>NC_086322.1:265141310-265482382 GCF_036172605.1 Pelobates fuscus | reverse complement strand
CGAATGTTCCAATGTAAGGGGTGTAGGTAAGATATTATATAGAATGATTAGAATGTTCCTGTATAAGGGATGTAGGTAAGATATTATATAGAATGACTAGAATGTTCCTATATATATGATGTAGGTAAGATATTATATAGAAAAATTAGAATGTTCCTATATAAGGAATGTAGGTAAGATATTATATAGAATGATTAGAATGTTCCAATATATGTGATGTAGGTAAGATGTTATATAGAATGATTAGAATGTTCCTATATAAGGAATGTAGGTAAGATATTATATAGAATGATTAGAATGTTCCTATATAAGGGATGTTCCTATATATATGATGTAGGTAGGATATTACATAGAATTATTAGAATGTTCCTATATAAGGGATGTATGTAGGATAGTATAAAGAATTATTAGAATGTCCCTATATAAGGGATGTAGGTAAGATATTATATAGAATGATTAGAATGTTCCTGTATAAGGGATGTAGGTAAGATATATAGAATGATTAGAATGTTCCTATACAAGGGATGTAGGTAAGATATTATATAGAATGACTAGAATGGTCCTATATATATGATGTAGGTAAGATATTATATAGAATGATTAGAATATTCCTATATAAGGAATGTAGGTAAGATATTATATAGAATGATTAGAATGTTCCTATATAAGGAATGTAGGTAAGATATTATATAGAATGATTAGAATGGTCCAATATATGTGATGTAGGTAAGATGTTATATAGAATGATTAGAATGTTCCTATATAAGGAATGTAGGTAAGATATTATATAGAATAATTAGATTGTTCCTATATAAGGGATGTAGGTAAGATATTATATAGAATGATTAGAATGTTCCTATGAAGGGATGTAGATAAGATATTACATAGAATGATTAGAATGTTCCTATATAAGGGATGTAGGTAAGATATTATATAGAATGATTAGAATGTTCCTATGTAAGGGATGTAGGTAAGGTAAGATATTATATAGAATGATTAGAATGTTCCTATATAAGGAATGTAGGTAAGATATTATATAGAATGATTAGAATGTTCCAATATATGTGATGTAGGTAAGATGTTATATAGAATGATTAGAATGTTCCTATATAAGGAATGTAGGTAAGATATTATATATAATAATTAGATTGTTCCTATATAAGGGATGTAGGTAAGATATTATATAGAATGATTAGAATGTTCCTATGTACGGGATGTAGGTAAGATATTACATAGAATTATTAGAATGTTCCTATATAAGGGATGTAGGTAAGATATTACATAGAATGATTAGAATGTTCCTATATATATGATGTAGGTAAGATATTACATAGAATGATTAGAATGTACCTATATAAGGGATGTAGGTAAGATATTACATAGAATGATTAGAATGTTCCTATATAAGGGATGTAGGTAAGATATTACATAGAATGATTAGAATGTTCCTATATAAGGGATGTAGGTAGGATATTATATAGAGGTATTAGAATGTTCCTATATAAGGGATGTAGGTAGGATAGTATATAGAATTATTAGAATGTTCCTATATACGGGATGTAGGTAAGGTATTATATAGAATGATAAGAATGTTCCTATATATGTGATGTAGGTAAGATATTATATAGAATGATTAGAATGTTCCTATACAAGGGATGTAGGTAAGATATTATATAGAATGACTAGAATGTTCCTATATATATATGATGTAGGTAAGATATTATATAGAATAATTAGAATGTTCCTATATAAGGAATGTAGGTAAGATATTATATAGAATGATTAGAATGTTCCAATATATGTGATGTAGGTAAGATGTTATGTAGAATTATTAGAATATTCCTATACAAGGGATGTAGGTAAGATATTATATAGAATAATTAGATTGTTCCTATATAAGGGATGTAGGTAAGATATTATATAGAATGATTAGAATGTTCCTATATAAGGGATGTAGGTAGGATATTATATAGAATTATTAGAATGTTCCTATATAAGGGATGTAGGTAGGATAGTATATAGAATTATTAGAATGTTCCTATATAAGGGATGTAGGTAAGATATTTAGAATGATTAGAATGTTCCTATATATGTGTTGTAGGTAAGATATATAGAATGATAAGAATGTTCCTATATAAGGGATGTAGGAAAGATATTATATAGAATGACTAGAATGTTCCTATATATATGATGTAGGTAAGATATTATATAGAATGATTAGAATGTTCCGATATATGTGATGTAGGTAAGATATTATATAGAATGATTAGAATGTTCCTATATAAGGAATGTAGGTAAGATATTATATGGAATGGTTAGAATGTTCCTATATAAGGGATGTAGGTAAGATATTATATAGAATGATTAGAATGTTCCTATATAAGGGATGTAGGTAGGATATTATATAGAATTATTAGAATGTTCCTATATAAGGGATATAGGTAAGATATTTAGAATGATTAGAATGTTCCTATATATGCGTTGTAGGTAAGATATATAGAATGATTAGAATGTTCCTATATAAGGGATGTCGGTAAGATATTATATAGAATGATTAGAATGTTCCTGTATAAGGGATGTAGGTAAGATATTATATAGAATGACTAGAATATTCCTATATATATGATGTAGGTAAGATATCATATAGAATAATTAGAATGTTCCTATATAAGGAATGTAGGTAAGATATTATATAGAATGATTAGAATGTTCCTGTATAAGGGATGTAGGTAAGATATTATTTAGAATGACTAGAATGTTCCTATATATATGATGTAGGTAAGATATTATATAGAATAATTAGAATGTTCCTATATAAGGAATGTAGGTAAGATATTATATAGAATGATTAGAATGTTCCAATATATGTGATATAGGTAAGATGTTATATAGAATGATTAGAATGTTCCTATATAAGGAATGTAGGCAAGATATTATATAGAATGATTAGAATGTTCCTATATAAGGGATGTTCCTATATATATATGATGTAGGTAGGATATTACATAGAATTATTAGAATGTTCCTATATAAGGGATGTATGTAGGATAGTATAAAGAATTATTAGAATGTCCCTATAAGGGATGTAGGTAAGATATTATATAGAATGATTAGAATGTTCCTGTATAAGGGATGTAGGTAAGATATGATATAGAATGATTAGAATGTTCCTATACAAGGGATGTAGGTAAGATATTATATAGAATGACTAGAATGTTCCTATATATATGATGTAGGTAAGATATTATATAGAATGATTAGAATATTCCTATATAAGGAATGTAGGTAAGATATTATATAGAATGATAAGAATGTTCCTATATAAGGAATGTAGGTAAGATGTTATATAGAATGATTAGAATGTTCCTACATAAGGAATGTAGGTAAGATATTATATAGAATGATTAGAATGTTCCAATATATGTGATGTAGGTAGGATATTATATAGAATTATTAGAATGTTCCTATATAAGGAATGTAGGTAGCATAGTATATAGATTTATTAGAATGTTCCTATATAAGGGATGTAGGTAGGATATTATATAGAATTATTAGAATGTTCCTATATACGGGATGTAGGTAGGATAGTATATAGAATGATTAGAATGCTCCTATACAAGGGATGTAGGTAAGATATTATATAGAATGACTAGAATGTTCCTATATATATATGATGTAGGTAAGATATTATATAGAATGATTAGAATGTTCCTATATAAGGAATGTAGGTAAGAAATTATATAGAATGATTAGAATGTTCCAATATATGTGATGTAGGTAGGATATTATATAGAATTATTATAATGTTCCTATATAAGGAATGTAGGTAGCATAGTATATAGATTTATTAGAATGTTCCTATATAAGGGATGTAGGTAAGATATTTAGAATGATTAGAATGTTCCTATATATGTGTTGTAGGTAAGATATATAGAATGATTAGAATGTTCCTATATAAGGGATGTAGGTAAGATATTATATAGAATGATTAGAATGTTTCTATATAAGGGGTGTAGGTAAGATATTATATAGAATGGTTAGAATGTTCCTATATAAGGGATGTAGGTAAGATATTACATAGAATGATTAGAATGTTCCTATATAAGGGATGTAGGTAAGATATTATATAGAATGGTTAGAATGTTCCTATATAAGGGATGTAGGTAAGATATTACATAGAATGATTAGAATGTTCCTATATAAGGGATGTAGGTAAGGTTTTATATAGAATCATTAGAATGTTCCCATATAAGGGATGTAGGTAAGATATTATATAGAATGAATAGAATGTTCCTATGAAGGGATGTAGATAAGATATTACATAGAATGATTAGAATGTTCCTATATAAGGGATGTAGGTAAGATATTATATAGAATGAGTAGAATGTTCCTATGTAAGGGATGTAGGTAAGATATTATATGGAATGATTAGAATGTACCTATATATATGATGTAGGTAAGATATTATATAGAATGATTAGAATGTTCCTATATAAGGGATGTAGGTAGGATATTATATAGAATTATTAGAATGTTCCTATATAAGGGATGTAGGTAGGATAGTATATAGAATTATTAGAATGTTCCTATATAAGGGATGTAGCAGGTAAGATATTTAGTATGATTAGAATGTTCATATATATGTGTTGTAGGTAAGAAATATAGAATGATAAGAATGTTCCTATATAAGGGATGTAGGTAAGATATTATATAGAATGATTAGAATGATCCTATATATGTTCCTATATAAGGGGTGTAGGTAAGATATTATATAGAATGACTAGAATGTTCCTATATATATGATGTAGGTAAGATATTATATAGAATGATTAGAATGTTCCAATATATGTGATGTAGGTAAGATATTATATAGAATGATTAGAATGTTCCTATATAAGGGATGTAGGTAAGATATTATATAGAATGATTAGAATTTTCCTATATAAGGGATGTAGGTAGGATATTATATAGAATTATGAGAATGTTCGTATATAAGGGATGTAGTTAGGATATTATATAGAATTATTAGAATGTTCATATATAAGGGATGTAGGTAAGATATTTAGAATGATTAGAATGTTCCTATGTATGCGTTGTAGGTAAGATATATAGAATGATTAGAATGTTCCTATATAAGGGATGTAGGTAAGATATTATATAGAATAATTAGATTGTTCCTATATAAGGGATGTAGGTAAGATATTATATAGAATGATTAGAATGTTCCTATGAAGGGATGTAGATAAGATATTACATAGAATGATTAGAATGTTCCTATATAAGGGATGTAGGTAAGATATTATATAGAATGATTAGAATGTTCCTATGTAAGGGATGTAGGTAAGATATTATATAGAATGATTAGAATGTTCCTATACAAGGGATGTAGGTAAGATATTATATAGAATGACTAGAATGTTCCTATATATATGATGTAGGTAAGATATTATATAGAATGATTAGAATATTCCTATATAAGGAATGTAGGTAAGATATTATATAGAATGATTAGAATGTTCCTATATAAGGAATGTAGGTAAGATATTATATAGAATGATTAGAATGTTCCAATATATGTGATGTAGGTAAGATGTTATATCGAATGATTAGAATGTTCCTATATAAGGAATGTAGGTAAGATATTATATAGAATGATTAGAATGTTCCAATATATGTGATGTAGGTAAGATATTATATAGAATGATTAGAATGTTCCTATATAAGGGATGTAGGTAGGATATTATATAGAATTATGAGAATGTTCGTATATAAGGGATGTAGTTAGGATATTATATAGAATTATTAGAATGTTCATATATAAGGGATGTAGGTAAGATATTTAGAATGATTAGAATGTTCCTATGTATGCGTTGTAGGTAAGATATATAGAATGATTAGAATGTTCCTATATAAGGGATATAGGTGAGATATTAAATAGAATGATTCGAATGTTCCAATGTAAGGGGTGTAGGTAAGATATTATATAGAATGATTAGAATGTTCCTGTATAAGGGATGTAGGTAAGATATTATATAGAATGACTAGAATGTTCCTATTTATATGATGTAGGTAAGATATTATATAGAAAAATTAGAATGTTCCTATATAAGGAATGTAGGTAAGATATTATATAGAATGATTAGAATGTTCCAATATATGTGATGTAGGTAAGATGTTATATAGAATGATTAGAATGTTCCTATATAAGGAATGTAGGCAAGATATTATATAGAATGATTAGAATGTTCCTATATAAGGGATGTTCCTATATATGATGTAGGTAGGATATTACATAGAATTATTAGAATGTTCCTATATAAGGGATGTATGTAGGATAGTATAAAGAATTATTAGAATGTCCCTATAAGGGATGTAGGTAAGATATTATATAGAATGATTAGAATGTTCCTGTATAAGGGATGTAGGTAAGATATTATGTAGAATGATTAGAATGTTCCTATACAAGGGATGTAGGTAAGATATTATATAGAATGACTAGAATGTTCCTATATAAGGAATGTAGGTAAGATATTATATAGAATGATAAGAATGTTCCTATATAAGAATTGTAGGTAAGATGTTATATAGAATGATTAGAATGTTCCTACATAAGGAATGTAGGTAAGATATTATATAGAATGATTAGAATGTTCCAATATATGTGATGTAGGTAGGATATTATATAGAATTATTAGAATGTTCCTATATAAGGAATGTAGGTAGCATAGTATACAGATTTATTAGAATGTTCCTATATAAGGGATGTAGGTAGGATATTATATAGAATTATTAGAATAATCCTATATACGGGATGTAGGTAGGATAGTATATAGAATGATTAGAATGCTCCTATACAAGGGATGTAGGTAAGCTATTATATAGAATGACTAGAATGTTCCTATATATATATGATGTAGGTAAGATATTATATAGAATGATTAGAATGTTCCTATATAAGGAATGTAGGTAAGAAATTATATAGAATGATTAGAATGTTCCAATATATGTGATGTAGGTAGGATATTATATAGAATTATTATAATGTTCCTATATAAGGAATGTAGGTAGCATAGTATATAGATTTATTAGAATGTTCCTATATAAGGGATGTAGGTAAGATATTTAGAATGATTAGAATGTTCCTATATATGTGTTGTAGGTAAGATATATAGAATGATTAGAATGTTCCTATATAAGGGATGTAGGTAAGATATTATATAGAATGATTAGAATGTTTCTATATAAGGGGTGTAGGTAAGATATTATGAAGAATGGTTAGAATGTTCCTATATAAGGGATGTAGGTAAGATATTACATAGAATGATTAGAATGTTCCTATATAAGGGATGTAGGTAAGATATTATATAGAATGGTTAGAATGTTCCTATATAAGGGATGTAGGTAAGATATTACATAGAATGATTAGAATGTTCCTATATAAGGGATGTAGGTAAGGTATTATATAGAATCATTAGAATGTTCCCATATAAGGGATGTAGGTAAGATATTATATAGAATGAATATAATGTTCCTATGAAGGGATGTAGATAAGATATTACATAGAATGATTAGAATGTTCCTATATAAGGGATGTAGGTAAGATATTATATAGAATGAGTAGAATGTTCCTATGTAAGGGATGTAGGTAAGATATTATATGGAATGATTAGAATGTACCTATATATATGATGTAGGTAAGATATTATATAGAATGATTAGAATGTTCCTATATAAGGGATGTAGGTAGGATATTATATAGAATTATTAGAATGTTCCTATATAAGGGATGTAGGTAGGATAGTATATAGAATTATTAGAATGTTCCTATATAAGGGATGTAGCAGGTAAGATATTTAGTATGATTAGAATGTTCATATATATGTGTTGTAGGTAAGATATATAGAATGATAAGAATGTTCCTATATAAGGGATGTAGGTAAGATATTATATAGAATGATTAGAATGATCCTATATATGTTCCTATATAAGGGGTGTAGGTAAGATATTATATAGAATGACTAGAATGTTCCTATATATATGATGTGGGTAAGATATTATATAGAATGATTAGAATGTTCCAATATATGTGATGTAGGTAAGATATTATATAGAATGATTAGAATGTTCCTATATAAGGGATGTAGGTAAGATATTATATAGAATGATTAGAATTTTCCTATATAAGGGATGTAGGTAGGATATTATATAGAATTATGAGAATGTTCGTATATAAGGGATGTAGTTAGGATATTATATAGAATTATTAGAATGTTCATATATAAGGGATGTAGGTAAGATATTTAGAATGATTAGAATGTTCCTATATATGCGTTGTAGGTAAGATATATAGAATGAGTCGAATGTTCCTATATAAGGGATATAGGTGAGATATTATATAGAATGATTCGAATGTTCCAATGTAAGGGGTGTAGGTAAGATATTATATAGAATGATTAGAATGTTCCTGTATAAGGGATGTAGGTAAGATATTATATAGAATGACTAGAATGTTCCTATATATATGATGTAGGTAAGATATTATATAGAAAAATTAGAATGTTCCTATATAAGGAATGTAGGTAAGATATTATATAGAATGATTAGAATGTTCCAATATATGTGATGTAGGTAAGATGTTATATAGAATGATTAGAATGTTCCTATATAAGGAATGTAGGTAAGATATTATATAGAATGATTAGAATGTTCCTATATAAGGGATGTTCCTATATATATGATGTAGGTAGGATATTACATAGAATTATTAGAATGTTCCTATATAAGGGATGTATGTAGGATAGTATAAAGAATTATTAGAATGTCCCTATATAAGGGATGTAGGTAAGATATTATATAGAATGATTAGAATGTTCCTGTATAAGGGATGTAGGTAAGATATTATATAGAATGATTAGAATGTTCCTATACAAGGGATGTAGGTAAGATATTATATAGAATGACTAGAATGTTCCTATATATATGATGTAGGTAAGATATTATATAGAATGATTAGAATATTCCTATATAAGGAATGTAGGTAAGATATTATATAGAATGATTAGAATGTTCCTATATAAGGAATGTAGGTAAGATATTATATAGAATGATTAGAATGGTCCAATATATGTGATGTAGGTAAGATGTTATATAGAATGATTAGAATGTTCCTATATAAGGAATGTAGGTAAGATATTATATAGAATAATTAGATTGTTCCTATATAAGGGATGTAGGTAAGATATTATATAGAATGATTAGAATGTTCCTATGAAGGGATGTAGATAAGATATTACATAGAATGATTAGAATGTTCCTATATAAGGGATGTAGGTAAGATATTATATAGAATGATTAGAATGTTCCTATGTAAGGGATGTAGGTAAGGTAAGATATTATATAGAATGATTAGAATGTTCCTATATAAGGAATGTAGGTAAGATATTATATAGAATGATTAGAATGTTCCAATATATGTGATGTAGGTAAGATGTTATATAGAATGATTAGAATGTTCCTATATAAGGAATGTAGGTAAGATATTATATATAATAATTAGATTGTTCCTATATAAGGGATGTAGGTAAGATATTATATAGAATGATTAGAATGTTCCTATGTACGGGATGTAGGTAAGATATTACATAGAATTATTAGAATGTTCCTATATAAGGGATGTAGGTAAGATATTACATAGAATGATTAGAATGTTCCTATATATATGATGTAGGTAAGATATTACATAGAATGATTAGAATGTACCTATATAAGGGATGTAGGTAAGATATTACATAGAATGATTAGAATGTTCCTATATAAGGGATGTAGGTAAGATATTACATAGAATGATTAGAATGTTCCTATATAAGGGATGTAGGTAGGATATTATATAGAGGTATTAGAATGTTCCTATATAAGGGATGTAGGTAGGATAGTATATAGAATTATTAGAATGTTCCTATATACGGGATGTAGGTAAGGTATTATATAGAATGATAAGAATGTTCCTATATATGTGATGTAGGTAAGATATTATATAGAATGATTAGAATGTTCCTATACAAGGGATGTAGGTAAGATATTATATAGAATGACTAGAATGTTCCTATATATATATGATGTAGGTAAGATATTATATAGAATAATTAGAATGTTCCTATATAAGGAATGTAGGTAAGATATTATATAGAATGATTAGAATGTTCCAATATATGTGATGTAGGTAAGATGTTATGTAGAATTATTAGAATATTCCTATACAAGGGATGTAGGTAAGATATTATATAGAATAATTAGATTGTTCCTATATAAGGGATGTAGGTAAGATATTATATAGAATGATTAGAATGTTCCTATATAAGGGATGTAGGTAGGATATTATATAGAATTATTAGAATGTTCCTATATAAGGGATGTAGGTAGGATAGTATATAGAATTATTAGAATGTTCCTATATAAGGGATGTAGGTAAGATATTTAGAATGATTAGAATGTTCCTATATATGTGTTGTAGGTAAGATATATAGAATGATAAGAATGTTCCTATATAAGGGATGTAGGAAAGATATTATATAGAATGACTAGAATGTTCCTATATATATGATGTAGGTAAGATATTATATAGAATGATTAGAATGTTCCGATATATGTGATGTAGGTAAGATATTATATAGAATGATTAGAATGTTCCTATATAAGGAATGTAGGTAAGATATTATATGGAATGGTTAGAATGTTCCTATATAAGGGATGTAGGTAAGATATTATATAGAATGATTAGAATGTTCCTATATAAGGGATGTAGGTAGGATATTATATAGAATTATTAGAATGTTCCTATATAAGGGATATAGGTAAGATATTTAGAATGATTAGAATGTTCCTATATATGCGTTGTAGGTAAGATATATAGAATGATTAGAATGTTCCTATATAAGGGATGTCGGTAAGATATTATATAGAATGATTAGAATGTTCCTGTATAAGGGATGTAGGTAAGATATTATATAGAATGACTAGAATATTCCTATATATATGATGTAGGTAAGATATCATATAGAATAATTAGAATGTTCCTATATAAGGAATGTAGGTAAGATATTATATAGAATGATTAGAATGTTCCTGTATAAGGGATGTAGGTAAGATATTATTTAGAATGACTAGAATGTTCCTATATATATGATGTAGGTAAGATATTATATAGAATAATTAGAATGTTCCTATATAAGGAATGTAGGTAAGATATTATATAGAATGATTAGAATGTTCCAATATATGTGATGTAGGTAAGATGTTATATAGAATGATTAGAATGTTCCTATATAAGGAATGTAGGCAAGATATTATATAGAATGATTAGAATGTTCCTATATAAGGGATGTTCCTATATATATATGATGTAGGTAGGATATTACATAGAATTATTAGAATGTTCCTATATAAGGGATGTATGTAGGATAGTATAAAGAATTATTAGAATGTCCCTATAAGGGATGTAGGTAAGATATTATATAGAATGATTAGAATGTTCCTGTATAAGGGATGTAGGTAAGATATGATATAGAATGATTAGAATGTTCCTATACAAGGGATGTAGGTAAGATATTATATAGAATGACTAGAATGTTCCTATATATATGATGTAGGTAAGATATTATATAGAATGATTAGAATATTCCTATATAAGGAATGTAGGTAAGATATTATATAGAATGATAAGAATGTTCCTATATAAGGAATGTAGGTAAGATGTTATATAGAATGATTAGAATGTTCCTACATAAGGAATGTAGGTAAGATATTATATAGAATGATTAGAATGTTCCAATATATGTGATGTAGGTAGGATATTATATAGAATGATTAGAATGTTCCTATATAAGGAATGTAGGTAAGAAATTATATAGAATGATTAGAATGTTCCAATATATGTGATGTAGGTAGGATATTATATAGAATTATTATAATGTTCCTATATAAGGAATGTAGGTAGCATAGTATATAGATTTATTAGAATGTTCCTATATAAGGGATGTAGGTAAGATATTTAGAATGATTAGAATGTTCCTATATATGTGTTGTAGGTAAGATATATAGAATGATTAGAATGTTCCTATATAAGGGATGTAGGTAAGATATTATATAGAATGATTAGAATGTTTCTATATAAGGGGTGTAGGTAAGATATTATATAGAATGGTTAGAATGTTCCTATATAAGGGATGTAGGTAAGATATTACATAGAATGATTAGAATGTTCCTATATAAGGGATGTAGGTAAGATATTATATAGAATGGTTAGAATGTTCCTATATAAGGGATGTAGGTAAGATATTACATAGAATGATTAGAATGTTCCTATATAAGGGATGTAGGTAAG
The DNA here is from genome assembly GCF_036172605.1 of Pelobates fuscus. NCBI lineage: Eukaryota > Metazoa > Chordata > Amphibia > Anura > Pelobatidae > Pelobates > Pelobates fuscus. The sequence goes on along the minus strand of NC_086322.1, from coordinate 265,470,003 downwards.
GTTTTATATAGAATCATTAGAATGTTCCCATATAAGGGATGTAGGTAAGATATTATATAGAATGAATAGAATGTTCCTATGAAGGGATGTAGATAAGATATTACATAGAATGATTAGAATGTTCCTATATAAGGGATGTAGGTAAGATATTATATAGAATGAGTAGAATGTTCCTATGTAAGGGATGTAGGTAAGATATTATATGGAATGATTAGAATGTACCTATATATATGATGTAGGTAAGATATTATATAGAATGATTAGAATGTTCCTATATAAGGGATGTAGGTAGGATATTATATAGAATTATTAGAATGTTCCTATATAAGGGATGTAGGTAGGATAGTATATAGAATTATTAGAATGTTCCTATATAAGGGATGTAGCAGGTAAGATATTTAGTATGATTAGAATGTTCATATATATGTGTTGTAGGTAAGAAATATAGAATGATAAGAATGTTCCTATATAAGGGATGTAGGTAAGATATTATATAGAATGATTAGAATGATCCTATATATGTTCCTATATAAGGGGTGTAGGTAAGATATTATATAGAATGACTAGAATGTTCCTATATATATGATGTAGGTAAGATATTATATAGAATGATTAGAATGTTCCAATATATGTGATGTAGGTAAGATATTATATAGAATGATTAGAATGTTCCTATATAAGGGATGTAGGTAAGATATTATATAGAATGATTAGAATTTTCCTATATAAGGGATGTAGGTAGGATATTATATAGAATTATGAGAATGTTCGTATATAAGGGATGTAGTTAGGATATTATAATGAATTATTAGAATGTTCATATATAAGGGATGTAGGTAAGATATTTAGAATGATTAGAATGTTCCTATGTATGCGTTGTAGGTAAGATATATAGAATGATTAGAATGTTCCTATATAAGGGATATAGGTGAGATATTATATAGAATGATTCGAATGTTCCAATGTAAGGGGTGTAGGTAAGATATTATATAGAATGATTAGAATGTTCCTGTATAAGGGATGTAGGTAAGATATTATATAGAATGACTAGAATGTTCCTATTTATATGATGTAGGTAAGATATTATATAGAAAAATTAGAATGTTCCTATATAAGGAATGTAGGTAAGATATTATATAGAATGATTAGAATGTTCCAATATATGTGATGTAGGTAAGATGTTATATAGAATGATTAGAATGTTCCTATATAAGGAATGTAGGTAAGATATTATATAGAATGATTAGAATGTTCCTATATAAGGGATGTTCCTATATATATGATGTAGGTAGGATATTACATAGAATTATTAGAATGTTCCTATATAAGGGATGTATGTAGGATAGTATAAAGAATTATTAGAATGTCCCTATATAAGGGATGTAGGTAAGATATTATATAGAATGATTAGAATGTTCCTGTATAAGGGATGTAGGTAAGATATTATATAGAATGATTAGAATGTTCCTATACAAGGGATGTAGGTAAGATATTATATAGAATGACTAGAATGTTCCTATATATATGATGTAGGTAAGATATTATACAGAATGATTAGAATATTCCTATATAAGGAATGTAGGTAAGATAGTATATAGAATGATTAGAATGTTCCTATATAAGGAATGTAGGTAAGATATTATATAGAATGATTAGAATGGTCCAATATATGTGATGTAGGTAAGATGTTATATAGAATGATTAGAATGTTCCTATATAAGGAATGTAGGTAAGATATTATATAGAATAATTAGATTGTTCCTATATAAGGGATGTAGGTAAGATATTATATAGAATGATTAGAATGTTCCTATGAAGGGATGTAGATAAGATATTACATAGAATGATTAGAATGTTCCTATATAAGGGATGTAGGTAAGATATTATATAGAATGATTAGAATGTTCCTATGTAAGGGATGTAGGTAAGATATTATATAGAATGATTAGAATGTTCCTATACAAGGGATGTAGGTAAGATATTATATAGAATGACTAGAATGTTCCTATATATATGATGTAGGTAAGATATTATATAGAATGATTAGAATATTCCTATATAAGGAATGTAGGTAAGATGTTATATAGAATGATTAGAATGTTCCTATATAAGGAATGTAGGTAAGATATTATATAGAATGATTAGAATGTTCCAATATATGTGATGTAGGTAAGATGTTATATCGAATGATTAGAATGTTCCTATATAAGGAATGTAGGTAAGATATTATATAGAATGATTAGAATGTTCCAATATATGTGATGTAGGTAGGATATTATATAGAATTATTAGAATGTTCCTATATAAGGAATGTAGGTAGCATGGTATATAGATTTATTAGAATGTTCCTATATAAGGGATGTAGGTAAGATATTTAGAATGATTAGAATGTTCCTATATATGTGTTGTAGGTAAGATATATAGAATGATTAGAATGTTCCTATATAAGGGATGTAGGTAAGATATTATATAGAATGATTAGAATGTTCCTATATAAGGGGTGTAGGTAAGATATTATATAGAATGTTTAGAATGTTCCTATATAAGGGATGTAGGGAAGATATTACATAGAATGATTAGAATGTTCCTATATAAGGGATGTAGGTAAGATATTATATAGAATGGTTAGAATGTTCCTATATAAGGGATGTAGGTAAGATATTACATAGAATGATTAGAATGTCCCTATATAAGGGATGTAGGTAAGGTATTATATAGAATCATTAGAATGTTCCCATATAAGGGATGTAGGTAAGATATTATATGGAATGATTAGAATGTACCGATGAAGGGATGTAGATAAAATATTACATAGAATGATTAGAATGTTCCTATATAAGGGATGTAGGTAAGATATTATAAAAAATGATTAGAATGTTCCTATGTAAGGGATGTAGGTAAGATATTATATGGAATGATTAGAATGTACCTAACCTATATATATGATGTAGGTAAGATATTATATAGAATGATTAGAATGTTCCTATATAAGGGATGTAGGTAGGATATTATATAGAATTATTAGAATGTTCCTATATAAGGGATGTAGGTAGGATAGTATATAGAATTATTAGAATGTTCCTATATAAGGGATGTAGGTAAGATATTATATAGAATGATTAGAATGATCCTATATATGTTCCTATATAAGGGGTGTAGGTAAGATATTATATAGAATGACTAGAATGTTCCTATATATATGATGTAGGTAAGATATTATATAGAATGATTAGAATGTTCCAATATATGTGATGTAGGTAAGATATTATATAGAATGATTAGAATGTTCCTATATAAGGGATGTAGGTAAGAATATATATAGAATGATTAGAATTTTCCTATAGAAGGGATGTAGGTAGGATATTATATAGAATTATGAGAATGTTCGTATATAAGGGATGTAGTTAGGATATTATATAGAATTATTAGAATGTTCATATATAAGGGATGTAGGTAAGATATTTAGAATGATTAGAATGTTCCTATATATGCGTTGTAGGTAAGATATATAGAATGATTAGATTGTTCCTATATAAGGGATGTAGGTAAGATATTATATAGAATGATTAGAATGTTCCTATGTACGGGATGTAGGTAAGATATTACATAGAATGATTAGAATGTTCCTATATAAGGGATGTAGGTAAGATATTACATAGAATGATTAGAATGTTCCTATATATATGATGTAGGTAAGATATTACATAGAATGATTAGAATGTACCTATATAAGGGATGTAGGTAAGATATTACATAGAATGATTAGAATGTTCCTATATAAGGGATGTAGGTAAGATATTACATAGAATGATTAGAATGTTCCTATATACGGGATGTAGGTAAGATATGATATAGAATGATTAGAATGTTCATATATAAGGGATGTAGGTAAGATATTATATAGAATTATTAGAATGTTTCTATACAAGGGATATAGGTGAGATATTATATAGAATGATTAGAATGTTCCTATATAAGGGGTGTAGGTAAGATATTATATAGAATGATTAGAATGTACCTATATATGATGTAGGTAAGATATTACATAGAATGATTAGAATGTTCCTATATAAGGGATGTAGGTAAGATATTATATAGAATGATTAGAATGTACCTATATATGATGTAGGTAAGATATTACATAGAATGATTAGAATGTTCCTATATAAGGGATGTAGGTAAGATATTATATAGAATGATTAGAATGTTCCTATATAAGGGATGTAGGTAAGATATTATATAGAATGATTAGAATGTTCCTATATATATGATGTAGGTAAGATATTATATAGAATGATTAGAATGTTCCTATATAAGGGATGTAGGTAAGATATTATATAGAATGATTAGAATGTAACATTTGACATTATAATACTATGTAGCAGTGATAAGAGGTAGGATTAGAATGGATTTTGATATACAGGTTACAGGATACTGTTGCAATCTTTTTAGAATGGGGGTTTTAGGGAGTGGTTGTAGTGTACAGTTTTAGCAATCTCTGGGTGCAAATAGTATGTACCTCTAATAACTCTGAAACACTACTGGCTTTTATCCAGAGAGCTCTGTTCCTTCCGATTTGTGTAAGACTATGTTTAATTACAAACACACATCTTTTTATTAAAGGTGTACATCACAGGCTGTCGCTTTACCCCACTAGCGTGATGGGTTACTGCCGGGAAAAAAGGACCGACAGCTTGATGAATCCATTCATGTATAATTGGATATTTAACGTCTCTTTTGCTGAAGCTGCTTGTTTTGTTGAGTGCTGGAGAATTAACCCCCGGTGGTCTGGGCTTGTGATGTGATCTTTCCCTGCAGAACAATCTGGAGACTGGAGTTAACTCTTAGAATTCTAGCAAAGGACACATCACAGGCTGAAAATGGATTAAATGTCCCCCCCCCCCCCAAAAAAAAAAAATAAGAAATGATTTCTAGATAGAACGGTGTGAGGGTTTGGGAGTTCCTAAAGATCTGAGTACAGCATCCCAAAGGGCACACCCAATGTTTATTACCAGATGGATGGGGCTCAGTGTGATAAAATACTATAATAGTAAAATAGTATAATATTAAAAAATAGCATAATAGTTATAGGTACAACTCAAGGCAGGGCTTCGGTCGGTTTTTGTCTTGGGCAGGCAACTCTAGGGTTTAACTCCTATCATGCTCAGCGAGCCTCAGACTGCCTCAGCGTGATGGCACTGGTAGTTTATAGCAGATAAACTAGCAGAGGGTTTCAAATTCCGATACCGCCCTCATTCATTAGTCTGTACCCACGCACCTGTGTAAGGTTGTGTTGGTCTGTTTTGTTTTGTGTGTGTTGTTGTGGAACAGGTGTAGTAAAAGTGAGGTAAGCAGTAAGTCAGGACACAATGGGTGTTAAATTCAAGACACGGGGCCATATTCAGCAAATGTGGCGCAGAGTGCTGGATTTGGAGCAGTTGGCAGAAACATTCTATTGGTCTCCATGGCAACTGCTCCATGTGCATCCCTTTGCCTCAGTCTTGGCTTGATAACTATGGCCTTGGGTGTCGTATAGAAATATAAGTGAGCTGTCCAAGCCAGCTACAGAGATATGACTCCTCAGGGCAGCAGTAAAGCAAAGCCTTGGGGAATCCCTCTGTAAGGAAAGCTCTTTCTAGAGATCAACATTTCCCAGAAGGGATTTGGAAACAAGGCACAGCAACCTCTTTATTTATTTTATTTAGGGGTAAACCCAACTATACAATTACCCTGCTTGAAAAAGTGCACAATATATACCATCCAACCGAGAGCCCTAAATATGTGCCAATTTAAAAACCAATATGTCCCAACTGTTCCTTTTATCAGACACCGGTTAGAACAATCCCACGTTTACAGAATGATATTAGAATATTCAGAAACATAGTGTATTACCTGCGTCATCTGTCTTTTATATCGATTCCATTGTGTTATATATGAGATATATTTGGGCATCCAGAACCCAGCTTAGAGTCTGGTATCAGGAGATCAGGTGGACCCAAAGATAAGATTCCTTTGTAAGCAACAGGCTTCTGCTTCCCTACAAGCCCCCACGCAGCAGAAAGTTGTGCTGGTGACAGGAGAACGTCTGTCAGACCGAGTCATGGAGACAAGATGATGTGCGAAAGGGATGCCTCCCTGTATCTCGTCGGTCCTGCTGGTATTATTCATGGACTGAGGGGATGTCACAGATCTCGGAGCCCAGACTCACCTCATCCTAACAAGCTCTGTGTGTTTTCCTGCAAGAGAATGAGGTCTCTCTGCTGGGGATTGGAAACTCCGCCTGATGTGAAAGAAGGGAGGGAGGCAGAGTGGTGGGTATGGAGACAGGACAGGAGACACAGGGATGGAAACAGATGAGGAAAGGGAGACGATGATAGCAGAAGAGAGGAAGAAGAAGAATGAATATTACGAGTTAGCTACATTCTAATTAGAACTGAGATACATTTTAAAGGTGTACACATAGCTTATTTTATTCTCATTTGGCACAAGAGGGGTTAACAAAAACCATTAACAACTAAGATAGTATATCGTTAAAAAAAAAAAAAACTAAACAAAACAATAATACATTTCTTTTAAAAAGCTACGTTAATTTATTGTGTGTCTGTGTGATAACTTACCAATGACTACAAGTAGTGTTTGCCACAATGATTATGAGATTACTAATGCTGTTTAAAAGATTTTTTTCGGAGACACGAGCAACATAGACAGGTTTTCTGTCACTGTCACCGTGTGACAAAAAGCCCATTGAGACCTTCGAACCTTTCTGTTTCTATTGCCCTGCGGCAGCAGAATATGTGACAAATGACATGCATGGTACCCTTTCTGAATTGTCACCCTGCAAAAAGAAACACAAAGTATATGTCATGTCTCAGTCTGGTTACCAAGAATAATGTTTGGGTTTTCTTTAAAGATGACTGCTTAATACTGCATACAACTATCGAAATAAATGTAAACATTTTTTTTTACAAATGTTGGCAGGTACTTCGCGAAATGCTAAATCATAATCAGCATTTCAATTGCTCCGCACCAGAGTCCCAAACCTCTTCAATAATTGGTATTCAGTTCTTTTCATGCTCAGCGAGCCTAAAACTGCCTCAGTGTAATGGCGTTTGTAGTTTATAGCAGTTAATCTACCAGAGGATTCCAAATTCCAATACTTAACATTGGGGATAATGGAGGACCATGACTTAAAATAGGTCCGAAGAAGCCACAAAGGGATCCCCTGGACTGTAAGGAAGGGTAAGCATGACTGCTACAGTAAGGGTTGGGATAGAGAGCGATACTATATTGAAGAGATGGGATGGTATAAGAAGGGGTGTAGAGGGGAGGGCACTCACCATTCGCAGAAGGAAGGCTAGGAACAGGTTTTTCCCTCCCTCCCTGCCTACCCTATGGTTATGAATGTTGGTGTATTTCTGTAGTGTTGGTTTTTTTTGTTCTCCTTTTGTCACAGCTAAGGCGGAGTTCCTGGCCAGCGCAAGTAATTCACGAGACAAGGCTTTGGGGAGTCGCAGACGGCTAGGGCTGATGGCGGAAGGCAGGCTGTACGGACTTTGGAAATACACGGTTTTATCTGTCTGTCGGGTAGTCACCCCAACAGCTGACAGGTGGTGATAATGTTGGCGGTGTTTAAAGTTAAAATGAAATAAAGCTGTGGCCATTGCCCTTATCCAATACTCAGGCTTCATGTCATTGCTGGGGGGGGGGGGGGGGTAACAGGAATGTAATTTGGTCCGCAGTCATGTAAAAAAAAAATATTTTTTTCAATTTATTCCATGAACCATACTTCCAAGTCACCGTATGTGGTGGCTGTGTTCCTGGGTGTGCAGTCATATATACAGAAATATGACATTGCAGTTGAACAAGATGGTGTATGTACAGTCAACACCTATATGTCACACATGTAATCCATAACAGTAACCATTACGATTGAAATGTAAGTTTAACTTCTCTCATTAGGCCCATCAATTTTAGCTCCATAAATCCTTAAATCTTGTGTTGGGTATCGGATATTTGGGCACAATATGAACCAAGCCACCAGGGTAGACTTCCACACTTCCTCGTTTGTTTAATTAAATACAGTAAATAAATACCATTTACAGGTGGTTTTGTTTGTCAGTCTGTCTGTTGTTTATTTATTTTGTTTCCTTCTATACAATCGTTCAAAGCAGTATTATACAGAAATATCCTTAACTTCTTAATAACGATTTAACTTGATATTATCATTGTGCTAACATTTTCTCAAAGATACAAAAATGTAAAAAAAAAAAAAAAAATTGAAATGTTTTATTTTGTTGAGAGTGGTGTGTATCAGTTTGTATTCTTGGGTCTCATTACTTTCTAATTTTGTCTACTTTTTTGGAAAGGAGATGACACACTCTTAACTTACAAAGAGTTAACAAAATAAGCAGAAACAATGAAGCAACAATCTCAAATTTAAATAGCTGAAATAATTAGGGATGGGGAGATACAACATTGTGGAGGGGATGAGTGAAAGTCAGTTCTCCCATTTTGTAGGTCTGGTGTTGAGACCATCTAAACACCCTGGCTCCCATCTGCCTGGATCCTGGCATCACTTCGAGGACACAGAGACAATTCTTACAGCCCCCATATCTTTGTCCGTATGCCACCCTGCTGAGGGAGGGACAAAGAGTGCCCCATAGCTTATTTCTGTCAGTGACTTCTTTATCTGTGTTGCGTTGTGCTGGAGGGATATACAGAATAATATAGGTCACTTCCATTTAAATTAACTCAGCAAGTAATAGATTTCATTTGTTTTAGTAATAGAAAGGATTTTTATGTACAATAGAAAAAATAAATACATGACACAGCCCCTAGCAAGTTATGTGAATGTGTAATCGCCACTGAAAATCGTAAAAAGAGGAATGAACGTCTACATCTAGTCTTTGTTTAACCCTTTAAGGACACATGACATGTGTGACATGTCATGATTCCCTTTTATTCCAGAAGTTTGGCCCTTAAGGGGTTAAAAGCCTTTCTCGATTTGACCTCTGTTCTCTGCAAGATAATTTAGCAGTTATCGGGCACTGAGGTTAAATCATTAGTCTTTAAATGTATCCAATAATATTATATCACAGCAAAGCACTTTACGTTTATTAGTGATACAACATGTTTCTTCTTTACAGACTTGATCTTTTGATCGGGTCAAGATGACGTATTAACACCTTCTTGGTCCAAGAAAATTATAGTTTGTTGAAATATTTTACATAGCCTGGTACTCAGAACATAATTTTTTAGTCTATGTTTTTTTTTTTTTATTATTATACTAACATTTATTGTGGGTAGAACTATATTTGAACTATAAAATCCTACTCTCCATAGATGTTAATAATTCAACAGAGTAGACTATGAGAAATGTGGGATTGGATCGTAGAAGACAAAAATCGTTCAGTTCTTATATATATCATATGTAATATGTACACCAGGAGGTTCAAGCTACTCGGGGTTCGAGCTTGTGGGTCCGGCCCCACCACCTGTTCCCTCGATCCTATTTCCTCCAATCTCATCCGCACTTTTCTTCTTCTCTTGCTCCTCTCCTCTCACTTAAAATTTAAATCGCTCCTTCTCCTCTGGTATATATCCTCTACCCTTCAAACATGCAATATCCATAATCCATAACCCCGATTCTGAAAAAGCCCAACCTTGACCCTATTTTCCCTGTCTAACTACCGCCTTATCTCACTACTGCCGTTTGCTTTGAAGATCCTTGAGAGAGTTGTGTATGCAAGATTGACAGACTTCTTTGATCCAACTCTCTGCTTGACCCGCTTCAATCTGGATTCCGCACTCGTCACTCTGTTGAAACAGCTGTGACCAAAATATCCAATGATCTTATCACTGCAAACTCCTATGGCCACTACTCTATCCTAATTCTCCTTGACCTTTCTGCTGCTTTTAACAATATTGATCAAAAACAGCTTCTTTTCATCCTCCGTAATCTCGGTCTACGAGATACCACTCTCTCCTGGTGTTCTTCCTACCTGTTCCAGCGCTCTTTCAGTGTTTCTTTCTCTGGCTCTGCCTCTTATCCCCAATCCCTCTATGTTGGTGATCCCCAAGGGTCTGTCCTTGGTCCCCTATTGTTCTCAATCTATACTGAATCTATACCTCCCTTGGTAAACTCATCAGCTCCTTTGGCTTCCAGTACAATTTCCATGCGAATGACACGCAAATTTACCTGTCCTCCCCTGATTTCTCACCACCCCTCTTGACTCATGTCTCTGATGCCTCTCTGCTATTTCCAACTGGATGGCTTTTCATTTCCCTAAACTTAACCTGTCCAAAACAGAACCTCTGGTCTTCCCTCCCTCAAGTGTTGCTACTCCCTTGTCAGTGTCCCTCGAAGGCAATAGATCTACCATCGCAGGCTCGCTGCTTAGGTGTTCTCTTTGACTCTGACCTCTCCTTCACCCCTCATGTCCAATCAATCGCCAAATACTGCCACTTCTAACCGCCCCTACTTAATGTCTGATACTGCTTAGGTGCATGTCCATGCCGCTGTCCTCTCTCGCCTTGACTACTGTAATCCGCTTCTCAGTGGTCTTACTTGTTCCCAACTTGCCCCGTTACAGTCTATAAGGAATGCAGCGGCGAGGCTCATCTTCCTGTCAGCCCGTACCTCCCACACCTCCTCCCTTTGTCAGTCCCTACATTGGCTTCCTGTAAGATATAGGGCTCTATTTAAGTTCCTGATACTTGCTTACAAATCTCTACACAATGCTGCTCCGACCTACCTATCCTCACTAATACACAAATATGTCCCATCTAGACCCCTACGCTCTGCCGAAGCCCTGCATCTACCTCTGATACTTGTCTTAAAGACTTCTTGTTCCCGTTGAACTCCATTCCCTTCTCCGTTAGACTCCACTCCATAAACAATTGTAATTTAGAAACGATAAATAAAGATATAATATAAATGACATATTTATATTGTTTACACACACACACATATATATATATATATATATATATATATATATATATATATATATATATGCATTTAAACACTGAATACTGAAAACTAACATCTGCATTTACACACACATACATTAACATTATATATTTAACTGTGTTGGAAGTTTTTGAGAAACATTAGACCCCTAGATTCACTACCTGAATTGCTATATTGAAGTCCTAGAATGCTTTATTTCTTGACCTTGGCAGGTGAAAGAATGTTGAATGTCCTACTTCTGAAGACCCTGGTTCTTTTGTTATGTTTAGGATCGATGTAGATTCTATCTTTTCATTGTTGCTCTGCCTCTTGCTAAAGATTCTGCCTCCGTCCTGCCATTAAAGGGACACGCAAAGCAGGAGAACCACTTCCACTTAATGTAGCGGTTCTGCTGCAAAGAAACTAGCGCAGCGAGACCAGCACAGCACGAGAAGGTGAAAATCTTTATTTTACTTTTACAATCTGCCCAGAATCTACATAGGCCGAAGAGCACTCTAATGCTAGACATATAGGTTTGTGTGTGTAATACAATAATAGAATGTTCCTTTAGGTAGATATAGGGGAGAGGGAGATGATGATGGAGGAGAGAGAGGGAGATGAAGATTTGAGGAGAAAGGAAGATGGAGCTGGGAAGAGAGAGGGAGATGAAGCTATAAAATGAGAGGAAGATGAAGCTAGAGGGGAGAGAGGGAGAAGAAGCTGGAGGATAGGGAGATGGGGCTGAAGGGAGAGGGGTATGGAGCTAGTGGGGAGGGGGTGGAGCTGGAGCAGAAGGAGGTTTGAAGCTAATGGGGAGAGGGAGTGGAGCTGGAGGTGAGAGGGGTATGAAGCTAGTGGGGAGAGAGAGTGGAGCAGGAGGAGAGAGGGGTATAGAGCTAGTGGGGAGAGGGGGTGATGCTAGTGGGGAGAGGGGGTGGAGCTGGAGCAGAGAGGGATATGAAGCTAGTGGGGAGAGGGGGTGGAGCTGGAGGAGAGAGGGGTATAGAGCTAGTGGGGAGAGGGGGTGATGCTGGTGGGGAGAGGGGGTGGAGCTGGAGCAGAGAGGGATATGAAGCTAGTGGGGAGAGGGGGTGGAGCTGGAGGAGAGAGGGGTATAGAGCTAGTGGGGAGACGGGGTGGAGCGGGAGGAGAGAGAGGTATAGAGCTAGTGGGGAGAGGGGGTGATGCTAGTAGGGAGAGAGAGTGGAGCTGGAGCCGAGAGGGATATGAAGCTAGTGGGGAGAGGGGGTGGATCTGGAGGAGAGAGGGGTATAGAGCTAGTGAGGGAAGGGGTATGAAGCTAGTGGGGAGAGAGAGTGGAGCTGGAGCCGAGAGGGATATGAAGCTAGTGGGGAGAGGGGGTTATGCTAGTAGGGAGAGAGAGTGGAGCTGGAGCCGAGAGGGATATGAAGCTAGTGGGGAGAGGGGGTGGATCTGGAGGAGAGAGGGGTATAGAGCTAGTGAGGGAAGGGGTATGAAGCTAGTGGGGAGAGAGAGTGGAGCTGGAGCCGAGAGGGATATGAAGCTAGTGGGGAGAGAGAGTGGAGCTGGAGGAGAGAGGGGTATAGAGCTAGTGAGGGAAGGGGTATGAAGCTAGTGGGGAGAGAGAGTGGAGCTGGAGCCGAGAGGGATATGAAGCTAGTGGGGAGAGGGGGTTATGCTAGTAGGGAGAGAGAGTGGAGCTGGAGCCGAGAGGGATATGAAGCTAGTGGGGAGAGGGGGTGGATCTGGAGGAGAGAGGGGTATAGAGCTAGTGAGGGAAGGGGTATGAAGCTAGTGGGGAGAGAGAGTGGAGCTGGAGCCGAGAGGGATATGAAGCTAGTGGGGAGAGAGAGTGGAGCTGGAGGAGAGAGGGGTATAGAGCAAGTGGGGAGAGGGGGTGGAGCTAGTGGAGAGGGGGTGGAGCTGGAGAAGAGAGGTGAGGCTATTGGAATAGCTAAAGTGAGTGGTTTCTTAGTATGTAACAAGAGGGACATGCAGTTGACCCTTAAAGTGCTTCAGCAAGCTCCAGTGCTTTAGGAGTCTGGCGTGTCCCTTTAAGAATAAACAAAATAACTATTTAAGCAGAAGTACAACAACCTAAAGTCAGCACTTGAGTCCTATTACCAGGCTTTTCACAAGATATTAAGGTAATGGGGCTGAATCGATGAGTGTATTCTGTTCCACTTAAAATAAAATCACGTAAGTGCAGTCAATATTGGAAAAATAAATTTAAATTTCAAATGTATCTTTCCACTTGTATATCTGCACACAGTACTGACGCATTTTGGGGCTGGTATGAAAATATTTTCCAGGGCTGCTTTTTAATCCCAGTCCGGCCCTGATTTTACTTTGTAATACATTTAAAAAACATGGAACAGCATAAAAAGGTGATGATCATTATATTTGCAGATGTTCATATAATTGGGCATAGAGTTCCGCGTTACCCTCTATGTCTGTATAAATATCTATTTATGCCAGTTCGCCCTTTGAAGAGAACATGCCGGAAGAGTTTTATTGTTGCAGCTGTCACATTAGCAGTAGGGAGCTGAATAGCAAATTTGTCAGTTGTCTGGGAATCAAGTTATAGACAAAGGAATGGAAGCTGTACAGACACCTGAGAGCATCAAAGAGCGCTTCGATAAAGGTCACTGAATAAGACATTAATGGAAAATTACTTTTATCGGAAGAGGCACAGATTGGATCAACAGTTATTTTATAAGCAGACATGAGATACACATTCCTGGGAACCATAACTTCTAGTAGACTGCTACAATGTTTAGGGGTTAAAGCGGCACTGTCTCTGTCTGGGGACTCTGACGAATTCGCAAAGACCCCCGAAGGTGACACAGTCTCTGAGGATCCAGAGGCCTGGGAGGCAGGTAAAGGTAAGATTTACTTGTATGAACCTGACCATCCCGGGCATGACTATCTTGTTCTAGCGTGTCCTTTTCAACCCCTTGGCGCTGCTGATGTCATGCGAGAGTACGGCATTGAGGTCTATGAAAGAGACAGTCAATTCCCTGCAGACGTCACTGGTGGCAGCAGCAGGGATTGACTCTGTAGCTCCCCCTAGAGGCTAGGAAAATCAGGCGGAGGAAATAAACAGAGTCCTATAACCAAAGTAGTCCTTACTTTGTCTCTGTATATTTCCTAACTGGATTGGTATTTCAGTTAAATTTTAACACAGTCAAAACGAGTATTTCATGAAGATTCTATCACTATAAAATATAATTTTTTCGAGGGGGGGGAGGAGGTGACAGTGCCACTTTAAAGGGGCTAAAGGGACATTCCAGGCCACTGCAGCTAATTTTCTGAATTAAAAAAAAAAAGTATATATTGATTAGCAACAAGAGCTAATTACTTGTGACAGTTAAAGCACGGGCAGCCTGAGAGTTAAGTGATGTCTTCAGCAAATAAGTGTCTGTAAAAATCCCGATCTCCGTCTGGAACCAATGGGAGAGACATTGGCAATGTACGTCTGTTGTTGCGCTCAACCATATGTGCTGCTCTACCCTTGCTGGGATTTCAGTTTATACAGACATACAGTGACAGTAATAAAAACACAGCTGCTTCATTGCATGCTCACTACGGACTCTATAAGAATATTATTTTAAGGCAGAAAGGGGGTTTGGAGGGGTGGGGAGACAATAGTGTGTATGTGGATATCCTACTTTTACTGATTTACTCTCATGCAAATGAATCCTTCAGATTAGGAACGCATGGAGTCCTGGGGCTATGTTATCACAGCGAAATCCGTCCAATATTTATAACTATTAGATTAACACACGAGAACGCAGACACCCACACCGGAACGCATTCATGCTGTTTATCTCGAGACCTGTGTGTATATATTTATATATTGAATAAAGCAGAATACCTTGAGGGCTTTATATCTCATTTATATTTATCCCCTTGTTTCAATTGTATTTATTTTATTCACTTTGTACCCAGCATGTATATAAAAGGGTAAGTATATCTAATCCGTAATAAGACAAGGTGTATTCATAGTATAAGTCCAAGGGTATGCTCTTAACTCACGGCTGCAGTAAAAAAATGTAAATAGTCTAAAAAATAATAAATAAATTCTGAATTTTTGTGAATGTAATCCAAACTGCATAATCAAGGCTAAAATAGTCAGGCTCTACTATAGTTTCATTTGAGAATTTTCTAGCGCAGCTATTTTAGCAATACATTTACATCTTAGATTTAATTTGCAAAAATAAATGAGTTTGAGTAAATCAGCATTATTCACTAAACTCACTCAAACACACATCGACATATACATACATAGATCCATTGTCAAGGAAAACCCCATAGGAAAGCATTGAGGGAAGGTCTAATGTGGTTGCCATGCATACGCATTATGTTCCTCCCAGGGCCGGCGCGTCCATAAGGCGGCACACACGGCCGCCTTAGGGCGCACCGGCTCTGGGGGCGCAAGATTTCAGTGACCGGCAGGAGGGAAGCTCTCCCTCCTGCCGGCCACCATCTCGACCCCTGGCGCGGGATATGACGTCATAATCCTGCTCCCGCGGCATCACCAGACAGCGCGCGAGGGAGCAGAGCAGAGAGGTTAGAGCTCCCTCGCCGTGTCTGATCTCAGCACTGCCGCCCGCCGCCCAGCAGCCCCACTGGAATGACTCCTCATCCACACCAGCTCTCCAGGTAGGGAGGCTGGGTGGAAAATGTTTATTTATTAAAATAATTCGTGAATGTATGTGATGTGTATGTGTGTGAGTGTCTGTGTGAGTGTCTGTGTGTCTGTGAGTGAGTGTGTGTGTGAGTGTCTGTGTGTGTGTGTGTGTGTATGAGTGACTGTGTGTGAGTGTATGTGTGTCTGTGTGTGAGTGACTGTCTGTGAGTGTGTGCGTGAGTGAGTGTATGTGTGTCTGTGAGTGACTGTGAGTGTGTGCATGTGTGAGTGAGTGTGTGTGAGTGAGTGTATGTGTGTGAGTGAGTGTCTGTGAGTGATTGTATGAGTGTTGCATGTGAGTGTATGAGTGTGTCAGTATATGTGTGTGTCTGTCAGTGTGTGTTTGTGAGTGTCTGTCAAATAAGTGAGAGTATATTTGTCATTGAGTCTGTGTGTGACTATCAGTGTGTCTGTCAATGAGTGTCAATCAGTGTGTGTGTGTCAATGAATGTGTGTGTGTCAGATCAGTGAGTCTGTGTGTTTGTCATTGAGTGTGTGTGACTGTCAGAACACTAAGGGACAGGGAAGGGAGGGGACCAATAATGGACGCGGAGAGGGGCTGGTTAAGAGGCACATAGGTGAAGATGTACCTTTTCGGGGGGGGGGGAATACATCTTCGCCTATGTACCCAAAAATCCTTGCACCGGCACTGGTTCCTCCATCAGCTGCCGTTGAAGGAGGTGGAATGCGACCCAGAAGGATATGGGTGCTTGAATCAGGTGAATAAAGGGTTATTAAAATGAGGGAAGGGAGGGAGTGCAGAGGAGCATATTAGTGCTTACTTTAGGGTAAGCTTAAACAAGCTTACCCTAAAGTTAAACTTAAAGGAACACCTTAGTGTAGGGATACAAAGATGTATTCTTAACACTAAAGTGTTCCTTTAACTTTAGGGTAAACTCGTTTTAGCATGATTCTCATCAACCTATTGTTCCTATAACATTTTGCAATTGTCTCATTTATTGTTACATTTCCCTCCTTTTATAATATTGTAAAGCGCTGCGGAATACGTTTGAGCTATACAAATGTCAAAAATAAATATTAAAAGGGGTGTGAATGGGAGTTTGTCCAGGGGTGGGGTTATTATGAGAAATTTTAGGTGACTTACTAATAACAAATTATTCAACTAAAATGTAATTTAGAACAAGCTCAATGTATCTTATATACAGAGACTGATTTCTACAAACATTTATTGCAGTTTAAAGACACATTACTTGGAGTATTATTGCTGTGGAGCTCTGATTGGCTGCACCGTGGTTGGCTTACTAGTCTATCGGAGCAGAAAAAAACAGAAACTTTGTTGGACATCTTCATGGGAAAATAAAATCTAGATCCATGGTCCAATCTTTTCTTAGAAGATACTTAGGATCCACAGTTTTCTGTTGTGATTCTATTATTTTTTTTTTTTTTAATGTTATTGGTTAGAACATAAATTACAGAATAAACACAAATATGTTTTAAAAGCATGATCAAACGTAATGTCATTATTATCATTACAGTACCAGTCTATATTCTGATACGAACCACTGAGCTTCAATAAGGGATAAAGGAAATTGTAAATAAAAGGGAAAAGAAAGGAGAAATAATCCCATATATTCCTCTCCTTCCAACCCCTCTATGCACAAGATCCCCCTGTTTTTCCCATTCACTCACAGGGCCAAAAATGAAGCCTTTTTCAAGCTGCGGAGTTCAGGTTGAATCCAGCGATGGATGCCACAATCAGCCCCATACCAAAATACGGCTAAAAAAAAAAGTATATATTTATTTACTTTCTGGCTTTTTATTTTCCATCATTTTTTTCCATTATTTTGTCATCCCTCTATACTCCTTCTAAATTCCTGAATTATGCCAAATATAATTCCTCGTTTAAACAATCAATTAATGTTAGACTTTTAAAATTAAGTTGGCCCGAAGTTGCTGGTGAATGTCTCTAATATATAATTATTCATCATAGGTAGAACGTGGCAAAGTAAAAATCTTCTAAAGTTTGATGTTGCATGTATTGGGCAATTCTGCATTGTTGCTTGATTAGTAAAAACAAGCTAGCAATGCGAACGTCAGTGGAAACTCAAATTGATTTTGAGTAGATTTCATTTCCTTTTGGAGATCTTTTTTTTCTTTTACATCCTTGCAAAATACCAAGTCCAGAAATACACTCTGCCATAATTGGTTCTCGAACTAGAAGGCTGCTCTACCTAATTGGAAGATCTCACATTAGAGGCTCGATTCAAGAATATCACTGCAGTGTCAGCGGATAAAGATGATATGGGACTTTTAACACTGAGGGTCCATT
This sequence comes from Pelobates fuscus, assembly GCF_036172605.1. Classification (NCBI taxonomy): domain Eukaryota; kingdom Metazoa; phylum Chordata; class Amphibia; order Anura; family Pelobatidae; genus Pelobates; species Pelobates fuscus. Next base: position 265,452,087 of record NC_086322.1, on the reverse strand, counting down.
AAAGGATACCCATTAATTTTTCACAGCTGATCAAGAAAAATTTATAATAAAAAATCAACACTGGTGATGAGGACTCTTGCGGCCTGTATGTTAAGCCTCAAAATAGACTTAGACTTCAAATTAAACACAAAAACAATATCTCACTAGAAATGTCCCGAATAGTTCGCTGGCGAATAGTTCCTGTCGAACATAGCTTGTTCGCGTTCGCCACGGATGGCGAACATATGCGTTGTTCAGTCCGCCCCCTATTCGTCATCATTGAGTAAACTTTGACCCTGTACCTCACAGTCAGCAGACACATTCCAGCCAATCAGCAGCAGACCCTCCCTCCCAGACCCTCCCACCTCCTGGACAGCATCCATTTTAGATTCATTCGGAAGCTGCATTCTTTTTTTTTTTTTTTAGACAGAAGTGTGTTATATTTGAGCATGCTAGGCTGAACGTGCGTATATCATGGCTAGTTTCACTGAGGGTATGAGTATATAGCAGTACATTGTTGTGAAAGATGGCTGTCATGTTTAGGGTGTAGCTTGCACGTTATCAACTGTGTATTTATATCAGCAGCTCCACCACTAGTTATAAATCAAGTGTGAGTCGCCCCATGAGATGAGACTACTGAATAACATAATACATGAACGGTTAAGGTAAAGGCATGTAAGGAACTACGACAATAAAGTCTTTAGGAAGTGAAATAATGACATGTTTAAACGCTTGCTACTTTATGATTAGTTAATGTGCAGAGAGCAGTTCATGTGATCAAAGGCATGGTGTGTAGGATCAGCTATAGTGGGACATGCTTGGCAGGCTGCTGTTTACTGCTTCTGCTCATCCGATCCCTTCTGGGCGCCAGGTGCAGACCCTGGGAGTCCCTGATACCTGGAACAACAAAGGCAAGTCTCTGGCTGAGTGCCGGGTTCGCAGCTTGAGGTGGTGGAAGCTTGTTTTGTCAGGTGGTTGGATCTGTCCCGGTGGTGCTTCACGTCCGGTGCGGGATTGTGGTGGCTTAAGGTGGAGGCGAGTGCTTGACGTGGGGCAGGCTCTGCATTTCTGTTTGTGCCTCCGGTCCCGTCTTCGACGCCTTTTGCGTTGGTGGATTTTAATGGGGACTGCTTCGCTTAGCTGTGGTGAAGCTTGTTGGGGCTGTGGTGGAGCTTGTTGGGGCTTCCTGCTTGTTATTTGCTTCCAAAATTGATTAAAGAGTCTGTCCAGCTTAGACTCAATATCCTGCCATGCTTTGCTGGTACCAGGAGGACATGCGGCTGCCGCCATATTGGGAGAGTCGCAGATCAGTATGTCAGCCTGGGCGGCTGTGCTCTGTGCGTTCATTAGCTCCAGACAGCCTCTCAGGGGTGGACCGGGATAACCCCCACCGGTCAGAGGATCGGGAGATCGGCCACCTCTCCCGCCCGGTGAGCACCAGGCCACACTTGCCACGCGGAGGTAAGTAAGACTCTGTCGAGTTGCTGACCGCTATTAAGCATGTCGGGTCGGTCAGGAAGGAGCAACATTGCTGGGTCATCCCCTTCTGGGGTGAAATTCGCTTGTTGATAGCTGCTTAAAGTGAGATATTGAGGGAGCTCACACGAAGTGCGTCATTCCTCCATGACAGCTAGGCCCCGCCCCCCGGAAGCTGCATTCTTAGTGAGAGGAGGGACAGTATAGCTGCTGCTGATTTAATAGCTAGGCTAGTGTATTCAGTGTCCACTACAGTCCTGAGGACTCATCTGATCTCTGCTGTAAGGACAGCACCCCAAAAAGCCCTTTTTAGGGCTAGAACATCAGTCTGCTTTTTTTTTTTTCTGTGTATTCTAATTGCAGTTGCCTGCCTGCCAGCGTGTGTGTCAGGCTCGCAGCGTATACTGTGCCCACTTGCCCAGTGCCACCACTCATATCTGGTGTCACAATAGCTTGCATTTAAAAAAAACTAAAACTTTTTTGACTGTAATATAATAGCAGTCAGTTTCCTTCACACGTGTGCGTTTCAGGGCCTGCCAGGGCACAGTGTCACACCAGTGCAACTCATATCTGGTGTAACAGTAGTGTACATTTAAAAAAAAAATAATAATTTTGACTGTAATAGTTTGAATAGCAGTTAGTTGTCTGCAAGTGTGTATGTCAGGCCTACAGCGTCTACTCTGCCAACTTCTGCCAGTGCACAGTGCCACTCATATCTGTTGTCACAGTAGCTTGCACGCATAGTACCACTAATCGAAAAAAAATGACAGGCAGAGGCAGGCCACCCCGCAGGGGCCGTCGTGGTCGTGGTGCTGTGATTCCCTTTGGCCCTAGAATAATGCCCAGTGTTCAGAGGCCATGTACCCTGAACTCGAAAAGTTCTGAGGATATAGTTGACTGGCTAACACAGGACACCCAATCTTCTACAGCTTCCGCTCGGAACCTTGACGCACCATCCCCCTCCAGCTTAGCTTCGGGCACCTCTCAAGTTACCACTCGCCCGCCTGCCGCCACCACCAACACTAGCACCACAGCCGCTTCACTTGATCTGTCAGAGGAGTTATTTACACATCAGTTTGAAGAAATGAGTGATGCACAACCATTATTGCCAGAGGATGTAGATAACAGGGATATGTCTCAGTCAGGCAGTATTACACACATGGACGTACAGTGTGATGATGATGATGTTGTACCCGCTGCTGCTTCCTTTGCTTAGTTGTCAGATACAAGTGAAGCGGTTGATGATGACGATGCGTCCGTGGATGTCACGTGGGTGCCCGCTAGAAGAGAAGAAGAACAGGGGGAAAGTTCAGATGGGGAGACAGAGAGGAGGAGGAGACGAGTTGGAAGCAGGGGGAGGTCATCGCAAGGAGCTAGTGGCACAGTCAGACAGCATGCATCGGCACCCGGGGTCAGCCAAACAGCACGCCAATCAACGCATGCCGTCAGAATGCCGTCATTGCAGAGCTCAGCAGTGTGGCATTTTTTTGGTGTGTCTGCCTCTGACAACAGCGATGCCATTTGCAACCTGTGCCAAAAGAAACTGAGTCGTGGGAAGTCCAACACCCACCTAGGTACAACTGCTTTGCGAAGGCACATGATCGCACATCACAAACACCTATGGGATCAACACATGAGTACAAGCAGCACACAAACTTAAAGCCGCCATCCTCCTCCTGGTCCAGCATCTTCAGCCATGTCAACCACTACTGTCCTCATTGCCCCCTCTCAACCATCCGCCATTCCGTCTCTCGCCTTGAGCAGTTCCTGCTCATCTGCCCACAGTCAGGTGTCTGTCAAGGACATGTTTGAGCGTAAGAAGCCAATGTCACAAAGTCACCCTCTTGCCCGGCATCTGACAGCTGGCTTGTCTGAACTCTTAGCCCACCAGCTTTTACCATACAAGCTGGTGGAGTCTGAGGCATTCCAAAAATGTGTAGCTATTGGGACACCGCAGTGGAAGGTACCCGGCCAAAATTTCTTTGCACAAAAGGCAATCCCCAACCTGTACTCGATTGTGCAAAAGGAAGTAATGGCATGTCTGGCACACAGTGTTGGGGCAAGGGTCCATCTGACCACTGATACCTGGTCTGCAAAGCATGGTCAGGGCAGGTATATCACCTACACTGCGCATTGGGTAAACCTGCTGACGGCTGCCAAGCATGGAATGCGTGGCTCTGCAGAGGAGTTGGTGACACTGCCACGACTTGCAGGCAGGCCTGCTGCCACCTCCTCTACTCCTCCTACTCCATCCTCTTCCATAACCTCCTCGGCTGAGTCCGACTGCTGCATCTTGCTCCACATCAACGGCACACCCCCAGCTCTCAAGGTACTATTCCACATCCCGGATACGGCAGTGTCACGCCGTCTTGGGGTTGACTTGCCTGAAAGCAGCGAGTCACACCGGACCAGCACTCCTGTCCGCCCTGAATGCACAGGTGGATCAGTGGCTGACTCTGCACCAACTGGAGATCGGCAAAGTGGTTTGTGACAACGGAATAAATTTGTTGGCGGCATTGAATTTGGGCAAGTTGACACATGTGCCGTGCATGGCACACGTGTGTAATCTGATCGTACAACGCTTTGTGCATAAGTACCCAGGCTTACAGGACGTCCTGAAGCAAGCCAGGAAGGTGTGTGGCCATTTCAGGCGTTCCTACACGGCCATGGCGCACTTTTCAGATATCCAGCGGCGAAACAACATGCCAGTGAGGCGCTTGATTTGCGACAGCCCGACACATTGGAATTCAACACTCCTAATGTTCGACCACCTGCTCCAACAAGAAAAAGCCGTTAACGACTATTTGTATGACTGGGGTGCTAGGACAGCATCTGCGGAGCTGGGATTTTTTTTGCCACGTTACTGGACGCTCATGCGCAATGCCTGTAGGCTCCTGCGTCCTTTTGAGGAGGTGACAAACCTAGTCAGTCTCACCGAAGGCACCATCAGCGACATCATACCATTTGTTTTCTTCCTGGAGCATACCCTGCGAAGAGTGCTGGATCAGGCCGTAGATGAGCGTGAAGAGGAAGAGGAAGAGTTGTGGTCACCATCACCACCAGAAACAGCCTTATCAGCATCGCTTGCTGGACCTGCGGCAACGCTGGAAGAGGATAGTGAGGAAGTGGAGTCAGAGGAGGAATTTGGCTTTGAGGAGGAGGAGGAAGACCAACCACAACAGGCATCCCAGGGTGCTCGTTGTCACCTATCTGGTACCCGTGGTGTTGTACGTGTAACGAGTATATACCCCTACACGCAGGATCCAGCCTAACAGAAGACAGTACAGAGGAGAGATACGTCTACCGGACCTTAGAGTGGCCGGACTCGACGTAATAGGATAAGACAGAGTCAGGAACGATCCGAGGTCAAGGGCACAAAGAGACAGCGTAAACGAAAACTAGCCGGGGACTGGTACACAGGAATCAGCAAGCCGGCAAACAGTACAGAATAGGATAAAGCGAAAACGAAGTCAGAATACAAAGCCAAGGTCAAATACGGAGAAACACAACTGAACACAACAAGCACTAAAGGGAACAGTAGCAGAAACCACGATAGGGCAAGGAACTAAGGGAAAAGGGTAAGTATAAGTAGCCTTCAAACTAATGTGATTGGCTCCTGTCACTTCCACTCCCCCAACAGGTAAGTGTATGGGGTGATTGGCATGACAGGAGCCAATGGGAGCCTTTTTGCAATTTAGGCTCCCACTGTCTCTTTAAGAGTGCGCCCGAGATTCGCGGCGCGCTCTTAGCTGCAGGCGGGACACGTGACCGCTTCTCGCGGTCACTGCCCGCCTTCCTGTCTGAACAGTCGGACGAGCCGCGCGCGGCTCGTGCAGCCGCAGGACCGCGCGCGGCTTGAAGAGAGGACCGCGTCCGGCCCCCGGATAAGGTAAGTACCGCTACAGTACCCCCCCTGAGGACACGCCCTCCGGGCGGGCAGGACCAGGCCTGGCAGGAAAACGCGAATGGAAAGAACGTACAAGGCGGGGAGCATGAACAGCATCCGCAGAAATCCAACTGCGCTCCTCAGGCCCATAACCCTTCCAATGTACCAAGTACTGAAGCCGACCCCTAAGAAAACGAGAGTCAATAACAGCAGATACTTCGAACTCCTCATGACCCTCCACAGAGACAGGAGGGGGAGGGGGAGTATGCCGGGTATAGCGGTTGCGTACGTAAGGCTTCAACAAAGAGGTGTGAAATACATTGGGTATACGCAGATTCTTAGGCAGACCCAAGGCATAAGAAACGGGATTAACCTTATGTATAATGCGATAAGGACCAATGAAGCGGGGAGCCAATTTCATAGAAGGCACCCGGAGGCGAATATTCCGTGTGGAAAGCAAAACCCTGTCCCCCACAACATAGGAAGGAGCCGCTCTGCGATGCTTGTCAGCCTGAGCCTTCTGGCGGGCAGCAGAGTCCACCAAAGAACGCTGAACCTGCTCCCAAGTATTACGCAAACCAGCCAAATGCTCATCCAGAACTGGCATGCCCTGAGAGGAGAATGCAGCCGGAAGAACAACGGGATGCTGGCCATAGACAACGTAAAAAGGGCTTTTGCCGGAAGAATCATGAGTGGCATTATTCCGAGCAAATTCAGCCCAAGGAAGCAGGTCAGACCAATTGTCCTGATGGTGAGACACAAAACAACGGAGGTACTGCTCAAGAGACTGGTTGGCACGTTCAGCAGCTCCATTAGACTGGGGATGGTAAGCGGAAGAAAATGAGAGGGAAATACCCATCTCCGAACAAAAGGCTTTCCAGAACCTGGAAATAAATTGGCTACCCCTATCGGATACAATAGATAAGGGAATACCATGTAATCGAAACACTTCTCTAGCGAAGATAAGAGCCAATTCCTTGGAAGTGGGCAACTTGCGAAGAGACACAAAGTGAGCCATTTTGGAAAACCGATCTACTATCATTAGGATGACTGTGTTACCATTCGAAGGGGGTAATTCAACAATAAAATCCATTGATAGATTAGACCAAGGTCTCTCGGGAACGGGCAACGGATGCAACAGCCCACAAGGAACTCTACGAGAGGTTTTCATACATGCACAAGTAGTACAAGCACTTATATAGTCAGTAACATCCTTACGTAAGGTATCCCACCAGAAATACCGAGAAACGGCTGACACTGTTTTGGAAATACCAGGATGTCCAGCAGTCTTAGTATCGTGATAAAGTGACAGAATATCCCGTCTCTCGGGAATGTCAACGAACAATTTATCATTAGGCCTCTCGCTGGGTGCCATGCCTTGTTTCGCTTGTATGGCCTGCAAGAGGGACGAGGAAATAGACAATATAGTAGTTGCTATTATCCTGTCTGGGGGAATGACAGGAGTGACATCAATCTCCTGTTTGTCAATAGTCTCGAATTGTCTGGACAGAGCGTCCGCTTTGGTGTTCCGGTCACCTGGCCTATAGGTGATTATATAATTAAAATGAGACAAGAACAGTGACCACCTAGCCTGCCTTGAAGACAATCTTTTAGCTTCGCTAAGGTAGGATAGGTTCTTATGATCTGTAAATATGAGAATAGGATCCTTAGTTCCTTCTAGCAAATGTCTCCATTCTTTGAGTGCTAAAATGATAGCAAGGAGTTCGCGATTACCCACATCATAATTCCTCTCTGCCTTGGACATTTGTTTAGAAAAGAAGCCACAAGGATGCAATGGCTTGTCAGGAGACTCTCTTTGGGATAAGACAGCACCTACCCCTATATCGGAAGCATCAACCTCAAGTATATATGGCAATGAGGGGACAGGATGCTGTAAAATAGGGGCAGAGGCGAACGTAGTTTTAAGAAAGTCAAAAGCCTGAAGTGCCTCAGTAGACCAGACACGTGTATTGCCATCCTTTTTAGTCATACGAGTAATAGGCGCTACTATAGACGAAAAACCTTTGATAAAACGTCTATAATAATTAGAGAAACCCAGAAAACGCTGGATGGCTTTCAGACCTTGCGGCAGAGGCCATTCTATGACTGCAGCGAGCTTCTGGGGATCCATCCGAAAACCCTCGGCGGAAATCAAATACCCTAAAAACTGGACCTCGGACTGGTCGAATAGACATTTTTCTAATTTGCAATAAAGACCATTAGCAAGAAGGGTCTTCAGAACTGTTGTAACATGTCTGTGATGAGCGTGAATGTCAGTAGAATATATTAAAATGTCATCCAAGTACACAATAACAAATGAGTGAATAAAGTCCCTTAAGACATCATTAATAAATTCTTGGAACACTGCTGGGGCATTGCAAAGCCCAAATGGCATGACGGTATACTCATAATGACCTGACCGAGTGTTAAAGGCTGTCTTCCATTCGTGGTCCTTTTTAATACGTATCAAATTGTATGCTCCTCTAAGATCTAATTTGGTGAATACCGTAGCATGTTTGAGCCTGTCAAACAATTCTGTTATTAGAGGTATAGGGTAAGCATTTTTGATGGTGATCTTGTTAAGACCTCTATAATCAATGCAAGGTCTTAAATCACCTTCTTTCTTTGATACAAAGAAGAACCCCGCTCCAGCCGGAGAGGAGGATCTTCTAATAAATCCCTTGTCTAATGACTCTTTAATGTACTCCTCCATGACACGGTTTTCTTGAACCGATAGGGGGTACACCCTGCCCTTAGGAGGTATAGTACCAGGCAACAAATCAATAGCACAATCGTAGGGTCTGTGAGGCGGTAATTTGTCAGCCTCTCTTTTATCAAAGACAGTCTTTAAAGTTAAATACTGAGAGGGTATTGTCGTAGATAAAGGAGGAACAGTAGGAACGTTAATAGAATTCACAGGCGTGACTTCAATAGTACATGACTCATGGCAGGCTTCACTCCATGATTTTATCTGCCCTGTCTCCCAGTCAAAAATGGGATTGTGGGCACGTAACCATGGATACCCTAACACCAACTGTGAAGAGGGAGAGGTGATGACCTGGAACCGAATGGTTTCATAGTGTAGAACCCCTGTGTACATGTGTAGCGGTGCAGTCTCGTGAGTAACAACAGGAGATATCAATGGTCTACCATCTATGGCCTCAACGGCCAAGGGTATCTCCTTCTCTCTGATGGGAATATTGTTTCTCTTTACAAAACCAGAGTCTATAAAGTTCTCGGCTGCCCCAGAATCAACCAGGGCGTCTATGTTTTCAACTATACAACTCTCTCCCATATGTAAAGAAACAGGGAGAAGCAGTCGGTTAGGAGGCAATGTAGGAGACTTAGAAATCACACCCAAGGCCAGTCCCCTATAAGGTCTTAGGTGCGAGAGTTTTCCGGGAGCAGAGGACACTCCTTTACCATATGGTCTCTCTTACCACAATATAGGCAGAGTCCCTCCCTTCTCCTATGTAATTTCTCAGTATCTGAGAGTTTGGCAACCCCTAATTGCATAGGTTCCTCTTCAGATACTTTAACACTCTCCGGTATATTAACTCTGGGTTGAATAGGTGTAACAAAACGTCTATTCCTGTTCTTAGTATAGAGCCTGTCACGAATCATATTATCTATATCGATGAGGTAGTCAATAAGGTCCTCTAAGGCAATAGGAAGCTCCTTAGCTGCTACCTCATCCAATATAGAGTCTGATAAACCTTCCATGAAGGCCGTAGTTAACCCATTATTGGTCCAATCGACCTGTGAGGCAAGGGTACGAAACTGTATAGCGTAATCAGCCACAGACCTAGAACCCTGTTTAACCCTCATTAATGCTCTAGCGGCATTCTTAGACCTTTTCATAGTATCAAAAGTTCTGCGAAAAGCTGTTAGGAAACTGTGAAAGTTATGCACCATAGGTCCATTAGCCTCCCAAATAGGGTTTGCCCATTCAAGTGCTTTGTCGGTAAGTTGGTGCATAAAGAACCCAACTTTAGACCTCTCTGTGGGAAATGAACGTGGATACATTTCAAAATGAAACTCTATTTGGTTAATGAACCCTCTGCATGTCTTAGAATCCCCCCCATGCCTAGGAGGAGGCGTTAAATGTGCTGTAGCGTTAGGCATAGTCGATACTTCAGGAAGCAGGGGTGCAGGAGGGTTAGGTGCGGTTGCTGGAATGGTTCTAGCTAAGAGCGTCTGGAGAGCCTGAGCTATTTGATCCATACGGTGATCCTGCTCTACAAATCTAGCCTCATGGGTCGCCATCTGTTGAGCTAAATCTGCGGGGTCCATGGCCCTATCGTAATGTAACGAGTATATACCCCTACACGCAGGATCCAGCCTAACAGAAGACAGTACAGAGGAGAGATACGTCTACCGGACCTTAGAGTGGCCGGACTCGACGTAATAGGATAAGACAGAGTCAGGAACGATCCGAGGTCAAGGGCACAAAGAGACAGCGTAAACGAAAACTAGCCGGGGACTGGTACACAGGAATCAGCAAGCCGGCAAACAGTACAGAATAGGATAAAGCGAAAACGAAGTCAGAATACAAAGCCAAGGTCAAATACGGAGAAACACAACTGAACACAACAAGCACTAAAGGGAACTGTAGCAGAAACCACGATAGGGCAAGGAACTAAGGGAAAAGGGTAAGTATAAGTAGCCTTCAAACTAATGTGATTGGCTCCTGTCACTTCCACTCCCCCAACAGGTAAGTGTATGGGGTGATTGGCATGACAGGAGCCAATGGGAGCCTTTTCGCAATTTAGGCTCCCACTGTCTCTTTAAGAGCGCGCCCGAGATTCGCGGCGCGCTCTTAGCTGCAGGCGGGACACGTGACCGCTTCTCGCGGTCACTGCCCGCCTTCCTGTCTGAACAGTCGGACGAGCCGCGCGCGGCTCGTGCAGCCGCAGGGCCGCGCGCGGCTTGAAGAGAGGACCGCGTCCGGCCCCCGGATAAGGTAAGTACCGCTACAGTACCCCCCCTGAGGACACGCCCTCCGGGCGGGCAGGACCAGGCCTGGCAGGAAAACGCGAATGGAAAGAACGTACAAGGCGGGGAGCATGAACAGCATCCGCAGAAATCCAACTGCGCTCCTCAGGCCCATAACCCTTCCAATGTACCAAGTACTGAAGCCGACCCCTAAGAAAACGAGAGTCAATAACAGCAGATACTTCGAACTCCTCATGACCCTCCACAGAGACAGGAGGGGGAGGGGGAGTATGCCGGACCGCGCGCGGCTTGAAGAGAGGACCGCGTCCGGCCCCCGGATAAGGTAAGTACCGCTACAGTACGTGGCTGGGGGGAAGAACATACCTTCAGTTAGATCACTGAGGACGAGGAACGGGACATGAGTAGCTCGGCATCCAACCTTGTGCAAATGGGGTCTTCATGCTGTCGTGCCTGTTGAGTGACCCTCGTGTAAAAAGGCTGAAGGAGAACAACCTGTACTGGGTGTCCACGCTACTAGACCCCCGGTATAAGCAGAAAGTGCCTGAAATGTTATCGAATTACCGCAAGTCGGAAAGGATGCAGCAGTTCCAAAATAAATTAAAAAGTATGCTTTACATAGCTTATAAGGGTGATGTCACAGCACGGCAGGAATCTAACAGGGGAAGAGGTGAAAGTAATCTTCCTCCTCCCACGACTACGCCAGCAAGGACAGGACGCTTTACAGACGTGTTGTTGATGGAGGACATGCAGAGCTTTTTAAGTCCTACAGCCCTTCGGGGTCCACCCTCAGAGAACGACTCGACCGACAGGTAGCAGACTACCTCGCCTTAACTGCAGATATCGACACTCTGAGGAGCGATGAACCCCTTGACTACTGGGTGTGCAGGCTTGACCTGTGGCCTGAGCTATCCCAATTTGCGATAGAACTTCTGGCCTGCCCCGCTTCAAGTGTCCTGTCAGAAAGGACCTTCAGTGCAGCAGGAGGTATTGTCACTGAGAAGAGAAGTCGCCTTGGTCAAAAAAGTCTAGATTACCTCACCTTTATTAAGATAAATGAGGGATGGATCCCGAAGGGACGGACAGTGGGCGATACATTCGACTAAAAAAGGCCTGATGAGGGGGACGTAACAGGAATTAAACTGATAAGAATAGTACTACTTAACACACCACTCCTATTTGGTGGCACATTAGATTGCACGCGCAGTGCCCCAAATTTGAAGTAGGAGGACCGACCAAGCATCTTTTTCCATCTCCCGGTTCCTAAAATCAATGCCATATACACGTCCCCTGATAGGGGACGTAACAGGGATTAAACTGATAGGAATAGTACTACTTAACACACCTTATAATAACGCAGAGAGAGGCAACGCAGAGAGAGGAGTCTGAAGAAGAGGAGTCAGAGGAGGAAGGTGGCTTTGAGGAGTTGGAAGACCAAACACAGCTGGCGTCCCAGGGGGCTTGTTGTCACCTTTCGGCGACCCTTCCAACCTATCCAACCTTGTGCAAATGGGGAGTTTGCGGTTGTGCAAATGGACTGTTTGCGGTTGTTTGCGGTGCGTTAAACGGGGAGTTTGGTCTGTCACTGTGCAGCGGGTGTAACCCTTACACTACCTGATCGATACAACGTCATACCTGATGTTTTAAAGCACGTTATTCCAAACAATTTAGGAATGTTAGGTGATTTATGCCCTTTATGGATTAAAACCAGACTCTGCATCAACTATGTAATTTTCCATGGGAGTTTTGCCATGGATCCCCCTACAGCATGCCACAGTCCAGGTGTTAGTCCCCTTGAAACAACTTTCCATCACTATTGTGGCCAGAAAGAGTCCCTATGGGTTTTAAAAGTCTGTCTGCCTATTGAAGTCTGTGGCGGTTTGCCCGGTTCGCCCGTTCACGAACATTTGCGGAAATTCGCGTTTGCCATTCGCGAACGGAAAATTTTATGTTCGCGACATCTCTATATCTCACCAAAAACGGAAGCCCAGAATAGAACAACCATCAGAAACATATCAATATTCATAGTATAGTGGATTCCAGAATCCCCTTGGACTTCCTGTTAATCTTCGCTACATAAATCTGCTAAACCAATATTACTGCATAGCATATTCAATATAAATAAACTCCTTCATACCTCCCACAACTGCCTTGAGGGATGTGAAACATCAGCTTTCAAAATAGAACGGGCAAGATCAGTATTATGTCAGCAGTGAGGGCTAACACGCATTGCACCTTTGGGATTCACAAAACAAATTTCTTTGTGATCCTTCTCTATCCACTTTACAGTGGAGACTATCGGAGTGTCACATCTCCTGCCTCCTGCAAATTAAATCCATCTAAAATTTCTGTTGGAAAACAACAATGTCTCTGTGATCTAATTCATAGATATTCCCGCACGCCCCGAACTAATCTTTAGCCACTGCTACCTTGCATGGAATAGCTAAAGAGCACATGTGGGACACGAACAATGAAATTCTTTAATGACAGAGAGGACGAGATCTCCGAAACATAACTTGATATATCTTATCATCTTGTTATTTTATAGGTCCAATCCTTGCCTTTTAATTTTTTTTTTACTTTACACTTTATAGCTGTATGTTATTTATCATTATACCCATCTTTACACTTTGCTAACAAAGCATTCACCTCTAGAACACAAGATGGTTCTAGAGCTCTTTTGCTTTCCTTCGGCCACTGTTCATACTTCTCTTGTTTTATCATTTGTCTGTCTTAGCTACATTTAATCTCTATTACATTTCTCCTCTGTGTGTCCCTTCTAGCTCAGTATTACTCAAAGATTTCCCTGTAGATACCGTCTTATGAAGTCTTATAATTACCATCTTGCTATCAGAATGTACATTCATTATTTTTCCCATCAGATGTCCTCATCTTAAAGGGACACTATAGTCACCAGAACAACTACAGCTGAATGAAAAGGCAGTGTTTACATTACTGCCTAGGAATACATCTAGCGGCAGTCACTCAGATGGCCGCTAGAGGTGCTTCCTGGGTCACAGCACCTACGTTTGGCGTGTCCACACCCTGCATGGAAATGCTGAATGTTTCCCATAGAAAAAAGCCTCCCAATGTTTTCCTATGGGAAAGCATTGGATTGGCTGAGCTCATCAAGTTTGTTGATCTTAGCCACCAAGGCGGAACGAGACAAGGTGCCTCGTGGGAGTAAAATCAACTTTTCAAAAGGTGGGAAGGGGACTTGGGGACCTTAACAGTTATTTTATCGCTATAGTTTCAGGAATAAATGTTTGTGTTCCTGACACGATAGTGTTTCTTTAAGCCTCACATTTGCCCTAAAATTATCTAAGCGTTCGTTCCTGCAATTTTTCTATGATTTTGACAGTAAGAAAATATCTCTGCTCAATACTGGCCTTATAGTGCAGATTTACGATTGCCCTGCACATTACTACATCTGCTCATAGAATAGAAACGTAGCTAGTTCATTCCAGGTGACCGGTCTGTTCGATATTTTTCATCTGACTCTTCAGTAAAATAAATATTTTTTTTCTTTTAAAAATTGCCCCTCGGGACATAGATATTGGATTTTCTTCCACCGAGCAAAATTTTGGAACTACACAAACGAGAGCTTTTTATGTTCAAAATCATGGGAAGTTTTTAATTTGAGTAATGTTTTATGCCTGCCATGAAGCAATTACTTGTTACAAACAAACAGTGATAGTATTTAATAGATTTCAGTAGACCAGCATATTGGTCTTGCATTCTTCCATATTTGATGCTTGTTACGTGCTCTGCTTTTTTGTACCTCTTATATCCCTGTGGTTACGTTAACGTCTTACCGTTCACAAATGAAGATATTTTAGATCTGCAAAGTTTAAATTTTTCTTCATTATAAATGACACATTTTCATTGCTTCTCTAATCGAACGTTCTCATTCATTTTTCATTACCATATTATGTCATACGTTTTGAGCATGTATAATGTAAAATAAACATGTAGAATAAATAATACTAGTTACTACTGATCCCTTAGGACTTGCCAATTTTAGATCTACGTTATAATCTGCGTGAGCATCTGCATCTGGCAGTTATCTAATCGATCACAATCCAAATTTCACAAACACGTTTACTGCCGATATGGCTAATGAAGTCAGAAAATAGTATCTTCTTAGAATCTGGACCTAATTTGTGACTTTTTTGTTATTCTCAAAATATCAAGCTTGGTAGGCCAATATTTTGAGTCTAATGACAAAAAAATAGAGAAAATTGATGACAAACTTACCGTAATTTTCTTTTCCTGGCTATTTCTCATGGCAGCATCACTTATGGGTAGCTCCTCCCTTAGCAGTCTCAGGACAGGAATTAATTAGATTCAGGGCCGGACTGGGAACTAAAATCAGCCCTGGAAAAAAATTCTATACCAGCCCAATAATGCGTCGCGACAGCATAGTGTGCTGATATAGAGGGTGAAAAAATAACTTGAAATTGAAAGCGCTTACTCCAACGAAGGAACGCATATAGGGCTTCAAAATAAACAAAAGAGCGCCTTTATTTTAAGTAGACGTACATTTGCATGTAATCAATGTTTCAGTACAACTACTTTGGCCTATTAAGGACATTTTAGTAATGGTACTGAAATGCTGAATGTCTGCAGTTGCACAACTAAAAAAATGAAGGGATCTGGTTAATTTTGAAGTTCTATGGGTGCGCTCTTCACTTTGAATATGTTATTGTGCATGAGTATGCAACTAGCAACAAGACTGGGCCAATACGTGCTCATTACACACACACACACACACACATATATATTAATGACATTTATGTGTGTATTATGCATATATAAATGTATATTACTATATGTGTAAATATTATAGGCTTAATTATGTTACTAATACACACATTAATATACATGCATATTTATGTGTGTATTACTGTCAGGATCACATCAATTTACTTCTATTACCTTTTCCTCGTTTAGTGTATCTTGTCTCCAATTGTCTCCTTTTTTTTCTCTTACAGCGGCCCTTGTGCATCTTTTACTTTATCCCAGTCCATGTGTATTTCTTTTTACCCTTCTCCAGCCTCTGTATTTCTCTTTCCCCCAGCCCCTTTTGTGTTGTTCTTAGCCCCAGACACTTTGTCTCTTTCTCCCCTTCCAAATATCATCTGTGTGTCTCTTTCTAACCCCATACTCTGTGTGCCTCTTTCTCTTCTCCCAGCTACTCTCTGTCTCTTTTTCCCCAGCCCAGCGTTGCCTCCCACAAATCTTGTGTCACTTTGTCCCCCTTCCCTACTGTATGTCTCTTTGTCACCCCAACAAACCTTCTATGTGTCTCTCTTCCCCATCTCCTCCCTGTGTCTCTCTCTTACCCCTCTGTCTCTTTGTACCCCCATCCCCTGTGTCTCTCTATTACCCCATCTGTCTCTGTGTCCCCCCTTCTCCTGTGTCTCTCTATTACCCCTCTATTTGTCCCCCCATCCCCTGTTTCTCTATTACCCCTCTGTCTCTTTGTCCCCCCTTGCCCTATGTCTCTATTACCCCTCAGTCGCTGTGTACCCCCTCTCCCTGTGTTTCTATTATTCCTCTATTTGTCTCCCCCCCTTCCCCTCTATTTGCCTACCCCATCTCCTCTATTTGCCTCTCCCCTTCCCCTCTATTTGTCTCCCCCTTCCCCTCTATTTGCCTCTCCCCTTCCCCTCTATTTGTCTCCCCCTTCTCCTCTATTTACCCCCCTTCCCCTCTATTTGTCTCCCCCCTTCCCCTCTATTTGTCTCCCCCTTCTCCTCTATTTACCCCCTTCCCCTCTATTTGTCTCCCCCTTCTGTTCTATTTACCCCCCCTTCCCCTCTATTTGTCTCCCCCTTCCCCTCTATTTGCCTCTCCCCTTCTCCCCTATTTACCTCCCTTCCCCTCTATTTAACTCCCTTCCCCTCTATGTGTCTCCCCCCTTCACCTCTATTGCCCCCCTTCCCCTTCTCCTCTATTTGCCCCCCTTCCCCTCTATTTGTCTCCCCCTTCTCTTCTATTTACCCCCCCTTCCTGTCTATTTGTCTCCCCCTTCTCTTCTATTTGCCCCCCCTTCCCCTCTATTTATCTTCCCCTCTATTTGCCCCCCTCCTTCCCCTCTATTTGCCCCCCTTCCCCTCTATTTATCTTCCCCTCTATTTGCCCCCCCCCCCTCTATTGCCCCCTTCACCCCCTCCTTCCCCTCTATTTGCCCCCCCTTCCCCTCTATTTATCTTCCCCTCTATTTGCCCCCCCTCCTTCCCCTCTATTTGCCCCCCCTCCTTCCCCTCTATTTGCCCCCGACTTCCCCTCTATTTATCTTCCCCTCTATTTGCCCCCCTCCTCCCCCTCTATTTGCCCCCCCTTCCCCTCTATTTGCCCCCCCTTCCCCTCTATTTATCTTCCCCTCTATTTGCCCCCCCTCCTTCCCCTCTATTTGCCCCCCCCTTCCCCTCTATTTATCTTCCCCTCTATTTGCCCCCCTCCTCCTTCCCCTCTATTTGCCCCCCTCCTCCTTCCCCTCTATTTGCCCCCCCTCCCCCCCTCCTTCCCCTCTATTTGCCCCCCCTTCCTTCCCCTCTATTTGACCCCCCTTCCGTGTGCCTGCTTAAGTCACAGGAGGACTGAGGGAGGGGGCGGAGCTAACGACCATGCTCCCTCGCGGTCCCCATAATTCCTAGCATCTACACATCATAGAGTAGTGATTACTCTATGATGTGGCTGAGCTGGGGATTATGGGAACCGCGAGGGAGCTTGGTAGTTAGCTCCGCCCCCTCCCTCAGTCCTCCTGTGCTGACAGCTATGTTGCTGTCAGTATCAGTGAGTGTGCCGCCGGATCGCTTAGGCGGCCGCCCGGCACACTCACTGATACTGACAGCAGCATAGCTGTCAGCACTGGAGATGGGGCCGCCGGCTGCAAGTATAAATCCTCAGAGTGTGCCGCCGGACCGGCCACCCGGCGGCACCGACAATGCGGCCGGCGGCCGCAAAATTATTAAAATATAGGGAGCAGGGCTCCCTCTCTCCCTCCAGCCCCCCAGGTGCCGCGGCCCACTGGGAAATTTCCCGGTATCCCGGTGGGCCAGTCCGGCCCTGATTAGATTAATTAATTAATTAGACCTATGGTATAAAGAGTCCCTCCTCCCCTTACACCACAGTCCAATTATAAAGCTGAAAAAAAAATGGGCGGGAACCCTGATGCTGCCATGAGAAATAGCCAGGAAAAGAAAATTACGGTAAGTTTGTCATCAATTTTCTCTATTCCTGGCTAATCATGGCAGCATCACTTATGGGTAATACCCAAGCTCACAGAATATGGGGTGGGAATAAAATTTTTGATAAAACACACGGAACAGATTCTTATGCTGCAACTGAATTTAATATCAACGGGACAAAGAAACCGTAGACAAGACACTCTTCCGAAATGAGGTGGAAGGAGAATCCACATCTAGTTTGTAATGTTTCATGAATGTCATCGGGGAAGACCAGGTGGCTGCCCTGCAAATGTCATCGTATGGAACCTCTGCCCAATTAGCCCATGAAGTCGACAATGCTCTGGTTGAATGAGCCTTTATCTTCAGTGGAGGAGAGCGATCTTTAGTGAGATATGCCTTCCTGATTACAAGAGAAATCCAACGTTTCAACGTAGA
The DNA here is from genome assembly GCF_036172605.1 of Pelobates fuscus. NCBI lineage: Eukaryota > Metazoa > Chordata > Amphibia > Anura > Pelobatidae > Pelobates > Pelobates fuscus. Next base: position 265,434,162 of record NC_086322.1, on the reverse strand, counting down.
TAGAGAGGCTGCCTCACCTCTCCTGGCCCCTGAAGGCAGAACGAAAAGCTGGTGAGTTTTCCTGTAAGAAGCAGAACGTTCAAGGTACATAGACAGCCAGTTCATGACATCCAAACGTTGCCACTTGATCTCCTCTTGTGAAGAAGGATTGGGGTAGAAAGATGGCAGGACTACTTCTTGAGATAGATGAAAACGAGAGACCACTTTAGGAAGAAATGCTGGATTAGGTTTCAGGCATACCCTATCGTGGTAGAATTGTAGACAAGAAGGCAAGGTGGAGAAGGCCTTGATCTCCGAAATTCTCCTAGCGGAAGTAATTGCCACCAAGAACAATGTTTTATAAGTCAGGAGGACAGCATCCAAATTCTCAAGAGGAACGAATAGATCCTCAGTCAGGTAGTCGAGAACAAGCGGAAGGTCCCAAGGAGGGGTAGTGGATCTCGAAGGAGGTCTCAACTTAAAAGCTGCCTTGAAGAACCTGGAGATCAATGGGTCTGATGACCAGGAGGTGTTGCTCAAAGCTGACAGGGCCGAAGATTGAACTTTAAGAGTGCTGATGCTAAGGCCCTTATCCAGACCTTCCTGCAGGAACTCCAAGATTTCAGTGTTGCGAGGGCGTATGAAGTCAACTTTCCTGGCTGAAGCCCACTCTTGAAACACATCCCAGATCCTATGGTAGCGTGAGGACGTAGAAGCCTTCCTTGAGTGTAAGAGGGTATTGACCACTGCTTCTGAAAGACCTAATTGTCGAAGTCTTTCCTTTTCAAGACCCACACCCCCAATTTGAGGCGTTCCGGATGAGGATGGAATACTGGGCCCTGCGTTAGCAGATCCTCCAGAACAGGCAGGGGCCAAGGCTGTTCCTGGCTCAACATTGACAATAGGGGAAACCACGGCCTTCGAGGCCAAATTGGGATTACGGCAATAACCTTCTTCCCTTCCGACCAAACTTTCCTCAGGAACCTTGTTATCATGGGTAGGGGAGGGAACGCATACCCCATATCAAACGACCAAGGAAGAGATAGAGCATCCTGGCCCAATGCCTGACTCTCTGGGTGGAGGGAGTAGTAATTCTCCACCTGACGATTCCTGAATGAAGCCATTAGGTCGATCTGGGGCATGCCCCACCGATGGGAGATCCAAGCAAAAACCGACTGGTGAAGTTTCCATTCTCCCGGGAGAATTTCTGTTCTGCTGAGAAAGTCCGCTGTTACGTTCTCTGAACCTGGGAGATAGATAGCCTTCAGTCCCTGGAGATAGGTCATGGCCATTTCCATTACAGGAGCTAGTTCCTTCAAGAGCAGTTTGCTCCTTGTGCCTCCCTGGTTGTTTACATATGAGGCCACCGCTCGGTTGTCTGTCTTGCTTAACACCCAGGAATCTCTGATCTTTGGAAGGAACACCCGAATGGCCTTGGAAATTGCTCGTAGTTCTCTCAGGTTCGAGTGGAGCCGTCTTTCTTCTCGGGTCCACCTCCCCTGAGTCCACGAGGAATCGAGGTGGGCTCCTCAACCAGAAGAACTGGCATCTGTCGTAATAATGGTCCACGGAGGCTCTTCCAAGGGAAAGCCCTTTGCTAGGTTCTTCCTGTTCTTCCACCAGTTCAACTCTTTTCTCACTGGCAGTGGCAGAGATATCTTCTGTTCCCAATCCGTTTCCTCTCTGTCGAACTGGAGAAGGAAGCAAGTCTGGACAGGGCGAAACTTCCATTGGGCCCACTTCACCAAACCTATCGTAGATGTTAAAGAACCCAGGAGACTCATGACTTCCCTTGCCGAGGCCCTTTCGAGAACCTGGAGCTTCTTGACTTTGTCTTTTATCTTCATGACCCTCTCCGGAGACAAAAACACACGTGCAGAAATGGTATTTATCACTGCTCCGAGGAACACGATGGTCTGAGACGGAATCAGGGAGCTCTTTTCTATATTCAGAAGCCAGCCGTGATCTTGAAGGATGTTCATTGCCACTAATGTATGATGCTCCACTATTCTTCGTGAAGGCCCTATGATGAGGATGTCGTCCAGGTAATGGAATATCTTGATACCTCTCATCCTTATGACGGCAATCAAAGAGACAAGGACCTTTGAGAAAGTCATTGAAGTCCTTGGCGCTAAGCTGAGGCCAAACGGAAGCCCTCGGAACTGAAAGTGTCTTCCTAAAGCCCAGAACCGAAGGAACGGCATGTGATTGCTGTTTACAGGGATTTGGTAGTAGGCGTCTTTTAAGTCTATGGAGGTCATCCAATCTCCCGTCTTTACGCTCTTTAGGATGGTCTGTAAGGATTCCATTTTGAATGTCCTTACGTCTAGTATGGTGTTCACTCCCTTCAGGTTCAGGATGAGACGCCACTTTCCCTGGGGCTTTGGGGCCAAAAACACAGTGGAATACATCCCCCGGAATCTTTAGTGTGTAGGGACTTCCTCCAACACCTTCTGTTCCAGCAGAGTGGAAATGCAAGTCCTAATGGCCCTTCGTTTGACACCTGCCGACACCTTTGATTTTCGAAAAGAGCAGTATTTGGACGAGAAGAAAATTCCATCCTGTAGCCCTCTTTTATGATGGATGTGACCCACACGTCTGTGACATTTGCGGCCCATACCGGGTAAAAGAACTTTAGTCTTCCACCCACCATACCCGGATGGGCCCGAGGACCTTCAGAAGGTCTTCCCAGAGGTTCTGGCACCTCTACCTCTGGAAGCCTTATTGGAAGAGGAGTGAGAGAAGGACTTCCACAAAGAATTCCTGGAATACTCCCTTCCGGGCTTGTAGCTTCTGCTGTCACGAAAGGACCGATCCTTGAATCGCCTAGTTTTCCAGGAGGAGGAAAAACTCTTTCTGCTGACTTGTGGTAGAAACGCTTTTTTCCCCATCAGCAGCTTTCTGAATGGCATCCTCCAGGATCTTACCAAACAGGAGATCCCCCTGGAACGGGAGACCACACAAGGATGCCTTGGAGGCATAGTCCGCCCCCCAGGAATGAAGCCATAAGGCCCTTCTGGAGGCCACAGACAGGGCCATACTTTTGGCAATCATGCGAGTGATGTCCAGGGAGGCTTCTGAGCAAAATTCAGTAGCAAGGCTCAAATCCTTGAGACTCTCCAGGAAAATGTTCTCTACGGACACCTTGACCAATGTCTTCTTCCAAATTAGCGAGCCAAACTCTCAAGGCCCTGGAGAGAGTGGTCAGCGCTACCGCCGGATGAAGGGCGGAGCCTAGTGCCAGATAGGCTTTAATTAGATCACCATCCATACGCTTTTCCATAGGCTCCCTCAAGTACGCCATGGAGTCTATAGGAAGCGTGGTCTTTTTAGCCATATGGATCACTGCAGCATCAACCTTGGGAACCGAATTCCAAAGGCAGCAGTCCATGGCAGAATAAGGATAAGTCCTTGTGAATTTGTTTTTCAAGGTGGACTTCCTCTCCGGCTTATTCCACTCCTGAAGGATCATGTCCCTTATAGAGGAATGTACCGGGAACATTGGTCTATTAGGTTTCAAGTCCTCAAAAAACCTGTCAGCCTCTCTCAATTCAGATTTTTCTTCCGTAAGGCTAAGAGTGTCTCTGAGGAGGGTAATAAGTCTATCGATAGATTTTGAGTCCAGAGACCTGGAGGCATAATCAACTTCCTCCTCCCCCTCATCCGAGACCTCCCACAGGTCAGGATCCTCTTCAGAGCTGGAAGACTGCGGTTCCGCTCTGCATCTCTTAGGAGGACCACCACATCCCGTGGTAGACTTAAAGCCCTCAGCAATAGCACGGGAAATCCAAACTTTAAGGTCGTCCTGCAGAGAAGTCTTACTGGGGACATTAGCCGCTTCCGACAAGCATTCCCTGCAGAGGTTCCTTCCAGGTGGAGCAGGTGATGAACAATTGATGCATCTATTGGTCTTGTCTCTGGATTTTCTTGCTGGAGAATCCAACTGTTTGCTGGGGCTGAAAGAAAGCCATATATAACATATATTACCGGCTCAGTATGGCACTCTTTTAACAACCCCCCCCCCCCCCATAACAAAATAAATGGCTCACCTATGTTTTCTAGAGAGGGATCTAGCAGAGGCAGAGGGAGAATCCATACTATGAAAAGGAACAAAGGCAAATTCAGAAACACACTCCTAATAAATCAAAAAGGCAAACTGGTAAGTAAACCCAAAGCCCCCAGCAAAAACCATGGAAATAGGCAATCCTACCTCATAACGGCAGAAAACAGACTCATGGCAGCCAGGAGACAGCAAGAAGGAGAACTGGCGAAAAATCAGACCGCAAATCAGAAGTTCCGAACAGCTGACAGGCAAGTGTCAGCATTCCCCAGTTTAAATACCTCCGCGCCCGGTCCGCGCATGTGCAGAGCGCTGGAACGCACGCTATGCGTTCCAAGCCTCACGGCCGGCGCGAGGCACTTCCGGGTTCGGCAATTCCGCGGCTGGAACGCACACCGCGGAAAACAGCAACGCTGGCCGAGGAAGAGCTGAATACAGCCCCCACAAGGACAGCAACTCCCAGTAAGCCCCCAGGGGCAACACAGGGCATGCAGGCAGAAAACACAACTCCCAATAGAGCACAACAGCACCCACCCTCAGGATGACTGCAGTATGGATCCCCAAAGCCAGCAAGGTAAGGGGGGGATTTCAACCCCAATTACTAGGGGCACTTCCAGAACAAGGGGAAATTTTTAAGGATAACCAACCCCAGGAAGCTTAGAACAGTGTCTCCCTCAGAACACTAGATATACATCCCACGCAGCAGTTCAGTACTTACTCTGAACCTGACCCAGTTAGTCCTGCTCATGCAGGCTGTTTACTGGGTCCTTCAAATGAAGAGAGGCTGAACTTCATTTGGAACGAACCCACGACAAACGCAGGAAGGTGGCCATAAAATAAAAAGTAAAAAGTCCTGTAGAACTTGCTAAGGACAGGAAAAAAGACTGTGGTGTAAGGGGAGGAGGGACTCTTTATACCTATCAGTCTAATTAATTAATTAATCTAATTAATTCCTGTCCTGAGACTGCTAAGGGAGGAGCTACCCATAAGTGATGCTGCCATGATTAGCCAGGAAAATGTGTTTTTGAAGTGTCACACAAGTTAAAAGTTAAGGAAAACCAAGTACATTGATTATGTTAATAAATAACAGATGTGTAATTTATTCTTTACCTTTTATTTAGAAGTATTTATCTCATACACTTCTCTGTTATGATGGAGTTACAGTGTTTATTTGTCCATAATATGGTGTAGTTGAAGAACAAGGAGTGGTTAATTAACACGGTACACTTGTATATGTCATCAAGTCAGTCACAGTGTTTGTCGAATTCAGTTTGCTAATATGTTTTTGGGCAAATGGCTATTAAAAAAGAGGTTTCACGCCCTTTGAAATGGTGCACATGCTACTTTTTAATGGTTCTGTCAAATTTATATATATGTTTTTTTTTTTTTTTTTATGAACCATCGGAATTTAAACACAACAGTGTGAGTGTAGATTAAAAGTCAAAACATATAAGTGACCAAATGTTTCCAACTAAAAAGGAAACACTCTTACTACCCATGAGTGTCACAAAACACACTGTTATATAGTGAGTAGTATAAATATACTTACACAGAGATTGATATGATGATCTTAATGATCTAAAATACATAAAAGCATGGATAAATCTAGTGCAGCATTGTAGCACACAGAAATTATATATAAAACCCTGTTGAAAATAAATCCACAAATGTGGAGCTGTTGAAGTACCACTCCAAACTATTGAGCCTAGGGGTGATCAGACCCTTGTGCGCACTGGATCAAAATGCTGAAAATATGTGGACTCACCACCAGCTGAACGATAAATTGATACTTTATTCCAGCGCTGAGATCGGGCGGGAGTTTTAAATTGCTGAGAGCAGTGGACGGTAAACGACTGTTCAGCCTCTGATTCTGAAATATGTGTTTGTGATATCTTGGAGACAAGTATCACCACTTGCTAATGTAAGGGTTTCTATTTGGGGGGAAGGGTATCTTTTTTATTATTAAAGCAGTTTTACACTATGTAAGCCTTTTTTTGTATCCTTTTAAGGTACTATTTACGGAAAAAGCTACAGTGTATCCGTTGATGCTACATCTCCTACTGCAATACAAGATTAACCCCTTCAAGACTCCCTTTTAGAACTTTGTGGACTCTTAAGCAAGTTTTTTTATTCTGTGTGTACAATCTAACTTACTGTGGGATATAGGTGTTGATATATATATATATATATATACCACCAATTTACAGAGAAAAGTTTGATTATTTTTTTTTACACATTTTTTATAGATTGCCTTATTGCAAGGCTTTCGTATGTAGCGCTGACACTTTATTTATTTTTTCAAATGATATTTAGGATAAGATTTTTAAAGAATTTTGTTTCGTGTTTAGCTGCTTGGTAATATATTTATTATTATAATAACTCTTTATTTTATATTTATTTTTATTAAGATTGTGCTCTCCTGTTCATAACAGTTTGTTTACTTTCCAATTATATTTTTCCTATAATTCTATACCAAACAGTTTCCGGACCACAGATTCTCCTTTCAATTATGAGCTTCTCCCAGCAGGTGTTTGCCATATTTACTAGAAATGAAATGAGCTCTGACTGCGCTGTTATCTGTCTATCGACCTTAAAGCTTTATGTGGAATCTTCCTACCTGAAAAACTCCACAGCTTATATTATGTTACATTACTCATTTAATGGTATCTTGCCCTCGAGCCTATACTTCTGAAGCTCATGTGGTTAACCATGTTTAAAAGCTGGATGGCAGTTTCATATTGCTTATTAGAACCCCAAAGCATTTATATTTAATTTACTTAGATTTTCCAATCACAATAAATATGCTTTATGTGTGAAAATTACCAAATAAAGTATATCATTTTTGTATTTGCTGTAGTGTATAAATATGACCTATTGTTATATAAAAAAAACTCTAATAATAATATACAATGGGGGTGGACATCCCTCTGGATGGCTAGGAGTCCCAATCCCCTTGCCATCCCCCTTTACATAAATTTTCACTACCTACCTCTAATAATAATTAGGGGGGTGGCGTTAAAACTAATACCCATAAAAATATATATATATATATATTACCATCTGAAGTATTTCTTCTAAATGTTATCTTTCTTTCTTTTTTTACTTTTCCAATGTGGCGACTAGATAACAAGGACAGGCCAGGCACCACATAAGTAACCCTTGCATTGCTTGCATTGTTTTTAACTATTTGCCAGCTAGTTGCTAGCGCTGACAGCAGGCAAATAGTACTAATCATAGAATGTGACGGCAAATAAGAACCATTCGGCCCATCTAGTCTGCCCAATTTTCTAAATACCTTATCTTATAGTTAGGATAGCCTTATGCCTATCCCACGCATGCTACTGCATAGCCTTATGCCTATCCCATGCATACTTCAAATGATCAATTCACTTGCAAAAAAAGAGTGATACATTTGTTAATAGCAGAACTTTGTTAATCTTTCAAATCCCATACTTTATAGGGTTTGGATGCAAAAGCAATGACTTTCATTCGGACACCCAATGTATCTGGGAGAATGATGAAAATTAAAAGCAATGACTTGAATTCGGACATCGAATGTATCCGGGTGAATGATAAAAATTCACTCGGGCCGACCGAATTCCGACCGTATTTTGCTTTAGTAAATATGAGAATTGCCATTGCGTTCATAATTCAGTGGTGTTCCCTGGATTTTATCCATCTTGACAAAATCTGGTGTTTAGTGAAAAACCCTGTGTGACGGAATGGAAGACAGACACTATGGGTGGGCTCCCAAATTCCTTTTGTGTTTTGTCACATTGTGCCTACTATTTGTGCAGGGTATGTTGAATATATTGCTGGTCTGTGCATCTCCTCCTCCCCCCTTTTTCCTGTCCTATTGTTTCCCCAGCAGGACGTTGTCCCAGGGACACTGCTAGACCAGTTTAATCTAGCTGCTCTGTCCCTCCTCAATCTCCCATCAGCCCTTGCTATTGTCTGACCCCACTCTTCCTTGCACTTTAGTAATCTATGTAACCTATTGTATGTAAATGAGGCTGTTGGGGGCTTAGACTATGTGTGCTGTATTCATTAAAGAGTTGCTGTTTAACCTTCACCATGTGTCGTCTGGTGTTTGGTCCAGGGTGGAAAATCTCCCATCAGCCCTTGCTATTGTCTGACCCCACTCTTCCTTTCACTTTAGTAATCTATGTAACCTATTGTATGTAAATGAGGCTGTTGGGGGCTTAGACTATGTGTGCTGTATTCATTAAAGAGTTGCTCTTTAACCTTCACCATGTGTCGTCTGGTGTTTGGTCCAGGGTGGAAAAGGCCCTAAGTGATCCCAGTCAAGCCTCGGCGTCTGGGTCTGAAATGTTTCAGGGTCCCTGATAGCTACAAGGAAGCAGACTTTACGGAGGTACTCGGTCGGAGTACTGGAGCTCAGTTACACCCTGTTAAACAGGTTATTAATCTTTAAACTAACAATCCGAATATATTCAATATTTTTCTTTTGCTTTTTTTAAAACAGAAGAAATAGCTATTTTAAAATTAGATTAGATTGGATGGTCGGCAGCATTGTAACATAGGTGTGTATCCAAAAACAATAAAAAACCTATTAAGGGTTAATAAGTATGTAGGGGTGGATATAAAAAAATACCCCTCTCTGTCTCATTAGCGCAGGTAACTTTTTTCCTTTGGTTTTTACTGTATGTATTGGGGCTGATGTGTACTATGGTCCTTGCTGCCGCCCAGGAGTAGTGTGAGTTTGAGCGCCGGACTTGTTTTTCATTGAATTTAAATCTAGTAATACCTGACTCTCTCTAGTACCAGCAGGGATTTAACACCTGCTGGCACTTAAAGGGACAGTCGTACCAGGACATTAACATAACATTTGGTATTTCAAGAAGGAGTTAAGAACAAAAGCTGATTTAAAAAAAAAAATCCAACTCTGTACATACGCTATATGTGCAGGTGGTTATTTTAACTTGCAGGGATATTCAGTGAACATCAGAATTTAAAGAGAATTCAAAGTGAATTTCAAATCTAAGGCCAGAGTAGCCGAAATGAAAGCATAGCTGATTTATTTCCTGCTCGGCTATTTTGACTTAAATTTGAAATTCACTTAGAATTTTCACATCAGTAAATAAGCCTGTAAATATTGTAAGTTAAGTTTTCAATTGACATCCGTTTAGTTAGTGAATTTTTGTTCATTTGTGTATTAACTCCTGGAATGGTATTCTGTAATTATTATTATTATTATTGGTATTTATATAGCGCCAGCTTGTTACGCAGCGCTTTACATAAAAATTTAACAAATGAGACAATAATGAAATGTTACAGAAACAATAGGTATATGAGGACCCTGCTCAAACGAGCTTTCAGTCTAGAGGAGGTTGGGCATAGTACACAATAAGAAGAGTATTGAGGGAGACAGCAAATAGACATGGTGGGAAAGTAGCAGAACTGGAGGTGTGAGTGGAGTGCGGCCCTTTAGGAGCGAGCAAGAGGCAGGTTTGTTATATAGAGGTTAATCTGAAAGGCCATAAGCATTCCATAAAAGATGGGTTTTGAGGGACTAAAAGGATTGAAGACTACAGGAGAGTCTGATGGGGGTAGGCAGGCTGTTCTAATGGAAAGGAGCCGCCCGCGAGAAGTCCTACTGGCGTGAATTTGCAGTAAGGGTGCGAACAACAGACATGAGTACATCACCAGCAGAGCGTAGAGACCGAGAAGAGGCATACCTATGAATCAGTGAAGAAATATACGAGGGTCTAGAGTTGGTTAGAGCTTTATAGGTAAGGGTTAGTATTTTGAATTGACACCTGCAGGGTACAGGAAGCCAGTGTAAGGATCGACAGAGGGTTGAGGTATGAGAGGAGCGACAGGAGAGAAAGATCAGCCTGGCAGCAGCATTCATCACAGATTGTAAGGGGGCAGTACGGCTTCTGGGGAGACCAATTAGGAGAGGATTGCAGTAATCCATGCAAGCAATTACTAAAGCATGAACAAGCTCCTTGGCAGCATCTTGCGTAAGAAAGGGGCGGACGCGGGTAATGTTTTTAAGGTTCAATTTAACAACAGACTGGACATGAGGCGCAAAGGTAAGGTCAGGATTCAAAATGTGGCCTAGACAGTGAGTTTGCAAGGATGGGGTGAGGCAGGTACCATCAACCTGAGAAAGAGAGAGAGAAAGAGAAGAATCAGTGTTATTAGGAGGAAAAATACATATTGCATTTTTTTTTCTCTTTTCAATTCTTTTTCTGTTTCATTGGGGTTTGGTTATTAATAAATCCTGGATTTTAGCATTTATAGGCAATGTGAAACCTTCATCAACAATTTCATTTTCAAATCATCAATCTATTTTGTAATCTTACACTTTGCTCTCCTTCATCAACAAAGCTGGAACAACTTTTACTTGACTGTAAAAATTGGCTCAAAGAAAATACTAATGGTTACGTCTCGATACCAAATGCAGGTATAGTCTCGATAAAATGGAAACTCTAATTTAAGCTGATTTAGACTATCCATACAGTGTTCACCGTTATGATTCAAATCACATTTAAAAAAAAAATCTTTTACATTCCTTACACATATAATATAATGCAGGATTTTGTTCCCAAATTCATATACTGTGTCTTAAAAGATAATTAATAATAATGAATAAATCCTAATTTTTCAAAAATCCTCTAAATATGCTTAGGGCTATCGATGCCCCCATGCCAATCCCTTGCATTTATAAATAATGTGTGATACTGAATAAAACATTATTATGACTTAAAATTAACTCTGTTCCTTACAAAAGCAACATTTTGCTGTGTTGATGCTACATAATTTTTCTCATAATTTTTTTTATTCTTTATTTTTGCTGTGCATTGATAGTAGAAGACAGCATTCAGCACTGTTGGGCAGCAGAAAACATAATCAACAGGTCATGGGAAAATTGAACAGTAAAAGCCGAACTGCACATTTTGTGTATATTCATCAGGCTAGTAGCACACATTGCTTTTACTAGATATCTTAGAGTACCAAGGTCGAATGCAAGGTGAAAGCACTGGAGAATAACATGGATGTAAATTAGGGATTATACTAGTGTGAATGACCGAATAATCTAAATTTTATTAAAGACAGGAGGTGAATATTTGCTTTACTTTCTTTACTCAAACCTCCGAGCAGTAAAGAAATGGTTAACAGTGTAAAGTAAAAATCCAACCAATCACAGTAAAGGTGTCTGTAACAAAGGGTAATGAAGCTCCTCCCACTTCTCCTTTCTTATGATGCAGCCGCACCAATCGGAGACAATGAAGTAACGATAAACTGTGTCCTCAACCATGTAAACCAGGAAGGAAGATCAGCTGGGTTCGAACGGCATCCAGAGGGGTCAAACAGAATGTTCATCCTAGAAGGAAGAAGAAAATCGTGAAAGTATAACCACTGTGGAAAGTCTATCATCAACACAATAGTCAAGGCATTACATAAGCACCAGTTAACATCTGCAACATTAGCTACCGGATATGCACAGCACAACTGAAAGGCTAAGCTGAACAGAATACAAGGCATCTGATGCAGGAAATCCAAACCCACCTGCAATAGAAGTAGAGTCCACACCCAGTAAAAAGGGAGTGAGGAACAGAGGGTGGGAAAATATTCGCCTTCTGTCTTTCATAAAATTTAGATTATTCGGTCATTAACACTAGAATAATCCCTAATTGTATTGCAAGACAGGAGGCTTCATATTTGCTATTTTAACGCCCAGAAATAAGAGGAAAAACGGCATGAGAAGTCAGATGAAAATAAAAGATACGGAAGGTAGATTCCCTAGACCAGTTAGCGGAGGATAAAATATCTGAAAGGGCACCTCCTGCTAGGAGAACGGAGGAAGCCGCCGTTTCCTGAACTGAATGCGCCCCGAAGGAGGTGTTAACACCAGCAAAACCGAGAAGCCGTTTGATCCACCGAGCAATGGTAGGACATGATACCGGTCGGTGGGGATAAACATAAGACATAAATAGTGGTCCTGAAGGAGATCTGAGTGGGGTAGTGAGGTCCACATATTGGTGTAGACTACGTGCCACGCAAAGCGATGATCTATCCGGAAAACACGGGTAAAAAACGGAAGATGAAAGTGTCTTAGTTCGATGGGAAATGGAAAAATAAACACCTTCAGGAGTGAAAACAAGTGCATGGAAGCCAAAAGCCTTGACATCGGAACCTCTCCGGAAGGAGACTAAACATAAAAGCAGGGCTAGTTTAGCGGAGAGCTGTCGTAAAGTGAGATCCGAGTTGGAAAGCCAAGTTTCCAAAAAAGAGAGAACCTGAGATACGACCAAGAATTGGGAGTGTTCTGGACCAAACCAGGTGTCTGCCCTGTCCATATTGTGTAAAATAAGAAGTGTGCACGCGGAAGTAAATCACACTGAGACACAAGTTTCAGGTTAATGAAAAACTTTGGAATGTTTACTTATAGGGGCAGCAAGCCCCTTATAAAGTAGAGAATACATCATATGCATAATACAAGATAACAGAAAGTGTACATCTTTAATTGGTCAAGTGTTAAATGTCTTATCTAATGCACTTCCTCCAAAGTGTGATGTGATATCATCATCTCGGGATTTTACTCCGCATGGAGACCCCATCTTGCTACACGAGATGTTTGTTCAATGGGAGGTGGTGCTCTAGCAGCCATTTCGAGTAAATTAATAAGCACCAGTATACACAGTAAATAGACATTTTACCTATATAATTTCTATGCACAGGAGTGTCGAGGTGCCGGAGGTTTGGTCAATCTAATACCAAGCAGAAGTCTGCAGATCGAGGGATGTCTGCCCATGGAGGAGTCATTGACAGGCATGTGAGCTGCGGAGATAGCAAAGCGGAAGAGGTTTATGGTACGGTATGACTTGCCCTGGTCAAAGAGTAAAGATAAGAAATGTATGAGGTTAATAATAGATGATGAAAAGGGATCAATATCCCTTTCCACACTCCAGCTAGTCCAAACTTGCCAGGCAGAGAGGTAGGCACGTCGAGTTCCAGGAGCCCAGGAGTCCCATAATAATCCTCTAGCAGTGTTCGAAAGTCCTGAGACATTCCAGGATCCCCTGAAGGGGTCTAGGCCACGAGTTGAAGATGATCCTGAACGAGGAGAGGGTGAAACTCTCCTGAGGGGCCTCGAAGAAGATTGTGGGTCCGAGGAAGAAGGAGAGGGAAGTCTACAGACAATTCTAATAGGTTGGGATACCAAAGCTGTGTCCTCCATAGAGGGGTAATCAGAAGTACTGTGACTCCAAGAATTCTGATTTTCTGCAGAATTCGAGGAATCAGTGAGGAGGGGGAGGGGAAGCTTATGCTCCTGGGTTCGGCCAAGGTTGCAGGAATGCATCAACTGCTTGACAGGACGGGTCTGGGAGCCAACTGAAAAATGCCTAGGGCTGGCAATTCAAGCGGGACACGAAGAGATCCAGATAGAGAGGGCCTTGAGACATTTGAAGGAGATGGAAAATGTGAGGGTCCAATTGCCCATCGCTGGCTTCTCTCCAGTGGCGAGAGAACCAGTCCGCCACCATGTTGTCTGGGCCTGGTAGGTATTCCACCTGAAGGGAGATGTTCCTGGTCAGGCAAAATTGATATTGATTTATGAAAACTGCAATAATTACACTGTAACGGATCACCTGGCACCCCGACTTGGTACCTCCGTTAATGGATGCTCCTAGTGCTTCCTGAGGACTCCAAGCACTCTGGCAGACACCACAATCACCGAATCCGAGAAACCTTTTAAATTCTCCCAAGCATATGAATGCTGTAGACCATTGAATAGGAACCATACGAATAGGCTTGTACTCCCAGCAGTCAACTGGAACAGCATGCAATAAATCCTTCCCCCCAATAATGAGACGACACATCACTTTGAGGGTAAAACAGGAACTCTGGACTGGCTCATCCAGCCCGGCTTTTATTACAATAATACACATACAGTCCACACCCAGGGGGAGGCATAAAATATCCAATCACATACATGGTTCAGCCCACACATCCCCTCCCCTCAGATAACATTAAACCCAATTATCCGGTACACCTTTTCAGCCAAGTTCTGGATGTACCCCAAAAACAGGGGGTACACCTTTAAATCCAGCATTGCTGGATAGCCCTTATTCAGGGGGACAACATATCCAAAATTCAAGTAATTCGGATGAATGGTTCGGGAGATATGGGGTTCCAAAGATTTGACCGACCGCATGGGTAAAGTATCCGAAAACAGTTCCATGCATTTTGGCCCTGCGGTCGGTCACAAACAAGGGAATGAAAACAGACGAATTGCCTGTGTTATAGAGCCTGGAGAGGGTTTGAATGAATTCCCTTGTTTGTGGGGTTCTTTCTACCGAACGGTGGGTCATTCGGTAGTTTCCATACGAATTTCTGGAAGTATGGAGGTCTCAGCGGTGTTTGCCTAGTCAAGTGTCCGATTTTAGTTCCAGACACTCGACGGCAAAACACCGCTGTTCGGTAGTTTAAGATGGCCGCCGCCACGTGTTTGTTTCCCGAATGGCGGCCACCCAGAGGACAAAGAATACATTACACTGATTGCCAATTACCCGTTTGCAACATTGTTGCAAACTGTAATTGGAGGCACACTTATTCCTGGGTGGTCTGGTTGTTCGGTAGTTTCACTCAATATAATAAATGGAGTGATTCTACCGAACAATCAGATGAATGCTGCATACATATCCCAGGTTAAACTTAATACACATATAATATTACAGGCAGTACACTAGAATATGTATCACAGTCTTAAAGGGACAGTAGTCCCAAAAGTCCCAATATGTCCATAGATGCTGTTAAAAGGGCCAGTAGCAGCAATATACAGTACAATATGCCCCAAATAACCCAGGGGCCATAGTCAGTAGGTAGGAGGCTAGCAAACAGGCTTCTCCAGGGCCCAGTGGCGAGGTTGGTTTCGCCACATACACTTGCAGGGTTAAGGGTAGTAGGAGTTAGCACCCAGACCACTCTAATGGGCAGAAGTGGTCTGGGTGCCTGGAGTATCCCTTTAACCCCTTAAGGACACATGACATGTGTGACATGTCATGATTCCCTTTTATTTCAGAAGTTTGGTCCTTAAGGGGTTAAGGTAGCGTTAAAAGCTATTCAATTGCTGAGCACTTGTTCGATGTGTCCGCTAGACATAGTAGCCAGGCACCGCCCCTACATTATTATTATTTTTGACTTGTTTGAAGAATAGCTAACTAAGCAGTAAACTTAGATGTTAAATATGGCTGCCTAGAATTGTGTGAACAAGATGGTGGCTTAGTTAGGGTAATTAAAAAAAACTACATATTTTCCTCTATTTTAAAATATGCTGATATATGTACGCTAACTATAGGTAACCTAGCAACCTGCCTGATCTAAGCCCATCATGGGGGGGTTACTATGGCGCAGCAGACACCATAACCACTACAGCTTACTGTATAGTGCTTGGAGTGTTTCCTTAACCCCTTAAGGACCAAACTTCTGGAAGAAAAGGGAATCATCATGTCATGTGTCCTTAAGGGGTTAAGCTGGTGTGCGAGTACTGGCTTCAGGAATCCAACGCATGGGATGTGGTTACATTTTAATTTATTTCCCACAAAGTCCCTAATGCAGTTTAGACAAAATGTAGAGAATTGAAGAAAATGAGCAAACTAATATGGTACTAGGCAGCATAATTTGTGTATTGAGCCGTCACTGAAGGCTGGAGGCTTTGGAAGATAACATGACAAGGATCAGCAGACAGCAGTCCCTAGTTATAAACATCAGGCTTGAAATATGGCGTAATACAGCCAAGAAAAAGCATGTAGACAAACAATGCAAAAAGCTGACCAAAAAGTTTAAAAAAACAACAACAACAAAAAAATCAACTGATAACAAACATTTATTTGAATATGGTGACACAAACAGAATTGGCGATGGTGATAAAATATGCAACGTTCTATATAATGCTATATTGAGTGAACATTAATATCAAATGCTTCCACTGGTGATAGTGGTGGTGGGATCCAATATTCCAGATAGTGAAAAGAAAGGAGCAAATTGTTAAATTATAGTTACGATCACTCAACAAATTCTGTAAAAAAAAGTGTTTGTATACACACTTATCTATATATTCCAATCATTATCCGACTTGTTAGATACAGCTCCATTTGAACATATAACCAATATGGTAATTAAAACAGCCATCTATCTAGCCTTTTATGGATTTTTATGCCCCAAAGGAATTTACCACCAGTAATGTAACGGCCACAGACTACACTAAAATAACCGATATCAACAAATCCGTAGACCATTACATTCTGTCACTTCATCACTCTAAAACTAGTCAGATAGGACGCATGGTTGACATACCTCTTTTCCCTACCTATAATAAATGATGCCCCGTTAAGGTTTTGGACACATATTTCAACACTTTTCATAAACAACCACCCCAACCACTATTAGAACTACACGGTTCCATTCTCACTACTGCTAAATGTATGCTCTATGTCCATTTGCTGTTAACTAGACTCAGCCTAGATGCAAATCATTACTCAGTACAATCCTTCCGCATAGGGGCGGCATCATCTGCTTCCTCCAACCATATTCCAGCTCATATTATCATCAAAACTATGGGACGCTGGAAATCTTCTGCTTACACTCTATACATACCAAACCCAGTTAAAGAGCTACAGCAAGCTTTTCCTGATTTGTCCAAATAATTGATGTTTTGTAATATGAATAAATGTTGTATGGTACACTTCCTTTTGCCCTCTTTTTTACAGGCCTGCTGCATTGTCGGTTCCGGCACACCACAACCGACTGGTGTTATTAACTATGTTTATTGTATATGAATTATATGTTATCTAACCATCACGGCAATATTGCCCCGACCACAAATTTAAGGTTGGGCCTGCAGTGGTGGGAGGGGCTTGGGTCCTCTTTAAAAGGGCTGCCAATCCTCTCTCACTTTACCGTTGCTGGTCTGGCGAGTTACTCCTCCCACCACTCTGTTTATTCACATCACCCTCTAAGGTGGGCCCTCTTTATTACAGGCCTACTGCCTTGTCGGTTCCGGCACACCACAAGCGACTGATGTTATCAACTATGTTTATTGTATATGTATTATATGTTTACTCCAGTATCAAGATCAGGGCCAGATTTACATGTCAGGCGCCTATAGGCACAAAATTCTAGGTCGCTTCCTGTTTTCCGACCCCAAAGTATAGCAGATATATAAGTATAATAAATTTAGGAACTAGACATTACAGGCCTGTAAACAACTTAAAACATTCATATTTGTGAGAAGTGCTTAGGGTAAAGGGGCTTTACAGGTATTGAGAGGATAATGTCAGAGTTATATTACATAGGGTGTTTACTGTTAAGATTAACAGGTTGAGAGGGGTTAAAGTTGCAGTATAAAGGCTGTTTTGGATTAATTAGTTTAGGGTTAGAGTTGGTTTTCTTTTAATATTTGAGTACATGATGTGCTAAGTTTTTAAGAGGAGTTAAACACAGGATTAAGGTAAAATGTTTATTTGCAGGTTTAGGCTTTGAGGGCTGGAGTTTGAATAGTTATTTGCAAAGAACTCACCCTCCTCTGTCTTCTGTAGAGCAGTCAGAGTGATGATGTAAGAAATGCTGCAGGAGCTGTTATACAGTGTGTATCACTCAATGCTACCCCTGCTCCTCCTGCAAGGCATTTCCTGTGTGAGAGACTTCTAGTGTCAGAGAAAACCCCATAGGAAAGCATTGAGGAAATGCTTTCTTATAGGGAGGGCCTAATGCTCTCACTGCTAATGCCCTACGTTGGATGACGCAGGAAGAGGTGGAGTGCGTTGTAGTTTTGCTAAACTCCTCATTTGCCATGGAGAGAAAAGGAGGCAGAGGGCACTCTAGTGTTAGAAATACATATTTGTATTCCTAACGCTATAGAATCCCTTTAAGTGACCCCCTTCTACTCCTTGCCATCCCCGGGTCATTTTTGTGCCTCAGCCTGTGGTGACTATAGATTTTTATATGCTTTCCAGTTTATAAATACATATGGAAGTGGGTTTATAAATGGCTGCAAAGTTTAGTCACAGACAGACGTTAGGCTCATGACTGTCCAGTTTCAGAGGGACAGTCACGATTTTATGGTCTTTTCCCACCATTCTTACTTTGTTCCCTAGTGTCCCCAAAAGTTTGTCTCCAACAAGCATCAGTAGACGCACTTGCGCTACTCTCATCCATCCTGGATGATGGACAGGCAGCCTTGTGTACATTCACATCACTTTCCCTCCCTCCCACCAAAGTCTCAAGTCATGGGATGCTGAAATTGTGAGGTATTCAAACTCATTTCGAAAATTAGGCCTGTGGGAATTTTCAGCTCCAGGTGCATGATGCCCCTAATCCAGCATTGTCCATGCTGTAACAGCAATTTAGCAACAGATTCTTAAAATGGCTGCAGCACAGGGCATGACCATCACTGGAGGGTTTTTTGTTTGTTTGTTTTTGGTTTTTTTTTAAAACAATTTTTATGTCTTGTTGACTCATTGTACAGATCTGCTGAATATTTATAACTTATAAAGTCAGATAATAAAGGGTTTCCCTTGTGACTGTATTTTCTACCAATACAATCATAATTAATAACGAGTTGCTTTGAACAAGGAACTAGATAGAATCAAGTGCCCCTTTAGGAGCAAATCATGCAATTTTCTGTAGGAAAAATTATACACTATCACTGGGGAGCCTGTTGGTAGAATGGGATATAAATATGCAATTTTTCACACAAAAAAAATAAATTATTAAAAAAAAAATATGGAAATGAAAAAAGTATGTTGTTAATTTCTTACTTTCCACTGATATTTTTTCATATGAGGAAATGTCAAAGTTGTAATAGCTATGTGAAGAAGTTAACTCAATTGCCCCCTTAACCCCTTAAGGACCAAACTTCTGGAATAAAAGGGAATCATGACGTGTCACACACGTCATGTGTCCTTAAGGGGTTAAAGTGAACCTGTTGTGAAAATGTTTTACTTACCTTAACCCCTTAAGGACCAAACTTCTGGAATAAAAGGGAATCATGACATGTCACACATGTTATGTGTCCTTAAGGGGTTAAATCACTCCCATGTAAATTGAATACACCATATATTGTATATTCAATGTTATGTATTGTGTATTCAATATAAAGATTTACTCACTTTTCCTTCATTCCTGTGGCTGCCATCTCCATGCGTCATGGGTGTTACTCTTTGTGTAATACCCATCTCCAAACCGTCCTCCTCTCCGCCTCCTCTGCCTCTTCCGCCTCCTCCTAAGCGATGTCTATTATACCTGAAATTGCCCATCATATGTTCTTCTTTGATTTGGCCTGCTTGGGACGTATTCTCAAGGAAGACAAATCTCATTAGTAGCGTCGGCACACTTGCTTTCATGCCAGCGCGCCGGTGTCGGAACTGAGTGACGTCACGGTGATACCGGAGAAACTGACGGAAGCCAAGCACAGAGAGATGGACACAGGTTTCTTCAGGAAGGAAGAGATTCTTTATTCGGTTCACCGATCGGGACTCAGAGGGACTAATGTCACCAAAATACAACAAGTTCTGAGCCCCGGACAATAGTGCAGGCTCCTTATATAGGCACATAACTCCTCCCATATTAAGCTCCACCCGCACATTCTCTTGACCAATCAATACAAATAAGAATTAACTTCCTGCTTGACCGCATGGCTTGTCCAGCACAATGGAGGAGGGGAATACTACATCCTGTATTCTCGCACATGCTCCGTACACTACTGATCGTATCTTGCCACGTGCAACCAACCGACCGATACGTCAGCATATGCACGTACACATGCCACGTGGTAATCTCGGCCTACTAAATTTATTTCTACCGAGATTCCAACACAACGGCACTTAGCACCTTTACTTCCTAGCCAGCGTTAG
This sequence comes from Pelobates fuscus, assembly GCF_036172605.1. Lineage (NCBI taxonomy): Eukaryota > Metazoa > Chordata > Amphibia > Anura > Pelobatidae > Pelobates > Pelobates fuscus. The sequence continues at coordinate 265,414,236 of NC_086322.1, read as the reverse complement.
AAGAGCCAGCTAGGAAGATTCCATAGCAACTGCAGGGCATGTGCTGTGGTTGTTATGGGAGGAAAGCAGAAGGACCTCCTGTGGAAGGTCTTTTCTGCTCTCCCTTGTCAGTCAATGCCTTTTTTTACGCCAAGACATTGGCTGACTGCTGGGAGAAAACCTGTTTTTAAATAGGGTTTCCTCCTAATATATACATTTGCTAGCAAAACTGCTAGCACAATGTATAGGTAAAATCGGGTGCCCCTTATAGGAGGGAGGCAATAATCCAATCAAAACCTTGGATTTGAGTTATAGCATTGTTCCACTGTAATTTAAGAGTGCCTCCATACACGTTAGGAACAAATATATGATTTAAAAATGAAAGGAGAGAAAGGGCTTTGATTTGATGAGACATTTACATATATCATCTCTCATTTATAATACAGGCACTCCTGACTTACCGACTGGGTTCCGTTCTTACGACTCGGTCGTAAAACTACTAGGTCGGTAAGTGAGGATGCGCTACAGAGCATACGCACCAGAGCAAATGCACCAGAGCAAGGAATGCCTCTAATCTATGTTCGGGGAAAATTCCTTGAATCCCCGCGCTAGAAAGCTGGTTGTAAGTCTGAGCCGTAGTTAAACAGGTTAGTTATGTTAATGAAGACTACCTGTACATAAATTACACAAAAATGCAAATAAAGTTGTTGTTATTTTTCACAGTGTTCGCAATAATAATGTGTGTATATTAGTGCAGTTTATTAAAAATAATTCATAACAAATTCATTTATTTTTCCTGATTTACATAATACATAATAAGTCTAGTATATCAGTTTATTTTTGGTAGTTATTGGTCACAAAATACAAGGAGTAAAATAAAAATGCTATGTGGAGCGATTTTAGAATTTGCTATATTTGTCTTGTAAATTTAAGTTTCTAAGAAAAAACACTGAGTAGTATCAGTGCTTAGCAGACATTCCCCATTATAACAAAAATTGGGGGGTGGGAAAGAAATGTGAGTCCCAATATGTATGGATTACATATAAAAAAGGTTATTTTTTTTTTTTTTTTAAAGTATTGTGAAATATAGTACTTATATAGTGTTCTGTGTGTTTTTGCAGTTGAAATTAATCCAATCCACGTGTAACAACGTACCCACCTTAAATTAGAAAGAGCACAATCATAGTGTAGCACTGTTAATGTTTTATTATCCCATTTAAAAACCCTTTATGGAACTCTTACAAAGTAAGGTGGCGGAACTTATCTCTAAGAACCACAATAAAGCATTGGTGCAGTACAGTTTTACCACTACGTTGGTGGGAATCTGCGAACCGATCCTGTGCACTCGAGCAGGTGCAGCCCTCTATCGCCTTGGAAGGATGCCAACCGTAAGTGCTGCTGAAACTGCTCCCAAATGTCAATAGATAACACTTGCCCCCAGGCTCAATCTACGCGTTTCGCCTGTTAGATTAGGCTCTCTCAAGACAGAGTGCTATGGCGGATATGGATGAAATATATACATACCCCTTTGCGTTAAAAACTTTAAAAACCCTTTAAGGGTATGTCATCCATATACAATTACTGAGAAAAAACATTGCTCTATACATTCAAGTAATAGAAAAGAGGTTAAAACCAATTACAAGTAATGAATATAGATAGCATCATAGAAAAGTGTATCGGACTGATACACTCTATGGCTTCCCATATCGATAAATCATGTCCAGCGCTGACCGGGCCCCCTGACAATCCATACCCATCGGGTGGCCCTGACAGCATGGGCCACCCGATGGACCCCTTGGACGGCGGCCCCAGCGGTTTGCCGCACGGGCCAGGGACGCAAAAGATGATGGCGGGTACCCGGTAGCATAGTGATTTTAGTTATACCATATAAATACTATTTAGGCTTCTATGCTGCATTGATCTCTAATTTCTCTCTTTTCTTTAAATGTGTATTTATATGTGTTTATTATTATTTTAATGCTGATGCTAGGAATTGATCACTTGTTATTTTATGTTGCATTGAAATCTTTTTTTATATGTGCCTTTTTATATGTATATATCATGTAATTTATATTTATGATATTCTTAACATATTAATTCATTGTTGGCACAAGTAATTGATATAGATAGAAAGACGTGATTTATGGATATGGGAAGCTATAGAGTATATCAGTCCAAAACACACTTCTATGATGCTATCTATATTCATTACTTGTAATTGGTTTTAACCTCTTTGCTATTACTTGAATGTATAGAGCAATGTTTTTTCTCAGTAATTGTATATGGATGATATACCCTTAAAGGGTTTCTGACGTTTTTAACGCAAAGGGGTGTGTATAAATTTCATCCATATCTGCCATGGCACTCATTTTGAGAGAGCCTATTGACATTTGGGAGCAGTTTCAGCGGCACTTACGGTTGGCGTCCTTCCAAGTCGATAGAGGTCTGCACCTGCTCAAGTGCACAGGATCGGTTCGCAGCTTTCCACCGACGGAGTGGAAATATACTGCACCAATGCTTTATTGTGGTTCTTAGAGATAAGTTCCACCACCTTACTTTGTAAGAGTTCCACAAAGGGTTTTTAAAAAGGATAATACAACTTTAACAGTGTTACACTCCTTGTCCCCATAAATATAGCAAAATATAGCTTTTATTCCAGTCTGCTGCTGCTGGCTCTGCCCCTGATCTGCCTGCTTGGCTGACATCATCAGAAGTGTTGTTCTGAGCCAAATCACAATAATTTGTCATAGGAAAGCATTGGATTGTCTGATCTTGCTAAGTAGGCAGATCAGGGACAGAGCCAGCACAAGCCAAACACAACCCTGGCCAATCAGCATTGTGTTTGGCTTGTGCTTGTGTTGGCTCTGCCCCTGATTCTACTCACCAGAACAAATAACAATAAGCTGTAGTTGTTCTCACTATATGACTATAGTGTCCCTTTAAATCTGAAATTCACTTTGTATTTCCACTTTAGTGACCAACTCTGCTAGTCACCTGTGTTCCCTTACTCTAGTCTAGACATTCCGTTCTTTGCCCGTATATGTAAGAGTTAAAGAGACCCTGACGCTCGATCAGAAGAAAGCTAGAGATGAATTGGTTTGGAAGGAATAAGCATTCATTCAGGATTTAATCTCCTTGGGAGGCTAATGATCTCTCCTGTGTGATGCTATTGCTGGAGGGGTGTGAGTTACACAAAGTCTTCCTTCCTCTGTATAATGATCTCCCTCCTCCCCTCCTGTGTAAACAGATCCACACAGCAGCAATTAATTAGACACAGCACTAACAAGCAGAAACTGGAAATGCAATTATTAGAACATCCCTCTTGCTGTGAGCTGGAAAACCTTTTTCTATGTCAGTTTCCAGAACTCAGGTATAGGGAACAGCACAGCAAGGCATGCCACAAAGAATTGATTACCATTTCCTATGGCAAGGTTCATTTTGCAGGCTAATGCAGTAAAGGGCTGTTCTCACAGGAGGTGTTTGTGTAGTTACCGAAAAGTGTCAATTGATGTGTTAAATCTATTCTGGCCGATCACTCCCCAGCTGCATGCCATCCTGCTACATCAAGTGCTAATAAGCAGATAAAATAGAAGAACGTTTAACCTCTCGCTGTGTTCGATTTCCACCTGCCGTTTGTCTTTGCTTACATTTATTGGTTGTTTAGAATGTATGTTCGCCTTTCCACCAGCTATGCAACTTGCATCAACTACACCCAGTTGTATAAATCTCCCCATGTAATTTATCCTGTCTCCATACCTCCCAACTGTCCCAAATTCTGCAGGACAGTCCTGATTTTCAGGTCCAGGGAAAATGTTCTCAACATTCATAGAACCGGCAGCTCATCAATAGATGTACTCACGATATGATTAGGGCACTAGGACACTGTAGGTAGAGCTCCATAATGAAGTATTGTTTTTTGGTAAGTTGACTGTCTTAATATGTATTTATTTTAGTGCGTCAATCTAAAAATGTGAATGTAAATGAGTTAAAGAATTGGAGGCCATTGTCATTATTAAATATAGACTATACAGTTCTTGCAAAGATAATGTTTTTAGTTTAAGTGCAGTAGCTGAATAGCTTATAAGTACTTGTCAGTCGTGTGCAATTAAAAATCGCAGTATAAAGACACGTTAATGGTAGTGAGAGAGGTTTTAGAACGTGTTAAACAGCACAGAGCAAGGCGTTATTTAATTGGACTTGACCACACAAAAGCCTCTGATCTGGTTCATCATGAATTCTTGTTTGAGACTTTGTTAAAATATGGGATTCTAGACACTTGTATCGAAAGGCTGAAAATGTTGTATATAGATGCAGAGGTTTTTGTTCATAAATGGCAATTTAGAGAAACTCTTTCAAATTAAATCCAGTGTGCTTCAGGGCCCTATAAGTCCTTTAGTTTATGTTTCTACGTTTGATTCCTTATTGAGGAAGATTCGAAAAAACCCTGATTTTTGTGGAAAGGAAGTGAAAATGCATGGACGTTTTGGACATGTGAAAGTATTTGAATATGCAGATGATATTAATGTGTTCTTAAAAGAACACTATAGAGTCAGGAACACAAACATGTATTCTTGACCCTATTGAGTTAAAACCACCATCTAGCCCCATTGCTGCCCCTTGCCCCCTAAATATAGTAAAATCTTACTTTTGTTTAAGTCTGCAGATGCTGACTCTGCTCCTTATCTACCTGCTTGGCTGACGTTGTTATTATTATTAATATTATTGACATTTATATAGCGCCAACAGAAAAAATATTCTAGGGTTTCAAATGCAATGGTTAATATGGAAAATTGTGGGTCTGTTGTTGGAGAACCAGGGAAAAGCATTCCCAATTCCTTTTAAAAGAAAGCAGGAGAGTATAAAAGTTTTAGGTATTATATTTTGTTGTACAGAAGATATTGGACAGAGAAATAGGGACGAAAAATGTTAAATCTTCTCAGAAAATACAAAAATGGAATTGGTCTTATGATAAGAAAATGCAAGCTATTAAGTGTTTTCTGTAGTTTTTATCTACACTAGATTTGTCTACCCCTTTATAACCTCTCTATAACTCCTCCTATTACTCCATATAAACTCTCCCTATAACTCCTCCTATTACTCCATATAACCTCTCTATAACTCCTCCTATTACTCCATATAACCTCTCTATAACTCCTCCTATTACTCCATATAACCTCTCCCTATAACTCCTCCCATTACTCCATATAACCTCTCTCTATAACTCCTCCTATTACTCCATATAACCTCTCCATATAACTCCTCCGATTACTCCATATAACCTCTCCCTATAGCTCCTCCTATTACTCCATATAACATCTCTATAACTCCTCCTATTACTCCATATAACCTCTCTCTATAACTCCTCCTATTACTCCATATAACCTCTCTCTATAACTCCTCCTATTACTCCATATAACCTCTCACTATAACTCCTCCTATTACTCCATATAACCTCTCTCTATAACTCCTCCTATTACTCCATATAACCTCTCCTTAAACTCTCCTATTACTCCATATAACCTCTCCCTATAGCTCCTCCTATTACTCCATATAACATCTCTATAACTCCTCCTATTACTCCATATAATCTCTCCTAAACTTCTCCTATTACTCCATATAACCTCTCCCTATAGCTCCTCCTATTACTCCATATAAACTCTCGCTATAAGCCCCCTATTATTGCTCCATATAACCTCTCTCTATAACTCCTCCTATTACTCCATATATCCTCTCTATAACTCCTACTATTACTCCATATATCCTCTCTCTATAACTCCTCCTATTACTCCATATAACCTCTCCCTATAACTCCTCCCATTACTCCATATAACCTCTCTCTATAACTCCTCCTATTACTCCATATAACCTCTCCCTATAGCTCCTCCTATTACTCCATATAACATCTCTATAACTCCTCCTATTACTCCATATAACCTCTCTCTATAACTCCTCCTATTACTCCATATAACCTCTCTCTATAACTCCTCCTATTACTCCATATAACCTCTCCTTAAACTCTCCTATTACTCCATATAACCTCTCCCTATAGCTCCTCCTATTACTCCATATAACATCTCTATAACTCCTCCTATTACTCCATATAACCTCTCCTTATAATTCCTCCTATTACTCCATATAACCTCTCCCTATAGCTCCTCCTATTTCTCCATATAACCTCTCCCTATAAGCCCCCTATTATTGCTCCATATAACCTCTCCCTATAACTCCTCCTATTACTCTATATAACCTCTCCCTATAACTCCTCCTATTACTCCATATAACCTCTCACTATAACTCCTCCTATTACTCCATATAATCTCTCCTTAAACTTCTCCTATTACTCCATATAACCTCTCCCTATAGCTCCTCCTATTACTCCATATAAACTCTCCCTATAAGCCCCCTATTATTGCTCCATATAACCTCTCTCTATAACTCCTCCTATTACTCCATATATCCTCTCTCTATAACTCCTACTATTACTCCATATATCCTCTCCCTATAACTCCTCATATTACTCCATATAACCTCCCCCTATAGCTCCTCCAATTACTCCATATATCCTCTCCCTATAACTCCTCATATTACTCCATATAACCTCCCCCTATAACTCCTCATATTACTCCATATAACCTCTCCCTATAGCTCCCCCTATTACTCCATATATCCTCTCCCTATAACTCCTCATATTACTCCATATAACTGTCAGGATCGGGACAGGGATCCAACACGCAGAGTACAAACAGTAGCCAGATACGTATACCGGACCTTAGAATGGCCGGACTAACGTAAGTAGTACAGTATAGAATGGTCAAAGACAAGCCGAGGTCGAGGGTAACAGAAGACAGGTAAGCGAGAGACAAGCCGAATCAAGGGTAACAGAGATAAGCAGAGTAAGGTAAACAAGCCGGGTCAAAACCAAAAGGGATAATAGAATACACAAGCACTGAGTGACTAGAACAAGCTAGAACCTCTCCCTATAGCTCCTCCTATTACTCCATATAAACTCTCCCTATAAGCCCCCTATTATTGCTCCATATAACCTCTCTCTATAACTCCTCCTATTACTCCATATATCCTCTCTCTATAACTCCTACTATTACTCCATATATCCTCTCTCTATAACTCCTCCTATTACTCCATATAACCTCTCCCTATAACTCCTCCCATTACTCCATATAACCCCTCTCTATAACTCCTCCTATTACTCCATATAACCTCTCCCTATAACTCCTCCGATTACTCCATATAACCTCTCCCTATAGCTCCTCCTATTACTCCATATAACATCTCTATAACTCCTCCTATTACTCCATATAACCTCTCTCTATAACTCCTCCTATTACTCCATATAACCTCTCTCAATAACTCCTCCTATTACTCCATATAACCTCTCCTTAAACTCTCCTATTACTCCATATAACCTCTCCCTATAGCTCCTCCTATTACTCCATATAACATCTCTATAACTCCTCCTATTACTCCATATAACCTCTCCTTATAATTCCTCCTATTACTCCATATAACCTCTCCCTATAGCTCCTCCTATTTCTCCATATAACCTCTCCCTATAAGCCCCCTATTATTGCTCCATATAACCTCTCCCTATAACTCCTCCTATTACTCTATATAACCTCTCCCTATAACTCCTCCTATTACTCCATATAACCTCTCACTATAACTCCTCCTATTACTCCATATAATCTCTCCTTAAACTTCTCCTATTACTCCATATAACCTCTCCCTATAGCTCCTCCTATTACTCCATATAAACTCTCCCTATAAGCCCCCTATTATTGCTCCATATAACCTCTCTCTATAACTCCTCCTATTACTCCATATATCCTCTCTCTATAACTCCTACTATTACTCCATATATCCTCTCCCTATAACTCCTCATATTACTCCATATAACCTCTCCCTATAACTCCTCCCATTACTCCATATAACCTCTCTCTATAACTCCTCCTATTACTCCATATAACCTCTCCCTATAACTCCTCCGATTACTCCATATAACCTCGCCCTATAGCTCCTCCTATTACTCCATATAAACTCTCCCTATAAGCCCCCTATTATTGCTCCATATAACCTCTCTCTATAACTCCTCCTATTACTCCATATATCCTCTCTCTATAACTCCTACTATTACTCCATATATCCTCTCCCTATAACTCCTCATATTACTCCATATAACCTCTCCCTATAACTTCTCCTATTACTCCATATAACTGTCAGGATCGGGACAGGGATCCAACACGCAGAGTACAAACAGTAGCCAGATACGTATACCGGACCTTAGAATGGCCGGACTAACGTAAGTAGTACAGTATAGAATGGTCAAAGACAAGCCGAGGGTAACAGAAGACAGGTAAGCGAGAGACAAGCCGAATCAAGGGTAACAGAGATAAGCAGAGTAAGGTAAACAAGCCGGGTCAAAACCAAAAGGGATAATAGAATACACAAGCACTGAGTGACTAGAACAAGCTAGAACCACGACAGGGCAATGAGCTAAAGAAAGAAGCTCTGTTAAATACCCTGTTCAGAGCAGTAACCACGCCTCCGAGGCGTCCTGATTGGTCCTGCAGCAATTGAGTGACAGGTCGTTCCGGAGGAGTGTCCTGATGACAACTTCCTGCCTAGATGCTGTAAAAGGCAGTCACTCCCTCGCGGCCTCCCTTGCATGACCGGATAGACCGTGGGGAAGGGAGCCATCAGGCCGTCTGGATGGAGGAACAGCTAAGTCTCTACCTCTTTCGGGGGTAGAGACCACAGGTACCCTGACAATAACCTCTTCCTATAACTCCTCCTATTACTCCATATAACCTCTCCCTATAACTCCTCCTATTACTCCATATAACCTCTCCCTATAACTCCTCATATTACTCCATATAACCTCTCCCTATAACTCCTCCTATTACGCCATATAATCTCTCCCTATAACTCCTCCTATTACTCCATATAACCTCTCCCTATAACTCCTCCTATTACTCCTTTATAACTCCTCCTATTACTCCATATAACCTCTCCCTATAACCCATATCTCCCTGTAACCTGAACTTCTACAATTCTGCAAAAATAGAGCTGTGCAAAACCAAAGTAAATGGAAGATATTCTAATTGTACAACTAATGTACACAAGCTTTGTCATGAATGATCAGCTAAAATCCTTAAAGCGGCACTGTCACTGCCTGTCACTGAACCTATGGACTTTTGCCTTATTCTCAAAGTCCCCCGATGATGACATCATCGCTGGTGGCCTGGACGGGGGCAGGTAAGGATGAGATTACTTACCTGAACCTGTCCCTCGCAGGCATCGCCATATTGGTCGCACTGCTCCGCACTACATGCGCAAGAGTACAAATTTTAGGTATTTGGGGAATCGTAGGATTCCCTGGTGACAGTTGCAGGGATTGACACTTAGGCTGCACCTTGTGTCGAGAAAAGTCAAGTGGAGGAGAAATACAGAGATAAAGTAGTCCTGAGAGTAGTCCTGTCTCTTTATATATCGTGAATGGGTTTGAAATACAGTGAAATTCCAACACAGTCATTATGAGTATTGCATAAGGTAGACTAATTTTTTAGGGTGCATGATAGTGCAGCTTTAAAATACGTTGTACCCTTTATACCTGCCTCTCCTATTTCTTTTCATATACCTATCCTCCAAGAAATACACCGGCACACCTGCGCCTACACCTGCTATACACAGCTAAAACGTTAATTACAGCACATTGGAAACTACTACGTTATAATTAGCTGGATTATTGGATCTCCTCCATATGAAACAAGAAAAAAACAAAACCTTAATCCAAAGATGAAGATTAATTACTTTCATCTCACTGAAATTGACGTACAGCTAGGGCATAAAGAGGAACAAAAAGACCACGACTGACGCGTTTCGTGCCTACATGAAATTTGACTGATCATCCGTACTAGCATCCCTGTTTAAATATATCTCCTGGACTTTGGAGCAGAAATTCTTGACGTCTACATATATCAAGTTACTTTCTCCATTTCCATATACAAACGTGATATCTCAGGAATATATAAAACCATCTTCATATGCATATATAAACAAGATATAGTAGACATATAAAAAAAAAATCTCCTACAACATATGTCATCTAGACATTTCAAGCATATATGAAATTTGATATTGCAGTCATATATAAAAACCCTCTCCAGGACTATATAAACTCTATCCCATAAATAAAATATAGAAGAATTAATAAAAAAAAAAAAGTACCTGTAATGCATTTTTACTGAGCATTACAGACATATGAAAAATCAATGTGTGCAAATATTCTGTTCAAATATATTTTAATACGTTTGAAGTTGTGTGTGAAATGTATACAAATGTGCAGTTTGTACTAGAGTGTGTAAATGAATGTGAATTCTGTGTGTAAGATGTGAATGTTTGTACAGACAGAAGTGTACATTTGTGTGTGAATTCGTGACATGAATTAGACATGTGTGATTGAATGTAATGTGTCAGTGCATGAAAATTGCGTGTGACTGCATGAACTTCTATGTTGCATAGCTTCCAAAACTGGGAGGTATGAAATTGGAACCAGGGGTGGGCAGCCAAAAAGAGTGCTCCAATGATGCCACTTAATGTCACTGGTGATACTCAAAATAAGTGGTCCTCTCTCTAAAGGGTTAGACCAACCAAAGAATGAAAGTGTCAGCTTGACGTAACAACCTGGAACCCACCAACCATTCCTCCCAACTGTTTTGCTGAAGGTATACATACATATGTGTGGGGATCCCTGTGTGTCCTACATTTTTGTGTTACTGCATATATGTAATGTATTAATGTGTAGAAATGAATATATCTGCATTTTATGTGCTCATGAGTATAAATGCATATGCATGTATGTGGTGTGCTATAGGCTTACAAGCCACCCATCCATCTCGATTTTGGCAGCAGTCCCAAATTTAGGCTCTTGTCCCACTGTTTGTTTCCTGGTGTCCCCAAAACTGTCCCTAAAAAGCACAACTGGAGCGCGTCTTTAAATCCTTGCACTATGTTAGGTTACTAAGACCCTGCAGAGGGCACTAAAACAATGCTCTTTACATTATAAGCCTCAGTGGGCTGGCCAGGAAGATTGACAGGCAGCCTGGCATCCATTCACTCCAGACTGACCTGACAGTTCTTCAGGCAGACCTGCACCCATTCTGGTCATGCCCACTCCCTTCAGGCAGCACCAATGATGCATTTTGCATCACTGGTCCACCGCCTGTTATCCTGCCCACCTGTATCCCAGCATTTTGGGTGGTATAGGCTAACCTTTCAGATGACCTGCAGAAGCAGAGTGAGAAACATAGTGGAAATGAGATTGCTTCTTTTTTTTTATAGGCTTTACGTAGATGGTGGTGCTTACACCAGACATCTGAAAAACCATGCTCCCGAGGATGCGAGAAGGCATGAGTGGGCATGACATTAAGAGGAGGACAATACCATTAAACAGTGGTGGGACTGCACTACTGGTTTTTACACTATGCAATAGCTGAGGTTGTCACTTCTGAATGGTAGGCTGGCAAATCCCCACAAGCCCTCTTGCTATCACAGATAGAAGTGCCGGGTACTCAAAGCGAAATCTTTCAATGTAATACTCTTTAACCAGTCCGTCGCTGATGTCTGCACTTATCATAATTTCTCAACATGTGCAGACTTTATTAGGAACTGCAAGCACACAAATGGACTTGACAAAGGCCTAAATGTGGTCCATTAGTGTGCTTATGATTCCTGGTAAAGTCTGCGCATGTTGAGAAACGAAGAGAAGTACAGACATCAGCGATGGCCTGGTTTGAGATATAAAAATGTTAAAACATTATTTTGACGCTCGCTTTTCTGCATCTCTGTTCCTACTAATATGATTTATAAATATATCCTTGGCTGCCATTGAATTTGGCAAAATAAATCTTCTAAGCAGAGAGGTACCACCGAGTTTAGCACCCAAGCAAATCCAAGAGATTAATTCTTGGCTATCCTCAGGTCAGCTCAATGTTAATGAAATAAAACTCCAAGTCAGCTATCTCTGTCACAAGATACTATTCCGGAGTGAACTGCACAACTCTATCGAATTGATTTAGCTCTTTTCTGTTGCTGTAATGGTTGTTGTTGCTGTCTAGGGCGAGCTACGCATTACTTTGCTTTCTGCTTTTGCCGCCACGCTGGGAAAGTCTCTTGTTTATCAAGCTGTATCAAAAACATGTAGCGACACAGGGAGTCTTGTTTTAACTCAGCATCTCTACGCATTCATTAAGCAACGGCAGTAAGCCGTAGAGATCTCACTGGCAATAAACTAATGCACATTGTTATTGCATTATACCAGCGCAGTTACCAATAATAATATACACAGAGTATGTACTAAATTGATTGGTGGGTGGATTTAATGAATACACTCTCTGAGATTGTACCAACAAACACAAGTGTTTGCAATAAAATATACTTTCTTTATGAACTTTTATCTAACGGGGCATAGAAAATGATTAAAGAAGAAAAGAAGAGAATTTTGAAATACTGCATCATAACGTCATGTGTAATAAACCTAACAATATGAAAACTCTCTACTGATTATAAATCAACTTTAGCACTGAAGTCTGTGGTTATTTTTTGGTATGTGTGTAATAAGTTGCATTTTTAATAAAAGTGAATTTATCACATAAATTGATTATTAGTGAGCAAATCCAAACTGGTGTATTCTCTAAAGTGGGCATTGGCCAGGGAAATGCAGATTTAAGCCAAAACAGGGGAGGGGAGTATTTTTCTCATTCTATTTTTGTCCCTTGGCTCATAAGGAAAAATGTCAAATTAATATAACCAGATAGGAAGAAAATAAACAAATATCAAACTATATGCCAAAATGGTGCACAACCCCAGTCCCTCATTTTCCTCTACTAAATCATTGCAGCAAAGATGGACTAAGGTTGCCATGGCAGGCTGCTAGATTAGGACCCCCTCCTAGAGTCCTGGATTCTGTTTATGTGAGTGTTGTGTGTGTGTGAGTTTGTGTGGTGTCTGAGCTTCCTGCATGGCCCTCAAAAAGATCTCCCTGCCCGGCCCTGAGATCCTGCTCGAAGGAGTGTTGATAATGGTGCACACAACATTAAGAGTTCCCTTGCAGTGCTGGTACTCCTTTAATGACTCAAAGTGCTGGTGGTGACACTCTGACCACGAAGGAGCTCTTAAAGTGGTCTGCATGCAATGTTGCTGCAGTACACAATGCTTCCTTGAGCAGGTGAGGGGGCTCAGGGTTTAGCAGGGAGATCTTTTCAATCTACTTGACAGCTCAAGGATGGGTAATCTGGCACTGCATAGCAGAAAACAAGTAGCAGGGATACCAGGGGACACTATGTGGCGGACCTTGTACTATTCCCTTTGGTTGCCCGTACCTATCCCCAAGTTTCCCAAACTATTTTGTACCCCCCTGTTCGTGGGCAGAACGGAACATGTGTGGTCCCCCTTTTATAACTCCCAGAACACCGACCACCATTGGCTGTTAACCTCAATTACTAGCTTTTTTTTTTTTCCATTTCTTACATGCACAGAAAAAAACAACATAAATTATAAACAATAATACAACACAATAACATAAAATTAGATAAAATAAAAATACATAAGTAAAATAAATTAAATGTTGCTTTTCTTTGCTATTGCCTTAATTTCATTTGTAATCCTTATATTCAACTCATACAAGTGTGCAAAGTAAAAATGTTAACCGCAATTAAGTGATTAACTTGAGTGCTTTCCCTGGGTTGCCGCCATTCTTTAAACTGAATGCACGTGTTCCAGTGAATGGCCGCCATTATGTCCCGAGCGCAGGCAGCTGTACTTGGTCGCCGAACGCATAAAACTCATTTCGGCTACGTAATCTTGCAAATCCGGGCAAAGATTGTACTGCAGCCCGGCTCACTTCCTGACCAGCTAGATGAACAACATTCGGAAGATAGGCACTACTGACTGGGGGGAGCATTCGCTCTATAAAAGCCAGCGGAGGCCTTCGTCGGTGTTCGCACGGGAACCACCGAAAGTGAACCAGCTGTTGCCCTTGTTTCTCTGGAACTATTTTGGGTCATCACCTCGTGGCCAGCTGGCCAGACCGAAACAGATCTGAGGGCTATTTGGATATGTTGGGCACTCAGAGATGGGCTATTTATAAGACTTGTGGGGTTCCTGTGAAATATAACTATGTTTTTGGGGTGTTTTATGTATTTTTCGTGTGGTTTCCTGTAACTGAGAGATAATTGAGGGACGCCTGGGAGGGGTTTGTGTGATTTTCAATGGAGTAAGTGAAAATATCTAAAGCAGAAGTTCCCCTTCCACATTAGATATATTGATTTCATCCTATTGGATGGTATTCATTGGCTGCAAGCATCAGCAGACACTATCAGCCAATTAATTCTGACAAAAATATCACTAATGCGGAAGTAGAGACCTCCGATTTAGTGATCACTGTAGAATGGGCCAGACCACAGACTCCTGTGTAAAAACATTAGAAAATTGCTTGACTGTGTTCCATGGAATGGTGTTAGGAGACTTCTGGCACCAAAACCACTAAAGCTTGTTGCAAATTTTAAATTTGATTACCCCGGCTGGCCTTTGACTTTGTTAGTATTCTGACTAATTATACCACCCCAAGGATAATTATACCTCTTGCTTCCTACAACCGTGGCCTCATTGTTCAGCTGATCAATAAAAGCAGTATGCACTACTGATAAAGCAATCCAGTACTTTAGAGATGGGGTAGCTTAACCAGGTGAATGAAGTCCATCTGACTAGGTAAATAATGTCCAGTTGACCAGGGAAATGATGTCCATCTGACTAGGTAAATAATGTCCAGCTGACCAGGAAAATTAAGTCCTGTTGACCGGGCAAATAAGATTGTCATGGTCTAAGCTACTCATAGTGGATGACACCTGTGTATCACACTTACATCAGTACGACTATTAAAGAAACAGTAATATTTCAAACAAGTTGACAGATCTACAGAAGTCTATCTGGTCTATTCACTAAAATACTTAATTTCCTACCATAATGGCAGTTCTCATATTTACTAAAACCAAGTTGGAATTCGCTCAACCCAACTGAATCGGAACTATCCGACTGGTTGCATTTGGTGTGTGGTTTAAAATCCGTGCTTTTCATGTCTGAACTGCTAGGGTACACATTCATAAATTATCATTCACTTGCTTTTTGCAAGCGAACAATAATTTTAAGTACTTTGTACAATTTGCCTTCTGGCAATGTTAGCAGCCATTGGACAAATATACAGGTGATACTCGAAAAATTAGAATATTGTACAAAAGTTAATTTATTTCAGTAATGCAATGTAAAAGGGGAAACTAATATACCGTATGAGATAGACGCATTACATGCAAAGCAAGATAGTTCAAGCTGTGATTTGTCATAAGTGCGATGATTATGGCTTACAGCTCATGAAAACCCCAAATCCACAATTTCAGTAAATTAGAATATTGTGAAAAGGTGCAATATTCTAGGCTCACAGTGTCCCACTCTAATCAGCTAAGTAAGCCATAACACCTGCAAAGGGTTTCTGAGCCTTTAACTGGTCTCTCAGTCTGGTTCAGTAGGAATCACAATCAGGGCCGGCCTTAGGGGTGTGCGTGCAGGGCCGGCCTTAGGGGTGTGCGAGCTGTGCGGCCGCACAGGGCGCCATGCCAACAGGGGCGCCGGGCAACCGACACAGCTCGCACAACCAGGTCCTGCGCCCTGGCCGGCCCTTACAGAGTGCACTCTGCTTTGGTATTGGCCGATGAGGAGCGTGCAGTGAGCGCCGGTGAGGAGGTGGGAGCGAGCAGTGAGCGCTTTGATTCTGCCCTCCTCTCGCGAGCTCGGCATTCGGAGTGTTGCCGCGGCAACGTTCTCATACTATCAACGCGGAGCTCGCGAGAGGAGGGCTCCTGTTCTGCAAGGTGCAGAACTTCAAGAGCTGGCAGAGACCGCTGGACCACCAGGTAATCGGTATTCTCCCATCCCTGCCCAAAGGTATGCAAGAGGGAGGGGGGCAGAAAGGGGGAATCATCAATTAATTTAAGAAAATAAAACCTAAAATTGCTCTCCCACCTCCTAATTTAAAGCCTTATGTCACCCCCTCCTACCCACAAATCATCACTATCCCACCCTTACTGTGTAAACTACACACACTCTAACACACAAACACACACACACACTACTTTCCCTACACACACTGCATCCCTATTCCACACACAACATAATGGCATGGCAACTTCAGGGTGACAGGACACTCTTGTTAGAAATTAGTATGTGGGAGGAATTCTTCTAGTATATATATATATATATATATATATATATATATATATATATATATATATATATATATATATATATATATATATATGTGTGTGTGTGTTCTGCTCTTTAACCCCTTAAGGACCAAACTTCTGGAATAAAAGGAAATCATCATGTGTCCTTAAGAGGTTAAAAATACCAGAAATTGTGTGTACCATAATAAGTAGAATTTAACATGATTTCTGAGAGTAATATTTAAATATACATGTATATTAATATGGGTGTATTATTAATATTATTATATGTGTTATTACGCCTATAACATTTACAAATGTATTAATATACGTGTATATGCATGATATGCCCAGAAATCACATTAATACGTAACACCTATGTAATGGAGGCTTAGCACTTTTTACAAGATGAA
Source organism: Pelobates fuscus (assembly GCF_036172605.1). Lineage (NCBI taxonomy): Eukaryota > Metazoa > Chordata > Amphibia > Anura > Pelobatidae > Pelobates > Pelobates fuscus. The sequence goes on along the minus strand of NC_086322.1, from coordinate 265,397,555 downwards.
CGAGGGCATGTGACCATGGAGGGGCGCTGTGAATATTTTTCGCACAGGGCGCCTGAAGGCCTAAGGCCGGCCCTGTGTGCGTGCTGTGCGGCCACACAGGGCGCTATAGACCAGGAGGCGCCCTGACAGCCGACACAGCTTGCACATGGCCGGCTGACAGGGGAGCTAAAACAGGTAACTGGGTGGATGATTAATTATTCTCCACCCGGGTCTATTAAAAAGAAAAAAATAATTGCGGCGGTTGGGGCGGGGCTTAATGTGCGGCAGGGCTTGGTCGAAACGTTGCTTGGCGCTTCATTTTGGCGTTGCAAAAAAATGCAACGCCAAGCAACGTTTCGACCAACAGAGGTCTTTTTCAAGCTTGAAAAAGACCTCTGTTGGTCGAAGTGTTACTTGGCGTTGCGTTTTTTTCCAAATAAATCTGCATACGGCTTTAATTTGGAGTGCCTGTGGTCTTCACTTTTTTGCCTTTCTGTGTGTGTGTGACTGTCTGCCTGCCTATGTGTGTGTGTGACTGACTGCCTCTGTGTGTGTGTGTGTGTGTGACTGCCTGCCTGTGTGTGTGTGTGTGTGTGTGTGTTACTGTCTGACTGCTTGCCTGTGTGTGTGTGTGTTACTGTCTGACTGCTTGCCTGTGTGTGTGTGTGTTTGTGTGGGACTGCCTGCCTGTGTGTGACTTTCTGTGTGACTGCCTGTGTGTGTGTGTGACTGCCTGCCTGTGTGTATGACTGCCTGCCTGTGTGTGTGTGTGTGTGTGTGTGTGACTGCCTGCCTGTGTGTGTGTGTGTGTGTGTGTGTGACTGTCTGCCTGTGTGTGTGTATGTGTGACTGTCTGTGTGTGTGTGTGTGTGTGTGTGTGTGACTGTCTGCCTGTGTGTGTGTGTGACTGCCTGTCTGTGTGTGCGTGTGTGTGTGTGTGTGTGTGACAGTCTGCCTGTGTGTGACTCCAATTGTGTGTGTCGCTGTAGCTGTGCCATTGTGTGTGCCTGTGCCTGTATGTGTGACTATCTGCCTTTAACTGAGTGTGTGTGTGCCTATCACTAACGGAGTGTGTATGACTGTCTGCTTGTAATGGAGTATGTGTGACTGTCTGCCTGTGACTGTGTGTGTGACTGCCTGGCTGTGACTGTGTGCCTGTCTGCCTTTAACTGTGTGTTTGGCTCTGTGACTGTCTGCCTGTAACTGAGCATGTGTGACTGTCTGCCTGTAACTGTGTGTGTGTGTGTGTGTGTGACTGTCTGCCTGTAACTGAGCATGTCTGATTCTGCTTGTAACTGTTTGTGTGACTGTCTGCTTGTGCCTGTGTGTGTGATTGTATACAGGCATCTTGGGGTAAGGGAGGGGGGCGCCATGAAGACTTTTCGCACAGGACGCTTAATGGTCTAAGGCCAGCCCTGATCACAATCATGGGTAAGACTGCTGACCTGACAGTTGTGCAGAAAACCATCATTGACACCCTCCATAAGGAGGGAAAGCCTCAAAAGGTAATTGCGAAGGAAGTTGGATGTTCCCAAAGTGCTGTATCAAAGCACATTAATAGAAAGTTATGTGGAAGGGAAAAGTGTGGAAGAAAAAGGTGCACAAGCAGCAGGGATGACCGCAGCCTGGAGAGGATAGTCAGGAAAAGGCCATTCAAAAGTGTTGGGGACTTTCACAAGGAGTGGACTGAGGCTGGAGTCAGTGCATCAAGAGCCACCACACACAGACGGATCCTGGACATGGGCTTTAGATGTCGTATTCCTCTTGTCAAGACACTCCTGAACAGCGATAGGCAGGCTATTCCATAGGAAGGGAGCCACTAGTGAAAAATCCTTCAAGCGTGAGTTGGCCGTACGGGTGCAAGTAATGGATAGGAGGAGGTCACGGGCAGAGCGGAGAGTCCCAGAAAGGGCATACCTATGGATCTGTGAAGAGATATAAGAGGGGCTAGAGTTGTTCAGTGCTTTATAGGTATGGGTTACCACCAGGGGCGGACTGACCGGTCGGGCACTTCGGACGTGGTCCGAGGGCCCGGCCGGGAGGGGGGCCCGCCATCAGGGGGCCCGGCCGCCCCTTTAAATGCTGCAGCCGCCTGAGCGCTCTCCTAAGAGCGCTCAGGCGGCTGCAGCTTCTCACCTCCCCTCCCCTGTAGCGTGGCCGAGCGGCTTTCCGGTCCGCGGTGCCCGGCCGGAGTGATAGGAAGGTGCACACTGTGCACCTTCCTGTCAGTCCGGCCGGGTACAGGAAACAGAAACTTCTGTTCCGCGCGGAACAGAAGTTTCTGTTTCCTGTACCCGGCCGGACTGACAGGAAGGTGCACAGTGTGCACCTTCCTATCACTCCGGCCGGGCACCGCGGACCGGAAAGCCGTTCGGCCACGCTACGAGGGAGGGAGAGAGGGAGGGGGGGTTAAGAGAGAGGGAGGGGGGTTAAAAGAGAGAGGGAGGGGGGGGTGTTAAAAGAGAGAGGGAGGGGGGTTAAAAGAGAGGGGGGTAAAAGAGAGAGGGGGGGTTAAAAGAGAGAGGGAGGGGGGTTAAAAGAGAAAGGGAGGGGGGTTAAAAGAGAAAGGGAGGGGGGTTAAAAGAGAAAGGGAGGGGGGGTTAAAAGAGAAAGGGAGGGGGGTTAAAAGAGAAAGGGAGGGGGGGTTAAAAGAGAAAGGGAGGGGGGGTTAAAAGAGAGAGGGAGGGGGGTTAAAAGAGAGAGGGAGGGGGGGTTAAAAGAGAGAGGGAGGGGGGTAAAAGAGAGAGGGAGGGGGGGTTAAAAGAGAGAGGGAGGGGGGGTTAAAAGAGAGAGGGGGTTAAAAGAGAGAGGGGGTTAAAAGAGAGAGGGGGTTAAAAGAGAGAGGGGGTTAAAAGAGAGAGGGGGTTAAAAGAGAGGGAGGGGGTAAAAAAGAGAGAGGGAGGGGGTAAGAAGAGAGAGGGAGGGGGGTAAGAAGAGAGGGAGGGGGTAAGAAGAGAGGGAGGGGGGTAAGAGGAGGGAGGGGGTAAGAGGAGGGAGGGGGTTAAGAAGAGAGGGAGGGGGTAAGAAGAGAGGGAGGGGGTAAAAAGAGGGGGAGGGGGTAAAAAGAGGGTGAGGGGAGTAAGAAGAGGGGGAGGGGAGTAAGAAGAGAGGGGGGAGTAAGAAGGGAGGGGGGAGTAAGAAGGTGGTAAGAAGAGGGGGGGGGTAAGAAGAGGGGGAGGGGGGAGTAAGAGGAGGGCAATTGCCCCCTTCCCTGTCCGCAGGCACCGTGCGGGCAGCCGGCAGGGGAGGGAGGAAGAGAGGACCCGGGAGCTCAGCCTGCAGCTCGTCTGGGTCCTTCTTGCGCGAGCACAGATCGTTGCCGCGGTTACCACGGCAACGTTACGGCTCTTGCGAGAGTAAACTCTAGCCCTGGAGCTACGGGCTAGAGTTCACTCTCAACACTGTGACCACCAGGTATTCCTGGTGGTCGCAGTGGTGAGAGTGAACTCTAGCCCAATAAACACACTGCCCCCACACGCCATACACATTCACACACTGCCCCCCATACACACACACTGCCCCCACACAGACCATACACATTTACACACATTGCCTCACACACACACATACACTGCCCACCCATACACACACAGCCCCCCATACTAACATTGCCACACACATACACAGCCCCCTCGTACACACATTGCCCCACACACCCTACACATTCACACACTACACCCCCTCACACACACTGAACCTTTCACACACACTGAACCTTTCACACACACACTGCACCCCTTACACATTGCACCACTGCTCCTATACCCTACTACAGCCTCATATCCCAGCAGACCCCAGGTAAGTTGTTAAACTGTTCTTAAACGGTTTGACTACTTACTCTAGGAGGGGGGCCCGGCCCTCCTGGCACCATAACGACTACACAGAGCAGTAGTGGTTATTGTGCATGGATTATTTCTTTAAATAATCCACGAGTGCCCCAGTAGCCAGCAAGCCAGCCAGCCCACAGGCCGGCCAGCCAGCCAGCCAGCCCACAGGCTGGCCAGCCAGCCCACAGGCTGGCCAATAGCCAGCCAGCCAGCCCACAGGCCACCAGTTAGGCTTAAAGCTAGCAAGCCACAGCCTGCCAGCCAGCAAGCCACAGCCTGCCAGCCGCAGCCAGCAAGCAAGCCCACAGCCTGCCAGCAAGCCCACAGCCTGCCAGAAAGCCCACAGCCTACCAGCCGCAGCCAGTAAGCCCACAGCCTTCCAGCAAGCCCACAGACTGCCAGCCAGCAACAGTAATTAAGGTAAGAGGAGCCAACTTGGCCTAGGTATCAGCGAGCTATGTTGTGTTGCTATATTGTGAATAGGAACCAGAGTGTTGGAGAGACCCCCTCCAGGCCCCATTAGACTCCATTGTAGTCTCTAATGGGACCTGGAGGAAATTATTTCTAACACACTCTCTAAAGGACACTGAGATAGCCTCTGCTAGAATGCTCCCCCCCTCCATGGCCCATTAGCCCTCAATTGTAGTCTCTACTGGGGCCTGGAGGCCTGGAGGCGACTGTTTCCAGCAGGGACACTGAGATGGCCTCTGTTAGAAAGACCCCCTTCCAAGCCTATTAGACTCCATTGTAGTCTCTAATAGGGCCTGGAGGGTATTCTTTCTAACACACTCTCTAAAGGACACTGATATAGCCTCTGCTAGAAAGATCCCCCTCCATGGCCCATTAGCCCTCAATTGTAGTCTCTACTGGGGCCTTGAAGGGATTATTGCACTTTTGTTCCTTGTGTCTAAAGATTGTGTAGGGTGTGGCTGGAGGCAGTGCATGGAGGCGGGACATGGGTGGCGCTTGCTGCGGAGTATGGGTGGGGCCTGTAAGGGGGCCCTTGATTTATTTTGCCCGGGGGCCCTGAGGGTTCTCAGTCCGCCCCTGGTTACCACTTTGAATTGACTCCTATAGGATACAGGAAGCCAATGTAAGGACTGACAGAGGGGTGAGAGAACCCACTAGAGAGGAAAATCAGTCTGTCGGCAACATTCATTACAGACTGTAGAAGGCAATACGGCTTCTGGGAAGACCAATCAGGAGGGGATTACAATAATCCATGCAGGAAATTATTAGAGCATAGACAAGCTCCTTGGTAGTATCTGGTGCAAGAAAGGGGCGGATGTGGGCTATGTTTTTAAGATGGAATCTACAGTATTTGGCAACATACTGGATGTGAGGCTCAAAGAGGCCAGAGTCAAGTATGACGCCAAGACAGCGCATTTGCAAGGATGGACTTATGTGGATAACACTAACTTGAAGCGAGAGCGAAAGAGGAGGATCTGTATTAGGAGGAGGAAAGACTAGGAACTCAGTTTTAGAGAGATTGAGTTTCAGAAAGCGGGAGGACATCCAGTCAGAGATGGAAGAAAGGCAAGCAGTGACACGTTGCAGGACGGCAGGGGAGAGGCCCAGGAAGGAGAGATATTTAAGAAGTATGATCCTGACTTGGGTAATCTCCACTAACCTAAGACAAGATGGCTTAAGTCAGGGTGACGTAGCATAGCCTTGAAGTTGTTATTGCATTATTGTTATTGTATTAAGCTAAGACAAATTGGCGTAAACATATGTCTAGGACAAAATAGTGTAAGTCAGGATGACGTAGCATAGCCTTGAAGATGTTATCGCATTGCTGGTTTTCTATTAAGCTAAGACAAATTGGCGCAAACATATTATGCACTGAAAGTAGGTAAGAGGTTATTGCTTGAAGAAACATGTATGAAAAACAATATGTTCCATTTCTAACACCTTGTCAGTTTGCAATCTCTCTTAAAGACAGAGTACACTGTTTAAGAAATACAACATTTGGGGGGCGGGGCCTGACTGTCATGGAGGAGAGACGTGCTTTGCTTGAGCTCCTCTCCTCCACGAGCCAAAGCTGCGGTTTTAACCCTCATCCAACCTCAGTGGGAACGGAATAAGCGACATATACGACCCCTGACTCACCAGGGACCCACTGCAGGGCGATAAAGGGTGTAAGAGGCGAACCGGCGGCACAGCTCTATCCATGCGGCCTGTCGTGCACCGGACGGGGGAGGCGGCCGATCCCCCGAGCCGGGACCGCTCGATGGCGACCAGCACCAAACTGAAGCTCCGTTACCCCCCCCCCCTTGGACCGGTGGGGGTGATCCCGGTCCACCCCTCGGAGGATGCCCTGAGATGGTGGAAGCTGAAGGCAAAGCCATATCAACTCCTGGAAACTCCAGCGACATGCCCAAAATGGCGACCGCTGCGGGTGCCCCCAGCAAACATGAAGCCAAACATGAGATCCTGTCCAGACTAGACCGCATTCTCACAGATTTCTGGCGCAAGCTAGAAAACAGAAAATGCCAACCACCTCTGAACGATCCAGGCAACCACTCACCGCACAAGCCAACTCTAAAGACCCAGCGGAAGTTCGCAGCCGCGACAAGGCATCGAGCCCTAACATGGCGGCGGGGCGGGAAACGGACCTCGCTGGGACGCACAGCTGCTCCTCCGCAAAAGAATAAATACAAACCTCGGAGTCGCCCAACACGACCCTCGGCTGCAATAACTTCAACCTGGCGGAGAATCAAACAACAGGCGCCCCTCACGCACAAGACAGCTACAGCTCAGACACGCAAATCCAAGTGGAGCAGAAGCAGACCGCGCAAATTGAAGATCTTGAGGGGAACCCCAAGCTGGATGGGAGCTCGAGCCCGGCACCAACAACCCTGGACACCTCGCATACAGCCTGCCTCGGTGTTACAGGACTGTGCATTACCCATTGTGGGAATAGGCTGAACAAGAAGCTGGGACTGAGCGGAGAGGTGACTCTGTCCACGTTAAGCACCACAATATGAGCAATGATTTTCTTTAACTTTCATTTAAATGTTTAGCATTTAGTTAACCTCCTTCATAATGTAGAAATAAGATGGTAAACCAGATCAGTGGCTCCTCATGTAACACTGCTACGTCTAGCGACATTTTACTATGCCTTCACCCACATGCCTAGCTAGCCTTTTTGACTCAAGACAAACGTATATTCCAGCTTAGACATGTGGAACTAGCTTGCTACAACTCGTTATTAATTTTCAGTTTAGTTTACTCTCACCTAGTGTGGCACAGTTACGGCTATATTAACTTTGTATTGTCCTAGCCTGACAGCTACTCTCATTGTGACCACTAGGTGAAGCCTATCTACTAGCCAAGCTATTGTTTCCCCCTGTTTCTCTGAAACTTGAAGACCCAATCCTGTTTATTTTCATGTTTTAAAAAAAAGTGCAATGTTCTCCTAAACTGCCATGTGATTAAATGTGAATTTGAACCTGGCTGCACCAGCTGTTGTGGCAGTGCAAAATCATATGTAACATATGCACAAACAAAATAAAGAATTAAAAAAAAAAAAAAAAAAAATACAACATTTCATTCTAAAACTTGTAATAGTTGCATTTGCTCATAACAATAGAATGTGACAGTCAGGCCCGGACTGGCCATCGGGCATACCGGGCAAATGCCCGGTGGGCCGAGATGGCTGTGGGGCCGAGGCCGGCGGAGGAGATCACAGGATCTCCCCTGCCAGCCCCTGCAGGGCCAGCGCTACCCAAGCACCGGCCCTGCTCTGTGCCTCCATGGGGGGCCGGTGGGGAGATCAAAGATCTCCCTCACCGGCCCAGAGACACTTCCAGGCGGCCGCCGGCAGGAGAGAGTGTGAGGGAGGGAGGCAGGAGAGAGGACCGGCGGAGCTCTATCCAGCAGCTCCGCCGGGTCCTCTCGCGAGGTCTGAGCGTTACCGCGGTTACCGCGGCAACGCTCAGATCTCGCGAGAGTGAACTCTAGCCTACAGGCTAAAGTTCACTCTCACCACTGGACCACCAGGGAAGGATGGCAGCACGGAACCCCCCCTCCCCCCAGGCAGAACGGATCCCCCCTCCCCCCAGGCAGAACGGATCCCCCCCTCCTTCCAGGCTAAGAAGGGAGGAGGGGGGATATAACTTTTTTTTTAAATTAATAAAAAAATATATTTCAATTTAAATAAAATATACATTCACACTCACACACACAGCACCCCCAGACACACACAGCACCCCCAAACACACACAGCACCCCCAAACATACACAGCACCCAGACACACACAGCACCCTCAGACACACACAGCACCCTCAGACACACACAGCACCCTCAGACACACACAGCACCCTCAGACACACACAGCACCCTCAGACACACAGCATCCTCAGACACACAGCATCCTCAGACACACACAGCACCCAGACACACACAGCACCCAGACACACACAGCACCCAGACACACACAGCACCCTCAGACACACACAGCACCCTCAGACACACACAGCACCCTCAGACACACACAGCACCCTCAGACACACACAGCACCCTCAGACACACACAGCACCCTCAGACACACAAAGCACCCTCAGACACACAAAGCACCCTCAGACACACACAGCACCCAAACACACACAGCACCCTCAGACACACACACAGCACCCTCAGACACACACACAGCACCCTCGCTCACACATATACAGCACACTCCCACACATACATACATACATACATACATACATATATATAATAACCCTCAGTGAGTTAACAGACAAAGAAAATTAGAAACCTAGAATGTGACGGCACATAAAAACACCCTCACACACAGCACCCCTCTTACATACACACACACTGCGCCCCTCAGACATACAATACGTCCAAATATATATATATATATATATATATATATATATATATTATATATACACACACACACACTACAGCACCCCTCACAAATTACGCTCCAGATACACGCTAGATCCCTTACCCTATATGCACTCGTAATCCTCTACACACACACACACAATCTCCTATACACACTCTGGGTCCTATACACAGTAAATCTCCTACACACACACACACTACATTCCTTGTCAGCAAACACATACATTCTCTAAACACACCCTCTCTACAACCCCTACACACACTACGTCACCTATACACACACACTACAACCCGTATGCACACACTCGCTACATCCCCTATAACACTATGCCCCATATACACACACTCTCTACAGCGCCTAGCCACACATATTACACCACAAACACAAATTAAATTGACCTATTTACACAATACCACACCACACTCTACACACCCGCAATCCCACAAGCAGGCTCCAAACATATGCACCATGCACTTTCCTGGCCCTTTTGTCCTCTGGTATCCCACTTGTGGAGACACCAGAGACAATTTAAAAGCAAACATAGCGCAAGCATGTTATTAAATTTGCTTGCGCTGCGCAGAACAAATTCAGGGCCTTTTTCTAATGCCAGAGCTCTTCAGCGGGGCTCTGCGCATTGAACTAACATGCTCACTGTGAGAGGGGGCGTGCTTGTCATTAGTGATGACAAAACACACCCTCTCTGGCCCCGCCCCCTTCTTAGGGGGCCGCTCTGATTGAAAAATGCCCAGGCCTCCTTTTTTTCCCTGTCCGGCCCTGGTGACAGTAGATAAGAACCTTTCGGCCCATGTAGTCTGCCTAATTTTCTAAAGACTCTTATTAGTCCCTGGCCTTCTTATAGTTTGGATAGCCTTATGTCTATCCCACGCATGCTTAAACCCCCTCTCAGTGTTAACATCTACCACTTCAGCTTGAAGGCAATTCCATGCATCCACTACCCTCTCAGTAAAGTAATACTTCCGGATATTATTTTTAAACCTTTGTCCCTCTAATTTAAGACTATGTCCTCTGGTTGTGGTAGTTTTTCTTCTTTTAAATATAGTCTCCTCCTTTACTGTGTTGATTCCCTTTATGTATTTAAATGTATGAATTTTTTTTCCTAGTTTGTTGCAAAATTGGAAGCGCTTCAGACTGGGTTTTTTGCCTTCTTTTGGATCAACAGCAAAAGCATATGTGAGGAAGGCTGAACTTCATGGACGCAAGTCTCTTTTCAGCTATGTAACTATGTAACTATGTAACCAGTTTAATTTTCTATAGATTTACTTTTAGTCAATTATAGGGTTGTTTCAAATATTCCAGCCCTCTTTTTAGCTATCTAGTTATAACCCTCATATTATATTATCAAGTCTCTTAATAAATATTTAAATTTACATTCACGTTCCATGAAACAATTGTGTTTATTTTATCAATTTGCTACTATATGTGTATTACTGCTACATTGTAGTTTTCAGTGATGAAGTTATCAGGCATTCCTTAAAGGATCACTATAGTGTCAAGAAAACAAACTTGTTTTCCTGACACTATATCATCCTTAGGTGTTCCCCCTCCTCCCCCCCTCCCCCCGGCCCCCACCCCCCGCTCTACCCCCCACCCTCAGGGCCCTCCTCCCTTGGCGCTGAAGGGATTAAAACCCCTTCAGTTACTTACCTTTATCCAGCGCCAGGCTCCCTCGGCACTGGTGACCTCTCCTCCCCCACCAATGTCAGCTCCAGAGTGGAGCGGAATGCGCATGCGCAGCAAGAGCTGCGCGTGCATTTAAACAGTACATAGGAAAGCATTTCTCAATGCTTTCCTATAGACGTTCTGCATGCTGGATGCGATTTTCGCATCCAGCGTTGTAGAAGCGCCTCTAGCAGCCACTAGAGGTTGGATTAATCCTGCAATGTAAACATAGCAGTTTCTCTGAAACTGCTATGTTTACATCTGAAGGGTTAAAACCTGGGGGACCTGGCACCCAGACCACTTAATTGAGCTGAAGTGGTCTGGGTGACTACAGTGTCCCTTTAAGTGTGGTGTGTTTTTAGCTGCAATACTACCGTGTTCAGGAAAAAGGAATTTTAATAGTTAATGATTGATTCGGTATTTATGTATATTACATGTGTGTATTTTGGTTCCTTTCCTACATTTGCTCATTTAAATGTTGTTTGTCCCTAAGAGTAGGCACAACATATTTTTGTCCGCTGGGCAACTCGGAGGGGTCTTTGTTGGTTTTTTGGGGGGTTTTATAGGGACCGTTTCCTTTTTTTTTTACTGCTATTATTTGAAGCATTTCAGCTTTGAAATTGTCTTTTGTGCCACTAACTTACCATTTAGACAGTTATAGTATCAGCTTCTTAGTCAAGCAATATCATATTCTTTCCATACGCTGTATTGATGTTCTAATATACGCTGCTATCTGTCTTGCTAAAGATTTATTGTACAGACAGACGTTCTTTACCTCAATAACCTATGATGTAGCTGCCTACTTGTTCATTTCAAATACACTATATTGCCCTTTGTAATTCGTAGGATTATCTGCTCCATACCTGATTATTCTGCGAGGCACTTCTGTTCCACAACTGTCTGTCCTTGCCTTAACTTTATCGCACGCAGACAATCATATCAGCTTATTAGGGAAACTACATAATACTCTTATTCTCAGAGGTATATATTGTATTGATGTTCTCATATAAGCTGCTATAGGTCTTGATCTTGATTTATTGTATAGGCAGTCGCTCTTTCACTCATTTACCTAGGATACAGCTATCTATTTGTTAATTTTATGTGTACTATATTGCGCTTTCTAATGCGTATGATTGTCTACTCAATAAATTTTGAATAGCTCAAAAAAGAAAGAAGAAAAAAATAAATGTTGTTTGTATCATGGTCCTTCTCTCAGATGAAGTCCTAACCACGCGAAGCAGGTAAGACAGTGGTACTGTTTTCCCAATACGGTTCCCCCCACCCCCTTGTGGTCTTCACTATATGGGTCGTGATATGAAGAAATAAAGGTATTTATTATTTACTTTATTTCAAAGGGTGATGCTGTTTTATTTTTTGTTGTTTTACCATGTGGGGTTCAATCCACAGGTGACTGTTGCAGACCTTGTGTAATTGTGTGCTCTGGACTTATAGTATCAGAGTATTGCTGTGGTAACCTGAGCTCACCGGAGCCGTTACTCAAGGGTAGAGGTCGACTTGGGACTCAGGACTTGGGACTCAGGGCTAATAATTGTAAAGTTAATTTGGAGACCAAGGGATTTTCAGGGGCCCACTCAAGGGTCTAGCCCAGGTCAGAATTCCCCACCCTCCCGACGGCCTTGGGGAGAGGAATCATATTCCAGGAGAAGAGTCTGTGTTAGCTTTTTAAATGTAAATTAATTACCAGTAATTTAGTTACACTGTGATACAGTTATTATTTTACTGTAACACACATCACCCTTACAACCTTATCAGACCTGTAGCCCATGTACCAGTGTAGCTAAGGCTAAAGTGAGTGCCTCGACAATGCTAGGAGACAGGGATATAGTGACGTTGGTGTGTGGGATTGGTTAAAAGTAGCATTGTAGGTGGAGCTTACAGACCATATATAAATGGGCCATTTTAGGTTAGGGGGACATTTTAATTAATCTGCACTTACTTGTTGCCAATAAAAGCTGTGATCATTTTTTACCAAAATATGGTGTCAGTGTTTTTATGGGGATTGGTGTTGGGGTTAAGCATATGCCGCAGAGGCGACTGTGCACATGTCATGAAATTATTTGTGTGAGCCAATCTATTCTATAAAAGGTGTGGCACGGGCGTATTGTGTACATTCGCAACATCTGCCCGGCAATTACTGCGCTAAATCACTCAGAGTTTGAGTTTTTTTATGATATTAATTTCATGGTATAGCACAAAACATTTCACAGATAACGCATGACACCATAATTATTATTAATAAAGGTGCAGTTGTTGGGGGAACTGTGTGTGGGACATGTGTCGTTAGACCCTTCCTATTGCTTTGCATTAGTTCCTATATATCTGCAAGAAGGGAAAAATGAATATGACAGTGATGCTTATGTGGGTGTTTATAATATATGTGCTATCTTTGACATTACATTACCTGCCTACAACATGAAGAGGATTTCATCGAAGTTCTTTTTTTTTTTTTTTTTTTTTGTGGTTCGTGACCAAAGATTATTTCATAGAGAAAATACATTTCCAGTATAATATCCAACACGGAGAACAAACATTCTGTAATCATGACATATTGTACATGACATACCCTTAGAAACTGGGAACAAAACCTACCAATCAAACTCTGACATGACAGGACTCCTCTCCAAATCTTTGAATATCTATTTTATCTATATGTATATAAACTACCCACTAGAGTAGCTGTAGTGCAGTTGAAGGACAGTATGGCTGTACACACAGTAATGACAACATACGCTTTTTAGTACATGCCGGCACTTGCGCCACTTAAAGGAACGCTATACTGTCCTTAACTTCACAGGTCCCTTCATTATCCGATGATTAAAGAGTTAAAAACCCTTTTTTTAACTTAACTATTTCTACCGTCGAGGCTCCCTCAGTGCAGTGAAAAGTCTCCTTTTCCCGCGACGTCACAGCAATGGTGGGACCTAATGTTGCACACGCCACGCATGCATTAAAGCTTCCCTATAGGAAAGTATTCTATGGGGAATTTGAAGATGTTAGACATCCTCATTCAAAGCGTGGGGACGTCCAACGTCGTTCCATGGAGTAATACGTTGTTAGGGACCAGGAAGCGCCTCTATTGGCTGCCTGGAAGACAGCCAATAGAATTGGAGTAAACCCTGCAATGTATTTTTTTTTAATTGCTGGGTTTCACAGACAGGAGCACTGCACCCAGACCACTCCAATGAGATGAAGTGGTCTGAGTACCTAAAGTGTCCCTTTAAGGCACATTTTTCATCAAACCGTGTTTCCAGACACGAGAGGACTTTCCTACATAATTAATGAAGAAAAACTATAATGCACTAATTTTTTCTTTTAGCAGATATTGGTAAATATCAGACTGTGCAGTTTCTTCTTGTGCAACATTTTGTTAATCTCAGCTCACCCAAACACTGCCTAACGGACTATGGTCTCCTCAAAACTATTTTAATATATTTTTTTTAAATGAATATATGTAAAACAAAAAGATAAAAAGTAATCCCTCTGTTGGTTAGTACGCAGACCTTTAGTTAATTACATTAGCTTACTAGTGTATTGCTGTTAGCAAGCGATTTTCCAAGATACAAACACTTACAGGGCTATCCAGTAAAGTGACAAATGTCAAGAATTCAAAGTGAATTTCAAATTTAAGGCCAAAATAGTCAAATTGAAAAAAATGATAACAGCCAGCTTTGCTATCAATTCGGCTACTTTTGTCTTTAATTTGAATTCCTAACAATTCTCACTGTAGTGAATAACCCTGTTAATATTGTTCAACTGTCTCCCTATTGAAAGCCATTGCCTACATTTAACACCTTACTATTACGGTGTGTTGTGGACCGTGCCAATGATTTACAATAGCCCACAAATTGAGTTCTCTTAAAGTGAACCAAGAATTCTAGACCTATAAAGAGGACTGTATATATACTACGTCCAGCAGTGTATGAGTTAAAAGGACAGTAGAACGCGAGATTAGGAGCGGATTGGGAGACTTTATTGTTGCATTAGTGTACAATCTGTTCAGGGGCTGTTGTAAAGACTCTGACCCCATTTAGTTATGTCTACATGTATCAGGGTTTTTTATATATCTGGAAAATTATTATTTTTAATTTTGTTTCGGGGAGCTTTGCTACAAGACCTTTCTAAAAGCTAAGTACATTGGAACAAAAAAAATTAAAAAAAATAATTGGATTAACCAAATTAACCATTGGATGGTTTCTTATTTGATTACGTTTTCCATATTTTTTCTGTCCTGAATGTTTAATTTATAAATTCAGTGCATCCATATTTTCCCCACTATACCGCACTGTAAATTCTATTTTAAGTTAAGATCTCGGCTTATGGCGGATAGAGAGAGCAGCCCAATAATCAAATTTATATAGGACATATACAGTCAGGCTCGATGATCACATGAGATGCATTATGGCCAATACTCTACGTCAACTGTCGTCTTGATACGCTAATAAAAAAAACAAAACATTTATAGTGGGTCTGCAGCATCGCATTGATTTTTGTAGATAGATCGGTGTCACTTGTGATCAGGGATAACAAATAGATTATAAGAAAAAATTATTATATTGATACGGTGTGACCAAGTGGGGCATAGAGTCTTGGTGTAATGTTTGGAAATGTTATATAAAAAGAATCACAGAGCGAGCTGGTAAAAGAATGGTTTGCTGGGCGCACATAAAGTCATCCTGCGTACTGTCAGATGATTTTGCCTCGTAATTTATTATGTCTGTTTGTTCTTTGACATAAATTGAATTTCATCCTGTCATTCAGAAGAAAAATGTCATCTTTTGCATTCATTTATCGATTGATTTATTTCGGAGAGGTTTACCTTATAAGAGTTTCTCCAGGAAGAAAATTACATTGAGATTTCTATTGCTTTTAAACTGTAAAAATTGCGCTTCATGCACCATAACAACTTATGCTCATTGCGAGGTATGTGGAGCAAGGGGGTCCCCTCTTCCTGTGCACATATGCAGCAGTACTGTACGATCTTCTCTGTCGTTGCAAATATTTGGGCTGGGGTTTACCTTCAAAATAATCAAATTGGAGTCTCCTGATTTTGAGTAGCCATATAAGGTTAAAATATCTTTAATGGTGAAGAACAAACAAACATGTCTTGTATCTTCAGCACCACAGGCTGATGATACACAGTGTGTACTAATTTAAATACTTTTTTTTTTTAAATTTAATTTCCTTTCAGATTTTCTTTCCTAATGTCCATGATCTGTTAATGAGTATTCTTCCCTTTTATTTATTATGATTTTTCTTTTTTGACAAATCTTAATATCTGGGCAACTCCACTTTGTTCCCGTCTTTCCAAGATGCCCCTTATGCAGGATTCTTTTGACTGATGGATTGTGGTTAAATTACCCTGGCAACCGTAGCAAAGCCTTGCTTATGCTCCACCCATTGGCAAAGATCATGTTATACATTTAAAAAAAAAAAAAAAAGTTCTCCCCTAGAAATGAGGGGGAAGTAGAGGGACGAAAAAGGATTAATTTATATAAAAGCAAAAATCTGTGAAGTGACATCCTTTAAAGGAACCCTATAGGGTCAGGAACACAAACATATATTCCTGACCCTATAGTGTTAAAAACACCATTTAGCCCCCCCTGACCCTCACTTGCACCCCTAAATACAGTAAAAATCCCTATGAGGAAAGTTCAGTGTCTACATGCAGAAGGTGGAGACACTGTGCAGCACAGCCCCATGAAGCACCTCTAACAGCCATCTAAGGAGTGGTCAGTGAAGTTATCACTAGGCTGAAATGTAAACACTGCATTTTCTCTGAAAAAACAGTGTTTACAGCAAAAAGCCTGAAGGTAATGATTCTACTCACCAGAACAAATTCAATACGCTGTAGTTGTTCTGGTGACTAAGGCTAAAAAAAATGATCTATGACTTTATGCATACAAAAAGTATAGTTAACAAAACAAAGAAGTAATCAAGTAGAAATTACCACAGCGATACAATGATAAGTATATGTGGATATAGAAAAATGAAGATACGAGATGTGTTTTATAGGACATCAGAAATAATATTTTTTTTTTATTTAGAAATATTTCTAGTAGGCCAGTCCTTTGAAGTAAAAAAAAAATACAGATAGGAGAACTGAATTTGCTGCCAAAAACACTAAAATAGTGGCGGTTAATCATGGCACCCATTTCAAGCTACGTTCCCCTTGATGCTCAATTAGCTCTAGAACTCTGGCTATGCAGCATGGGAAATGTCGTTTATAATACAAGGATAGCTAAAAAACATGTTATGCTTGCAAATATCCGACGGCTATTTGAAATTGTAATCAAACGTACTTTTCCATTTTGTATAAATCAGTCGTAATCTAGATAAGGACTGGACAGTCGTAATCTAGATAAAGACTGGAACAAATTAGTAATGGCTTGAACACAAGTGTTTGTGTGCAGAACAATCACTGTCCACCTCAAGTTAAGATCTCGGCTCATGGCGGATTGAGAGAGCAGCCCGATAATTAAATCCAATTTGGACATCTCTAAGCTGTCTTGAATCACAGTAATGACAAGTTCAGATAAAACCAAATCAACTGAGAATGGTACTGAGGGGGATTATAAAGGTCTACGCTGTTTAATTGTCAAAGTGTAAAGTGTGAATTTGCAAAACTCGTACGTAAGCAACCTTAGATTCATGTATCATAAGAGCTAACTCTGAATAAAAAATAAATAAAATAAAAAAAAACGTAACATTGCATCTGCATGACGAAGCTGCAAGGTCTGAATCACAAACACAGTCTCACATTCACAAAACGCAAGCGTAAGCAAAGAGCCTCATGACGTCTCCTCGTATTCATGTTGTGCATATCAGACACGTATAGATGGGGTTGTTTACGCCATCCACGTATTGACAGCTAGTGCTGTGTGAGTAGTTGATTAAGAGGCATAAGTAAAGAAGTCAGACAAAGGGGAAGGTAATTAGGATGTTTATCAAATTAATTCTCTATCAAGTATGCACTGACGGTTTAGCTAATAGTGGGCTTCAGTTAATATTGTTGGGTACGCTGTTGAAATTATTTAGTATTTGTGGATAAACTTTTAAAATGATTTAATATTACGAAAAATCTTTACATTTTGTCATTTATTTTGATTTTTTTTGATACATTGATATATTTTTGTTATTGAAGATATATTTTTTTTATATTTTGATTTTATATTTTTTATATTTTGAAAAATATCATTTTAAAAAAACAGCTTATCCAACAATATTTAATCAAGGCCATTGTAACTACATGTAGGTCACAAATCTTGGATGCTCTGCATATTAATTTAGTTGAGTGTGTGCGTGATTAGCAATATATGCAAGCTTTGAGGTTATATGCTAATCACAGCCTATCGTAATAAAGTTTTCACATAAACGAGTCAATCCAAGAAAAAATTGAGCTTTAACTATTTCCTCAATGCAAATCCAAGACTCTGCACTGTTGCATACGTTGAGATGTTCCTTTTGAAAATAGATTTTTTTTTTTTTTTTTTTTTTTTTTTACTTGAAATGCTGTGGTGATGGTCACATCAGGCGTTTGATTGATGAAGTCATTGATAGGCGACTAGGTGGTGAACTATAACATGCCATACATTGGGATATCATTAACTCCCAACATCTGAAATGGATAAGGAGGGGCATTTTAATTTTAGGGGTGTGGGTGGGGGTCTAGTCAGGGGCAGGCCTTTTCTGAAGAATTTTAGGTGTTTTACTAATAAAAATGTCTGCAACTAAAATGTTAGGTAGAACAAGAATAATGTATTTTATTTACACAGACTGATTTCTAAACACATTTTTATTACATGTCAGGAGGCTTCATATTTGCTATACTTTCTTTACTGCATCCAAAAACAGCAGCAAACACAAAATCAAAAATAATGAATAGTAAAACAGCAAAGGTTTAAATGGTCAAAGTACAGTAGACACTTCCTCTTTGCTGCTCTACTGATTGTCACGGTTCAGAGTACTGCTGTTCCCAACATTGGTCCTCTTCAAATATGGAATATCAAGGTGGGCTTCGCCAGCACTGTGAACTGCTTCACCAGTGACACCCATAATGGGTGGGCTGCCCGGGAAAGGGGTAGTTTTGTCTAAAAGTGTGCAAGTCAGCCTAGAAAATGGGTTGACGTGCGACCTGACAGGCAGCGACCTGACAGGAGTCCCCAACACTGCAGGGCTATGCAGGGAGTGCTCCCTGTATGGTTCTGATGTGGGATTATTTAAAAAACCTTATTGTACTTGTATTCAATAATTGCACTAACTCCATTTTAACTTCATACTGTGACAATCCTCCATTTTGTCCTCCTAACCTGACTTCTTCAATCCTCCATTTTGTCCTCATAACCTAACTTGTTCATTTTAAAACTACCTTACATGACAGAATTTCCCAGCACATCTAATACAATAGAACAAAGACTGTATTTTCTATAAAGACATGATTAACACAGGAATTGCTGACTTTTCCTTAGATTTGCAACATAGTATAGTTTGAAGGCCATGAGAACACAGTAGTAATGAAATGTTCTATTCATAAGAGACCTTGCACCTGGCCACGAGGCCTGAGATCACCGACCGTGTAAAATGACGCTCAAGACCCCTTGTCCCCACCCGTGTCCAGAACAATCCCACCTCTTGGTGGGTGGACACGGGACTAACCACTTAGTTTTTAAGCCAATTAATAATATTGATAGGTGGACATTAATCCCGACACTTAACAATTAATCCAATTAATGATGTTTATTTGCTGATATTCTAATAATCAATGATGACGTAAAATGTCTCTTAAAAGGACCTGCGCGTCCGCTTTTTAATCACTTGCCAATAAATTTTCTCGAAGTTATTTTAACCTGAACCTTGTGTGTCAGACTTAATTACTTCAGCGTATATACGCAATTTATTTTATTGATTTGGACAGGAACAGATAGACATTTAAACATTTTGGTTTACTGCTAAAAAGTACCATAACAACTTGGCGCCCAACGTGGGGCATCGGGCTATGTCCGGCCGGTGAGCCGTCCTAAGGAAGACAAGGGTGGACGGAGGAATCCAGGGGGAAGGAAAGGAGATTGATCACCTCCAGGTACACGGTAGAGACTTCTGCAGAGCCACCGGTATGTTCCGGCCCCTTTGATTGACCCGTCCACGTGTCTGTGACTGCTTCCCGGGAGGACATCAAAGACAGGTAATATCTTGCCCGGTGTCTCGTTACTCATTTGCTTACCTGCATTTTAGTCTATCTGTTGCCTGGGTGTGTTTGAATTGTGTTTGAATTGTTTGCTTGTTTCCCCATTTTGAGATAAAGGGGGGGTGGACCTGCAGGGGATTTGCCTGGGGTTCTGTCTTGCTTGTTTTCCCCTTTTTGGGATAAAGGGGGGTGGACCTGAGGGGATTTGCCTGGGTCTTCGGTTTGTCTGTTTATCTGTTTGTATTTTACCCCTTTTGGGATAAAGGGGGGTGGACCTGTGGATGCGTTCCTGGGGGTCTTCTGTTACCTGTTTTACTCCTTTTAGGAACCACGGTGCTGTGGTTGTAGGGAAAAAGGGGGGTTGACCTGTGGATGCGTTCCTGGGGGTCTTCTTTGCCTGTTTACCTCTTTTAGGAGCCTCGTGGCTGTGGCTGTAAGGAAAAAGGGGATTGTTGGAACTGTGGATTTTGTGTAGACTCATAATTTCCTGTGATCCTTCTGGTGACACTTTGAGAGCCCAGCTAGCCTCATTGTGCACGTGGTAACCCACAGTTTCGAGTACTGGGGCTGGTGGAATTCCAAGTTTGGTAACCACTGTCCCGAGTGCTGAGGCTGGGGGGATTCCAGTTTTGGTAAACCTCAGCTTCGGCTGGGGGGATTCCAGTTTTCTTTTGGTAACCACAACCCTGAGCGCTGGGGCTGGTGGAATTCCAGTTTTCTGTTTATTTGTGGTAGGGGACTTAGTCTTGTGGCAGGGGACTCTGTTTCCTGGGGGGATTCAAGTAGGCATTGCTTGTTTTCCGCATCACGTGGTAGTGAGACTTATAAGTGGGTTTTATAGGGGCACTACAGGAGTGAGGATAGAGGTGGCCACATTCTTGTGGACTGCTGTGCAGAGGGAGGCTGACGGAACTCGGACCGGTGTCAGTTGTTTTCCGTGGCCGCTGGTAGTGAGACTTATGAAAGTCATTCTCCGAGCGGAGACACTACGGGGTTGAGGGAGGTGACTTTGGAGTAAGCACACGAGTAAAGGAAAGGAATTACTGTTGATTTCATTTGAACTGTGATGCATGCACTGTATTTCAACTGTATTGTTGTCTTGTTTGTTTAATGAGGAGTCTCATGTACTCCTGTGTCTGTCTCTAAGGATTTTTCCTTGCCTTTCATCTTTTCTACACTTTCTATATTATTATACTATCCACTCCC
Source organism: Pelobates fuscus (assembly GCF_036172605.1). Taxonomy (NCBI): domain Eukaryota; kingdom Metazoa; phylum Chordata; class Amphibia; order Anura; family Pelobatidae; genus Pelobates; species Pelobates fuscus. Next base: position 265,376,802 of record NC_086322.1, on the reverse strand, counting down.
ATTCCTCTTAAAAGAGAAGTGATTGGTCACACACTTCTCACCTCGCTCCAATCCGTGTCTACCACCCCGGGTAGGCGGATTCAGTGACTAGTCTACGTTTTGGGAAGACGCACCTGAGAAAGTCCCACGATTCTCAGGTGGCAGTCGAGCATTGTAGACGTTCCTGTTCAATTTTCCTTCTCTCTCTCTATATCTAGGACGCTGGTATAGGGGTAAAGGGACTATGGGACAGGATTTAGATAAGCCCAGCAAGGGCTGGTTAGCATGTGATTTAGTAGAGAACAGAGAGGGTGAAGAGATGGTTAAAGGTGTTGCAAGATTGCAAAAGTATGTAAAATTGCTGTACCGACATGTGGAAGATTGCAACCAGAAAGTTGGCGCAAGTTACTAGCAGAAATGAAAGGCAAGCTTACAGATAATGGTTTATTAAAGACTGCCGAAGCATGGTACAGAGTAGCGAAGGCTATTCAGTTAGAAGGTTGGGTTGAAGAAGAGATAAATCACAAAGGTGTGAAATTGTTTGTGTATCATAAAAATTGTGTTGCTGGGGTTTTCCCTCAGCCAGCGCCCCAAAATGGCGCCCAGGGGATGTCTATCCCCAAGGTTCAGTCAGCAATAGGTGATAGCCAGCTGACTACGTTCCCCGCTCCCAATCCTCCCGAATCCCATCCCATCACCTCCCCTGTCTGCCCGGTCCTGAATTCTGATGGATCTTTCTTTACCCCTTCCCCTTCTCTAACGGTCCCATCATCCTCAGCCATCCCCACGCTCCCTTCCATGCCTAATCCTAACATCTCATCTGCCACCTCCTCCCTGCAATCCCTCTCTATGGTCAATCCCCTTCCATCAGCACCTGCCCAACTAACTACCCCTCCCTCCCTTGCTACGACTCCTCTTTCTGCATCCATCCCTACTAATCCCGTCCTGTCTCCTCCCATAACCAGCTCCGCCCCAGTCCAATATCCTACCTCCTTAACCGTACCTGCCCACCCTACTCTTTTGCCCTCCCCTGCCTGGCCCTACCCCTTCCCATATCCCATGGCCCTGCCCTACCCCGGTTACCCTCCCTTTCCCCAAGCCACTCCCCAGGTTCCGGTCATGCCCAGTCCGGCCCAGTCTGTCCAGGAAGTGCCCATATCAAATATGGCCGCCGCTTCTTCCCTTAATCCTGAAGCAACTCCTTTCCCCGCCTCCAATATGGCGGCCCCCAGTTCAGCCCTGATGCCGGTAATCCCCGGTGACTACCTGTCCCCAGGTTATGACTCGCTAGCCACCCCTGCATCTGGGGCTCATTCCCAACCACCAATCCTTTCACCTCACGCGGGCCCTGCACCGCGTAAAAGAGCCAATATCATAGAATTCGATGATGACGAGGAGGACAGGGTGTCCCATGTCTCATCGGAGCTTGCTGCGGGAGCCCCAACTCATCGTTCTATCGATGATCCCTTCGGCCACAAGGGTCGGGGAGAACGGGCCCCTCCTAAGTATGTTGCTTTTAACCCCACTCAAGCTAGTGCTCTGATGAAATCACTCCCTGACCCAGAAAAACAGCCTATGCCCTTCTACCGAGGGATAGTTCAAATTCAAAAGACTTATTCAGCCGCATGGCGTGATCTACTGAGCATTTGTGCTATTAAAGCAGGGGATGCATATTGGCCAAGCATGGCCCGACACCTCAGTACAGATCTGCTCAGCAGCGATGTTGATTACCCCTCTGGAGTAACTTTTTGCACCCAATTAAGAGAATGGGCTAAGGACAAACTTGCAGATCAGGCTGCTGGCCTTACTGATGTTATTCAAGATAAAGGAGAATCAGTGGAAAGGTTTCATGCAAGACTATATCAAATGTTTACAGATTTGGGGTTTGATCTTACTGACAAGATTCATTCACAAATGCTGTCAGGTGCGTTTGTCCAAGGTGTTAAAGACTCTATACGCAAGGGAATCATTGCTGCACGCCCTGAATATAAGGTTGTTCCCCTGGATACCCTACTTTTAGTTGCTAGAGGTTTGGAATCCGCTCAGACCCCAAGAAGACCCACTTCAGCTCCTCTCATGGTATCCCGCTCCACCCCAGTCCCAAGAGGTACTAGACCGGAGGAGGGGGGACATTGTTTTAATTGTGGAGCCAAGGGGCACTTTAGAAGTGACTGTCCAGAACCAAAAAAGGAGCCAAGGGAGCCCAGAAAGCCCTCCAAACCTGCCCCGGCTCCCAAAGCCACCAAACAGGTTCCGATAATTGAGGAACCGGATGATTAGGAAATTGGCAAGCCTGTGTCTGTAACCCCTGTGATGGCAGTGTCTACAGGGGATAAGGGGGGGCCACTTGCCACAGTGACTTTGCCCATTGAAGGCCACCCTACCACATTTCTAGTTGACACAGGTGCAGCCCGTAGTGTTCTGCGAGAACAAGACCTGCCAGACCCATCATTTCTGTCAAATATTGATGTTTCTTGTGTTGGAGTAGATGGCCAGCCAAGACATAGCCCTTTAACAACTCCATTACGAGTTGGCTCTAGCCTGCTTGCTCGTTTTGTGGTATCCTCCACATGCCCAATTAACCTGTTAGGTGCTGATGTTCTCTCACGCCTGCAAGCATCCATCACCTTCACCCCGGATGGGCAGGTAGAAATGTCCACACCTCTATCTGAATCAGACACCTCAGCCTTGTGCTCCTTGCCTCTAATGCTGCATTTAGAAAAGCCCCGGGAGAAAGCAGCAGAATTAAGGTCCAATTTCCCAGAGGCATTAAAAACACAGGTGCCCGCCAAGTTATGGTCCTCAGGCCCAGAGGACATAGGTCACCTAAATGTTCCCCCTGTGGTGGTAAAGCTGATTCCAGGAGCTAAATTACCAAGAAAACCACAATATCCATTAAAACCAGCACAGGCTGCTGCCATTTCTACCCACATCAAGGCACTCTTGGAGAAGGGTGCCCTGGTAAAATGTAAATCTGAATGCAACACCCCATTATTCCCTGTGAAAAAGAAAACTCCAAAAGGTGAGCCAGAGAAGTACAGGATGGTTCAGGATCTCCGTGCTGTCAATGAAGCTACCGTCCTGGACACCCCTCTTGTACCAAATCCCCATACTCTGCTCTCTGGAGTCCCACCATCTGCAAAATTTTTCACAGTCATCGACCTAGCAAATGCTTTTTTCAGTGTCCCACTGGACCCATCCTGCCAATACCTGTTTGCTTTCACCCATGAGATGCAACAGTATACCTGGACTGTCATGCCCCAAGGGGCACAAAATTCACCAAGTCAATTTGCAAAGGCCATGGCCACCATCCTTGACCCATGGCAAGCTGAGTACCCAGAAGTTGTTCTGCTCCAGTATGTGGATGATTTGCTGCTCTGTGGAGATGATATACCCACTACTGAAAAGTGCTCAATTAGTCTGCTTTGTTATTTGGCAGAACAAGGATGCAAAGCTTCGCTCATCAAGCTACAGTTCTGCCAACCCTCAGTAATTTTCCTTGGACATTGCCTATCTCAAGGTACCAGACATCTTACCCGGGACCGGGTGAGAGCTGTACTGGATATTCCAACTCCAAGGACTTCAAAATCTCTCCATGCCTTCCTAGGCCTCATTTCCTACTGCAGAGCATGGATCCCAGAAGCCTCCCTGCTCATGCAACCTCTCTATGACACACTTAAGTCTGACCCTTTCTGTTTGACTAATGAAGCTCTGGACAATTTCAATGCTCTCAAACGTGCCATTGCTTCTGCTCCTGCCTTGGGCCTACCTGACTACTCAAAACCTTTCAAATTATTTGTCTCTGAAAGACAAGGCCACGCAACAGGAGTTCTCACCCAAACTAATGACTTAAGAGGCCGCCAGAGGCCTATTGGATATTTCTCATGTCAACTGGACATTGTGGCCAGAGGGACTCCTTCCTGTCTCAGGGCTGTTTTTGCTGCAAGGGAGCTCATAGAAAGAACCTCGGACCTGGTCCTTGGCCACCCTCTGGTTGTTTTGGCCCCTCATGATATTTCTGCCATCATCAACCAAGTCCAGCTCAAGCACGTGTCTCCAGCCAGACATCTACGCCTCCAGTGCCATCTTCTTCTACCTGACAATATTTCCATCCAAAGATGTCAAGTTCTTAACCCCTCCACTCTTCTTCCACTCCCTGAGGGGGGTATCTATTATGGATTTATCACAGATGAAACCTACATTTACCTGCTTTGTGGATGTATCAAGAAAGTCATGCATCCACATTTGACATTTTATGAAGATGAGAAGCCTCTCTGTGAAGGCCCAGATTACGCCTTCTGTACCATGTGGTACAAACCAAACATTACTCCCGAACCTTGCTATGAAGATGAGCTTTACCACTGGACTGATGTGAAGCTCACTGCTCAAGATTTCTATTGTGACTCTGAAGGCAATAGCATGGTCTTGGTCCAACTACCTCAACAACTTAACTACCTCTACCGCCATTGGGATACTGCTATCCCACATATTCCTGTCACCAAATTGAAGACAAGGTCATGGAATGATCTTGGGCCCATGGCAAAGTTATGGGCCACCATGGATGAAGAACAACTACAGGAAAATGGTATTGTCAAATACCCAACAACTGACCTTCTGGAAGCATGGCCACGCCACTTCCTAGAAAAGGAATTTCAAGATCTGGTCATAGTGAATGATTATGACCCCGAAACACCTCATGACTGTTTTGAACAGATGAAAATGGAGACAGTGCACCTACCAACTGTGCACGAGAATCCATTACTAGATCCAGATTTTACCCTGTTTGTGGACGGCTCAAGATATGCTGATGAAGAAGGAAGATATCATACAGGATATGCCGTAACCACAACAGATGAAGTTATCAAATCATCATCCTTACCGCCAGCAATGTCTGCACAAGAAGCTGAATTACAGGCTCTGACTTCAGCATGCAAAATTTCCGAAGGAAAACGTGCCAACATCTATACAGATTCAAGATATGCTCTGGGTGTGGCACATGACTTCGGCCTAATTTGGAAGACAAGAGGATTTCTTACCACCGCCGGTACACCAGTCAAGCATAGTACTGCAATCAAAGAGCTAATGGATGCCCTCCTACTCCCTAAAGAAGTGGCCGTTTTGAAGGTAAAGGCCCAATGGGAAATTGGATACAGATGAAGCAAAGGGCAACCATTTGGCTGATCAGGCTGCTAAGCTAGCAGCCAGGGATCTGCAGGAAGTGGATGAAGAAGTGTCCGGACAAGAAGAAGAAGAAGAAGTCCCTATTTTTGCTCTGCAAACTCTTCCTACTGATTTGCGAATTTTGCGAGAACAACAAGCTGCAGTCACTCCTGAAGAAATCCAGAAATGGAAAAAGAAAGGAGCTGTCCAAAAGGACGGAGTATATTACAACAACTTCAAATTCTGTCTTCCAAAAAATTTATATCCAGCAGTTGTCCAATGGGCACATGGGCCTGCACATCTGTCAAAGGAATTGATGGCCGCCCTCATACAGAAGTATTATGAAGCACCCGGAATCACAACATTGATCAGCAGCTTCTGTAAGGCCTGTGTCATTTGTGCAAAATGCAATCCAGGAAGACCAATCAAGGTGCCTGCAAAACACCTGGCAAAGCCCATGTACCCCTTCCAGCGAATTCAAATTGACCACATCCAAATGCCCAAGAGTGGGCCCCATGAATATGCACTAGTCATAGTGGACATGTTCTCAGGATGGCCAGAGGCCTACCCAGTGGCCAATATCACTGCAAAAACAACCGCAAGACGCCTACTTACAGAGATAGTATGTAGGTTTGGACTCCCAGAAGTCATTGAAAATGATCAAGGCCCAGCCTTCACAGCAACAGTGACTAAAGAAATTTGGACTGCTCTAGGGGTGACCCTAGCCTTCCACACCCCTTACCACCCACAAAGTAGTGGTAAAGTAGAGCGCATGAATGGCACTCTAAAAGCCAGAATGTTAAAAATGTCACAAGAAACAAAGATGCCCTGGCCAGAAAGCCTGTCAATAGCTTTATTTAGTGTTAGGCACACACCTAGAGGGAAGCATTCACTGTCCCCATATGAAATTCTATTTGGGACAGCACCCAGACTAGGTTGTTATTATCCGCAACAGTTACAGCTCCAATCAGATGTTTTAGTAGATTATGTAACTGAACTTGCAAGTGCCTTAAACAAAATACATGCCCAAGTTTTCTCTTCAATTCCAGATCCCGAATTGGATACAGGTACCCATAACCTGCTTCCCGGAGATTGGGTTCTGGTCAAGAAGTTTGTGCGGAAAAATACCCTGGAACCAAGATTTGACGGTCCATTCCAAGTTCTCCTGATTACCGCAACCTCCGTCAAACTGGCCGGTAGGCCAAATTGGATCCACGCTTCCCACTGCAAGAAATCTCCAGCCCCCGAGGAAGCAGATACCGCACAAGCATGTACCTCTGGTACACCTTCTCCTTAATCAGCCTTATAAAGGCCCAACAAGTAGCCATCACCAAAGATATTAGTGGGTATACCTTCTGGTATAATTCATCATGCACCCATGTGGCTACTTACACCTTTGACTATTGTGATATTGTAGAATGCCCGTTCCCCACATCACAAATCCAGAGTATTTACAGAGATATCCTTCATTCAAAAGACCCATACGTTTGTGTAGTTGACAAGCAATGGGGGCACAATTGTAATCATTGGGGGGCGGCGGGATGGAATGCCGGGCCTGCCTGGGGTTACAAACCAAAAAGTGCCTTATCTAAAGTAGATGATCAAGGTAGATCCCTTCTCCAGAGAATGACTTTGAGAAAGCCTGGGGGGGGTACACCAATGAAATTAATCCTTAACATTGAGCATCCAAGCCCAACGGATGCAGACCAGTACGTGATGGGAATGTATTGGAAAAAGGGTTCCTACCGTAAATTAGGGCATTTCTTCTTAAAAGATATGTGCAACTCTTCTGAGTGGCAAGGGGCCACCCATATGGTCCCTAACCCATTAAAACCTCATATCCAGACTTTTCAAGACATGATGGCCATTGCAAACCCCACCTTTGAAGATACCATGGCCGCTGAAACAGGTTTTAATGATGTAAATTTATGGTTAGAATGGATGAAATATAATGCTAATAAGCATAATAAGACTGCATGCTATGTGTGTGGTGGTGCCCGGCCTCACCTGGGTACTGTACCTCTAATCCTGCCAGTAGATATAGAGGAATGTGTTTTAAGCCTTTTTGCCTATCACTATGATTTTAACAGGTCCATATGTATTGCATGGACAAAGGAGTATCCTCTCCTAACCAAGGATGTCAAACCCCCAGATGGTATTACCGTGTATAAAGGTAATTACACTTGTTATGCTAATTATGATGGAATTGGTAAATTCTTGGGTAACTTCTCTAAGGGGTATTGTGCTACCTACAGGAGTGTCTCTATGAACTTGTTGCAGTTTCACACCAGGTCATTAGGGGACATCTACTGGTTGTGTGGGGATTTACAGCTGAGATCCAGAATGGACAAGGAGTGGTGGGGGGAGTGTACTTTGGCTAAAGCTATTATGCCTATACATATCATCTCTGACACACACCTCGTCACCCATGAGTCCAGACACACTAAGGTTAAGCGTGACGCCCCAGTGAAAGGAAGTTTTGATCCTCATGTTTATATTGATGCTATTGGGGTGCCTAGGGGGGTGCCCAATGAATTTAAAGCAAGAGATGAAGTTGCTGCAGGATTTGAATCACTTTTTGCCATAGTTACCACAAACAAGAATTTAAATTGGATAAATTACATTTATTATAATCAACAGCGTTTTGTTAATTATACCAGAGACGCCCTCCAGGGATTGGCCGAACAATTGCAGGCCACATCCCAAATGGCTTTTCAGAATAGAATGGCCCTAGATATGATCTTAGCCGAAAAAGGAGGGGTTTGTAAAATTTTGCCCGACACCTTGACATGTTGTACCTATATCCCAGAAAACACAGGCCCTAATGGTAAAGTTACATTAGCCATAGAGAAATTAAATGACCTGTCTATAGAGTTGAAAAGGAATTCTGGGATACAAGATCCCTGGGAAAGATGGTTTGGTTGGATGACAGGATGGCAAAAGGCTTTAATGCATATTGGTATGGCTATACTAATTTTTCTTTTTATCTTTGCTCTTCTCTTTTGTTGTATCCTCCCATGTCTGAGAAAATCCCTCATGAAGACTGTTGACCAAGCGGCACCCACTTTCACCCATCTCGAAGTTGATGACCAAGATTTCCAAGACATCAACTCACCCTGTCTGCCGTTGCAAACAATCCCTTTTGTTGATAAAGTGCAGGAATTCTAGGAAGGGACTAGCTCAGGGACAGCATCTGTCAGTGAATGGTAAAGGCCCCGTGTGGAGAAGTGGTGGGTTAGCTGCCATGGGATACCCGTGGGTGTGAAGTGTTCGAGAGCCATACTGACGGATGAGTTAGCCTATTAGGGTCAGATCTAGGGACAGTCTTGCACTTTGCATTAACACCAAGCTAGCGGCCACGGGGTTTCTGTGCCTTTGGGTTAACACGTCTTCCTGGTACTAACTTAATAAAGTTTTATCTCTTAGAATCTAACATTTCATAGGGGGGACTGATGTGGGATTATTTAAAAAACCTTATTGTACTTGTATTCAATAATTGCACTAACTCCATTTTAACTTCATACTGTGACAATCCTCCATTTTGTCCTCCTAACCTGACTTCTTCAATCCTCCATTTTGTCCTCATAACCTAACTTGTTCATTTTAAAACTACCTTACATGACAGAATTTCCCAGCACATCTAATACAATAGAACAAAGACTGTATTTTCTATAAAGACATGATTAACACAGGAATTGCTGACTTTTCCTTAGATTTGCAACATAGTATAGTTTGAAGGCCATGAGAACACAGTAGTAATGAAATGTTCTATTCATAAGAGACCTTGCACCTGGCCACGAGGCCTGAGATCACCGACCGTGTAAAATGACGCTCAAGACCCCTTGTCCCCCACCCGTGTCCAGAACAATCCCACCTCTTGGTGGGTGGACACGGGACTAACCACTTAGTTTTTAAGCCAATTAATAATATTGATAGGTGGACATTAATCCCGACACTTAACAATTAATCCAATTAATGATGTTTATTTGCTGATATTCTAATAATCAATGATGACGTAAAATGTCTCTTAAAAGGACCTGCGCGTCCGCTTTTTAATCACTTGCCAATAAATTTTCTCGAAGTTATTTTAACCTGAACCTTGTGTGTCAGACTTAATTACTTCAGCGTATATACGCAATTTATTTTATTGATTTGGACAGGAACAGATAGACATTTAAACATTTTGGTTTACTGCTAAAAAGTACCATAACAGTTCTAGTGCTCACTGCGGAGTGCGAATGTGTCTAATGATGCACTCGTGCTGTGCTGCCCGGGAACAGTTCTCTGATGTCACTGTTTTCCTATCCCTCCCGTGGGTGGTTTAACCTCCCCTCTTTATTGTTGGCTACACGCCGATCCTGATCTCCCCCAAGTAGGCCGTGGCCTTGAGAGAGTAGTGCACTCTCTGTGGCCATCTTGCTGGCAGACAAAGTACCAGAATCACGGTTGCAGCCAGAAATCACGCAGTATTAGTGATTTTTGGCCTTCCTATTAAGGATTGGCGCTTTCCTCTCTGTCTACTTGGTTAGAATCTGAATGGATTCTAATGGATTCCAACTTTTTCGGCTGGATTTCGATGGCTCCAGGGCTCTGCAGTTCTGCTTCATAGTAAGCCTCTTTGTATATCACTAATGATGAGCCCCCTATCCCTGTGTGCCTCTTCTCTGTGTCTGCTCCATTTCAAAGGCCTTGATACCTGTGCAATGCTTCACTTCATGTGTATATGCTCTGGTGCCCTCAAAGTGTCCGCCTGGTTATAAAGGTGCTGTGTTTTGCTATTAATATTGCACTGTCTACCTAGTGCTCAATGTTTGTGATCCCCATATTGGAGGCTTTTTACTGCCTGCACTTCTACTACTTACAGCAGGGGTAGTCAACCTTTTTCTACCTACCGCCCACTAATGCATCTTTCTTGATGGAAAAATTTCCTTACCGCCCACCAGTTTTCGCGCAAGTGCGAAATATTTTTTAGAAAGGAGGGTGTTTTTAAAAATAAAATAAATGTACGTACATTTATCTTTTTATTTCTACTTTATCCATGTTTATAATGTTTTTTAACTTTATAAAGTTTAATGAGAAAAAGTAAATTGAAATTACCTTTACTAGTGATTAATGAGGTCCTTGAGGTTGATGCTGCGAGACTAAATATTATCTGGTTCGATTTTCGTAAGGTGGATAGGGGGGGCTGTAAGGTGGGTAGGTGTTCTGTAAGTTGGGTAGGGGTTCTGTATGTTGGGTAGGGGTTCTGTATGGTGGGTAAGGGTTCTGTATGGTGGGTAAGGGTTATGTATGGTGGGTAGGGGGACTGTGAGTTGGTATGGGGGCTGTGAGGTGGGTAGGGGGGCCATATAGTGGGTAGAGGGGCTGTAAGGTGGGTAGAGGGGCTGTGAGGTGGGTAGGGGGACTGTGAGGTGGGTAGGGGGACTGTGAGGTGGGTAGGGGGCTGTGAGGTGGATGGGGGACTGTGAGGTGAATAGGGGGGCAGTATAGTGGGTAGGGGAGCTGTGAGGTGGGTAGGGGGGCTCTATAGTGGGTAGGGGGGTTGTATAGTGGGTAGGGGGGCTGTGAGGTGGGTAGGAGGGCAGTATAGTGGGTAGGGGAGCTGTGAGGTGGGTAGGGGGGCTCTATAGTGGGTAGGGGGCTCTATAGTGGGTAGGGGGGCAGTATAGTGGGTAGGGGGACTGTGAGGTGAATGGGGGGCTGTATAGTGGGACTGTGAGGTGGGTAGGTGGCAGTATAGTAGGTAGGGGAGCTGTGATGTGAGTAGGGGGGCAGTATAGTTGGTAGGGGAGCTGTGAGGTGTTTAGGGGGGCTCTATAGTGGGTAGGGGCTGTAAGGGGGGGGGTAGGGAGGCTCTATAGTGGGTAGGGGCCTGTGAGGTGGGTAGGGGGCCTGTGAGGTGGGTAGGGGGCCTGTGAGGTGGGTAGGGGGCCTGTGAGGTGGGTAGGGGGGCTGTGAGGTGGGTAGGGGGGCTGTGATGTGGGGAGGGGGGCAGTATAGTGGGTAGGGGGGCAGTATAGTGGGTAGGGGGCTGTGAGATGGGTAGGGGCAGTGAGGTGGGTAGGGGCAGTGAGGTGGGTAGGGGGGCAGTATAGTGGGTAGGGGGCTGTGCGGTGGGTAGGGGGGCATTATAGTGGGTAGGGGGCATTATAGTGGGTAGGGGGCATTAGTGAGTAGGGGGTCAGTATAGTGGGTAGGGGGGCTGTATAGTGGGTAGGGGCTGTGAGGTGGGTAGGGGGGCTGTGAGGTGGGTAGGGGGGCAGTATAGTGGGTAGGGGGCTGTGAGGTGGGTAGAGGGACTGTCTGTGAGGTGGGGGCATTTGAATGGTGGGTAGGGGGCTGAAAAAGGTAAATACCTTTCAGGGTCCTCTTGGTATGGTGGGCAGCTTCCCAGTAACATGTGTGGGGGTGGAGCTTGTGGGCGGGAGGCAGAGCTTCTGTTTGGGGGCGGGGCATGCGACCGGAATGATTTTAGAGTGTGCAGGGAGACTGAGAGGTCTCCCTGCAGCTGCTGGCAGCCACACCAGCCCCCAGCTCCTCCCTCCTTCCTCCTTCCTCCCCTCGGACTGACAGGCTGGCACAGTCTGAGGGGAGGATTAATCAGAATGATTAGGTCTGTCAGCCCAGCCCCAGCCACACCAGCCCAGCCACCCACTCTCTCAAACAGAGGATTTAGCCGCCGAAATCCCTACCGCCCACCTGGAATCCTGAAACGCCCACTAGTGGGCGGTAGGGACCAGGTTGACGACCCATGACTTACAGTAAACCCCTGCAATTATTCTGTCTTTACCTATTGTAATTGCTGCTGGTATAGTAAGTCTCCCAGTTATTAATATGGAGGATACTTAATCTCACCAAGCAGATTTTCAATCTATAATTAACACTACAGTGGCAGAGACGGAAGAGAAGGCTCTAGCTAAAGTGTTTCAACAGCCTCCTTTGACACATCTGCCTGCACTCTCCCGTGAACATGATGGGGGAGTCAGGGGACTTCACCCACTCAGACGGTGTTGAGCAAGAGGGACATAGGCATCCGGCATTGGAAGGACACTTCGCATAAACTGCATAAGGGCAAGACTCCTTAAAAAGAAGTAAACTGCACTCGGCCCGGGAGACAGGAGACAAGTGGGTGACTTTCCAACCTCAGACAAAGAAGATTAATATTTTCCACCAGCACTGGCCATTGGGGATGAATAGCAGGCTGACCAGTCAGCATCGGACTTGGAGGCAGTTTGGAGTGTAGACTCTGGTGAGACATCTACAATTTGTCAAGGAATCTCTAATAGGTGAGCTCTACACAGAAACTATGACTGGGACTGGTGCCACTGGCAGTACTTGGAGTTGATATTAGACCAGGCGAGGAACCAAATGTTTGACCCGCAGAATATATGACACCCACATTTAGCAGAATCAACACTCTCGTCATAAGGTGGAGTGTCCCAGCTCTACATTGACAGATAAAACCCAAGAATTCAACCAGCTAATTTTCACTTTTATGGCCCACAGTGGCAGGGATCCCAGGAAAGGGATGAGCACTGCCCATGACAAGGTTTTGGACACTACGGGCCCATTGGCCCACATTATGGGGCTAACAATTCAACATTTAAAAGAGAACAGGTTCCGTTCTAGGGATTTCAGGTAGATGCCATAACCTGAGTTCAACGTCTCCTGCTATCCAAGATACACCTGATCAAAAAGGAAATACGCAGGCTTTTTCATTGGGATCATGTGCCCTTACAGGTCTTGGCTCACCTGGTGGGTCAGCTGTTGTCATCCATTCAGGCAATCTTCCCATGCCGTTGCATTATCGACCAATGCAACCACTGAAAGTGAATTACCTGAGTTACGCTCCCTTGTACGATTAGACTCTTACCCTTTCGGAAGAGGTCAAGGTAAAAATCTGCTGGTAGCTGCTGCTGAATAGGCATGGCATCTTTGGCATTTTACATGATTTCATCTTGAAATCAGACAGCAGCCTATGGGGCTGGGGGGAGTCTTGTGCAGAAGACTATACGGGAGGATAGTGGTCGGCAGAAAGGAGTCTTGATCCCTTTAAAGCACCTGTCTCCACCATGTGGACTTTTCTGTCCCTCCTTTTCTACCAAGGTAAATTGTATTTGTGTTGGGCCACCGCCACTACGTGCCATGACCACTGAGTGTTCATATAGTTTTTGCCTTGTATTTGGTGTTCCCAATGTTTATTCCCATGATTTTTCCTTGTACTCTCTCCATGTATCTATATGTAATTGTGATGTATTTGTGTGTTTTGCCTGCTCATACGAATGGGTTCTGTTCGGCTCCCGAACAGGGACCACTCCGACACCTCATTTAGAATGTCTATTTAGAACGTTCACACCTCGTAATGCGGCGTGAAAACCACAAACCGCAAGGGTAATAAGCGGGGCGGGCTTCCCCTGGGTGGCCGCCGGTTCGTATAACCGAACGCCAACAAGGGACAGCATTCATATCCCGAACCGGCATACGCACATTGTCTTCGGTCCCCGTGTCGGGGATTGTCCTACCCGCTACCCAAAGGAAGTAATAGTCACTTTTTCCCCCCTCCCTCTACCTGGGAGCTACAAGGTTAGGACTACAATTTGTCCCTCTGTGGTTCAGACTGTGTATCCAGGTGAGGGCATTTTCACGTTTCTCTTTTGGTCAGTTGTAGGTCTCCTATGTTAAGCTGTATAAACTGGTCACAGTTATTACGATTGCACTCTGAAGTCTCTGGATCTTGTCCCTTGTAGGGATTGACCCGAATTTTGATGACCATTCTGTCATGGGCACAGCTGCATCTCCAGCGTTTACCTCCGTTTTATTCCAGCAGGATATTATGCGTTCAGAGATTGCTCGAAAGGGGAGACTTTTTTATTTTTCTATTTTTTTTACGTTGGAGCATGCAGAATTTTTGATGATATCTAAGGGCAAATATGAGGCCTCCTGGCATGTAAAAAAATGCAGATTATTCTAGCCTAGGTGAAGAAATAATCTTGATTTTATTAATGACATGAATATTTTTCCTACCTTTCCCTCCCTTCTGTTGTCTCCTTTCTTTTTATAACTCCACTTTTCAGGATTGTATTCATGCTTATTGTGTTTGAACTGTAGATCAATTCATGTTATTATACGTTATTTTATGTTCTTATATTTTCGAGTTAATGTGTGATGTAGGGAGGATTTGATCGTTTGTTAACATCATCTTTGACGGTTAAATTAGTACTTATGCTTAATGATTTATGTGAATTTCTCTCAAGGTACTATGATGATTGTCTAATTTTCCCTTTCAGTTTGACTCGTTCTGACTTGATAGTTATCTGTGGGATTTTGGGACGTTTCCTTATCCTCAGTGTATGACATAATTTCGGTGGTGTGAAAAGTTTTGATCCTTTTCCAACTACAACACACCAGGGACTTCAGTGACTCCACTCCTCCACCAGTAAGTGAGAGAGTGTGTGTGGTGTGTGTGTGTGTATGTGCAAAGTGTAAAGCTGTGATTGTATGTGTGACTCTCTGTCTGTGACTGTGTTGTGACTGTCTGCCTGTGACTGCGTGTGACTGTCTGCACTTGACTGTCTGTGACTGTTTTCCTGTAACTGTATGTGTGACTGCCTGTGCCTGTGTGTGTGAATGTCTGTCTGTGACTGTCTGCCTGTAACTGTGTGTGGGACTGAATTTCTGTGACTGTGTGTGTTTGTCTACCTGTGACTGTGTATTACTGTCTGCCTGTAACTGTGTGTGTCTGCCTGTGACTGTGTGTGATTGTCTGCATGCCCCTTACTGTGTGTGACTGTGTAATGCTGCCTGTAACTGTAATACAGTCTGCCTGTAAGTGTGCGTGTGACTGCCTGTAACTCTGTGTGACAGTATATGTGTATAACTGTGTCCATCTGACTGTGTCTGACTGTCTTTGCCCTGCAGTGAGCTGGTATAAAACATCATCCCGGCATTGGCATCATTACAGGGTGCGCAGTGGACCTGTGCAGGAAGAGCACAGAGATCCCAGCAGCAACCACTGACCACCAAGGACTGAGGATCCACTCCAGCCGTCCCAGAGCAAGGTAGGGAGGCTGGGTGGACCTCTTAATTATTAAATGTGTGTATGTATGTGATGTTTGTGTGTGTATATATAATTATGTGTGTATATGATTGTATGTGTGTGGGTCTGTGATTGTGTTTGTGTTTATGTATCTCTGTAGTTAAGTGTGTGTGTGTGTGTGTGTGAGTATATACACACACAACCACAGATATGGACACACAGACATACACCTATTGTGTTATTGTGTGTATATAAATGTGTATGTGTTTGGTAAATAGCTCCCTTATTTGGTGTCCTTAAATATTGCAATCCCACATAAGGATAACAAGGGAGTTATCTACTAAACAACTGAAATTAAGAAAAGGGCTTGGCAGCACATTGCCCCATGCTTACATTCAAAAACATAAATACTGCTTAGTGCTAAATACATTTAAAAAAAATTGCGGTTGTATTTTAAAGTTGGGGGGTTGCCAAAAATAGGACCCGCCCGGGGTGCCAAATGCTCTAGGTACGCCTCTGTCTTTCCTGATAACGGTTCTGCAGAAGAAAGTGGAATTGGCTGACCTCTTTGCTATTTTTCTATTGGTTATTTTTGTTCTATGTGTTTGCTGCAGTTTGTGGATGCAATAAAGAAAAGTATAGCAAATGTCCGCCTCATGTCATTTAATAAAATTAGGATTATTTCTTCACCTGCGTTAAAATAATCTGCAATATTTGCAGTTTAAATACACATTTAAAGACACATTACTGTGAGCATTGCTGTGAAGCTCTGTTATACAATGAGCCACACCAACAACATGGAGCTCCTAGAAAAGAGGGACACACGATAGAACTGAGGGTTATAGATCAAATAGGGACTTTCCCTCCTAAATAAGGACACTTAGGAATTATGTAATATCTAAGTATGCCACTCAGAATCTCACCTAATAAAGCTTTAATGTGTATAGTAGAAGCCAATCTAATTAAGATATAGTTCCATAGCTGGGCAACAAAATATTTCAATACAATGAATGTGGGTGGAAAAAGACACAGAGAGGGCCTGGGGGAGTTGGAGGAGACACACGTAGGGCCTGAGGAAGGGGAGAAAGAAACACATAACGGGGTTGGATTGAAACACACAAAAAGGGCTTGGGGGAAAATGAGACATAACAGGGGCTGTGGGGATAAAGAGATACACAGATAGGCTGGGGAAGGGGAGAAAGAGACACTGAGGGGCTGGGGATAAGAGACAAGGTATTGGGGACAAGACACACAGATGTACTCGGGGGAAGAGATATGCAGAGGGTCTGTGGAAGCTGAGAAAGAGACACACAAAAAGGCTTGGGGGAAAAGAAGCACACAGATGGGCTGTGGTGAGAAAGAGACACACAAAGTGGCGTGGAAAGGGAATAAAGATACACATAAAAGCACTGTGGGGCATAAAAACTCACAGGGGACTGGGGAAAGGGAGAAAGACACACAAATGAGTTGATGAAGGGTAGAAAGAAATACACAAAGGGGCTGGAGGGGAGAAATAGAAACACAACAGTGCTGGAGAGAGAGAGACACACACACACACACACACAAAGTTTATGTGGGGCTAAGAGACACACAGAGGGGCTGAGGGGGAGAAAGAGACCTGCAAATGAGCTGAGGAAGGGGAGAAAGATACACAAAGGGGCTGGGGGGGAGAAAGAGAAACACAACAGTGCTGGAGAGAAAGAGAGACACACACAAAGGTCCTGTTGGAGTAAGAGACACACAGAGGGGCTGAGGGGGAGAAAGAGACACACAAATTAGCTGAGGAAGGGGAGAAAGAGATACACAAAGGGGCTGGGGGAGAAAGAGAGACACACACAAAGGTCCTGAGTGGGTAAGAGGCACCCAGAGGGGATGCACACACAAATGAGCTAGGGGGAGTAAAAGACACATAAAGGGACTGGGAGTAAGTACCAGACACACAAGGGAGGGTTGTAAGAGAAACAGGGGATGCAAGACATAAAAAAAAGACACTAAATGGGATAAGACATTCAAAAGCGATGATCAGAAACACAACAGAGTAAAACCCTTTTTTCCTAGTTTTTATTTAGATTTGGGGAGGCGGCTGAAACTAAATGCAAAGGAGAATACTATAGCATGGTTTGCATCCCTAATGCTGTAGTGTGCCTTTAACATTCGCTAATTTAGTGCATAATTTCCCTGTGTTCAGTTGCTGAATCAGGCTGTACTGGGTCTTTGTCAAATATATTTAGTGCCCCTCGGGAGGCCCTATGTTGTGTACTCTTGGCCAAATCAATGTCCCTGACACTTGCAGGCCATCACGTTTTGAGGGAAATGTCCTATGTATGGGGATTTACGGTCCCAAAAGCTATTAAATCATCCTTTGGACTGTCCAACCCCCATGATTCTTTCAATGAAACAGATAGCCAAACCGTAGCTTGTCTGTGTTTAATAAAGATTCATAATATTTTATAAATAAATATTAAACCATCACATTAATTAAATAAAACTAACTAGAGGCACTACACATCAATAAGCTATGTAACATTAGAACAAAATACATTTCATTGTAAATGCAAGGTGAAGATATTGTTTAAAACATTATAGAGTTACAAACGTTACATGGTTAAAATGTTAAATAATGATATCTTCTATCTGGGAAATACCAGATTTCTCCTCTTTTATGCTACATTAAAGGGAAATTCTGATATCCTTGTATTATAAATAGAATGCAACCTCCCTAAACCACCTACTCATTAATCCAGGCTTTCCTTTCCTCACCCCCTTGGTAGCAAGTCCCCAGCTAAATATAAAATGCCAATGACTCACAGGTTATCCCCTTTGCAAAACACACATCATCAGGAATTGGGAGTTGCTAGGGGACCAAATGGTTGCCAGGCAACCATCTGTAACAAAAAAAAAAAATGTTCCTTGCCAGATACAACCAGCCGCATAACTTAGCAGGTATGAGTCCTTATTTATACCTTATATATACAGTACATGTATGTGTATATACAGCAGTTATAAACACAATAAATGAGCTCAATTTGTGTAATAAGTAACATGTAGACCCCATGATATTCCTAAAATCTACCAAGACCATTTTCTAGTAAAATACAATGCAGCTATTGCTCAGTAACAATTAATCTATTGTTATACAATGATATATCACACGCTGAGAAACCGATGATATACGTTTCCTCTTCCAATAAATTCTCAGGAGGTGATATGCATTAATGGTGAATATTTAGGCAATTCAAAGGACGGCTGCCAATAATTATTCCCAGGCATTTAATTATAGCTCGTTGCTGTTTAGCATTCAGCACAAATTCTCCAACAAGACACAGGTGTCTTACCCCTGGAGCTATCTATTGACACAGAATGTGGGTATAAGGCTTTACCATGGCTAGACTGTCAGTTATTCAGGGAACGTGTCTGCTCTGCTCAGCGTTAATGTTTGTTGCCAAGGTGCTGTGTGCAATATAAGTGTCTCTCTGCAAAATAAATGTTTGCTCTGAGACATCCTTTCAACTATGGTGTTGTATTGGATTCGTGCCTCCAATGTAGAAGGAAGGGTTAGTGGAGACGAGCGCAGTGGGATTTGTCTAACCGAGCAGCAATACAAGAAAAATGCTATTGATTTCTGGGTTTATAAATAACTACGCAGCATCTAGTGCCTTGAGAGGGTTTCTAAATATAGCAGCAGATTGACAGAGGTAATCAGCATGGAACATCCCAGGGGTTAGGGGTGACAGAGACAGCGACAAACAACACAGAGTGGAAGAATTGGGGCATGCTATTGTTTTGTTGTCTGCAAACAATATATTGCTAACCATAAAATGTCATTGATCCCCAGACATTGATGGTTCAAAACCATGCACTCCCACCAGTGCCATCTTAACAACATTATGGGCCCCCAAGCAGGGCCGTTGCAAGGATTTTTGGGTACACAGGCGAAGATTAATTTGTCCTCCCCCCACCCAAAAGCATCTCCTGTGTGCCCCTTAACCCACATTTTGTTTATTATCCTCTTAAACCGCCGGGGCCACAATGAAGGGACCCATCGGGTGGCCCATGCTCTTGGGGCCACCCAATGGCAATGGATTTCCTGGAGCCCGGTCAGCGCTGCAACACTAAGAGCGCGACCAGGCCCCATTGATGACATCACAGCGCCCGCTGGGAGGAAGCCGTCTTTTCCTCCCAGCTTACACAGAGCCGCGTGGGAGGAGAATGCAGGGAAAGGAGAGGAGGGAGTCAGAGTGGGAGCTCTGACTCCCATCAGCCGAAGGCAGCCACTGGACTCCAAGGAAGTCACCCTCCTGCATCTAAAGGTAGGAAACAGGAGGGTGACTAAAATTTGTAACAGTTTGTGTGCGTGTGAATGTCTGTATCTGTGTGTCTGTAAAGCCCATCCTCTACCCCAAGCTACACAAAGTGGAGTGTGTGAACAGAAATAAAAAAAACTGACTAATGATTGCTGTTTTTGATGAGTGGACTAATGCAGCAATCACTCGGAGGCCCAATTTGGCTATAATGCTAGACAGTAGATTCGCACTGGCATCAACGTGACTCTAATTGCAACACTTATGGACTGGGCCACTTAATCAAGCAGGGTAGGACAAGCCTTTTAGATGGAATGGGCTATAAATTGGCTCCCAGTCTCCTGAGAACCACTTTTATTACCGTTTAAAAACTAGATGCCTAATCATACTACTCTAAGTACACATTATTATAAGATGTTCTTATATCCCCCTGTAAAGACATTACATATTTAAAAAAAAAAAGTTCAATTAAGCAAACCCTTTACAATACCACCTTGAATTAATGGGCCCCTTTCACATAAATATAGTGCGTTTCTGAGCACTGTTTAAATTCTTAATACAGATGAATGTTTCCTTTCGATCTCCCCTTTCAGCTCATCGAACCCATGAATAAATAATGATAAAACAGCTGAATAATGGTGTATTTAGAATATTAGATGTAACTGATGTCAGTTGAAAAAAAAAAATCTTTGTATTGCCTTATTATATTGATTGCATTTCCCTTACTGTGTGGGTCAGGTATATTGCAAGAAGGAGAGAGAAGCAAAAAAAAAAATAAAAAAAAAATATTAGAAAGACCCTCCCTGGACTGATAAGGAAGGGGGGGGACATGACTGATGCAGAGATAAGGGGATGGGACAAGAGGGATACATTGTGACAATATGGGACTGGATATATAGGGGACAGCTGGGTGGGGACTTACCAGTTAGTTAGGAAAAGTGCAGGGATCCTGATGGATTTGCTGGTATGGAGTTCCTTTCTCAGCTGCTACAACGGGCATTCATGCTGGTTGCAAGAAGCTACCCCCAACTCAGCGTTAGACCTCTTAACGGATGCATTTGGGTCCGTCGGGTTTGGGCAGTACTTTCAGTCAGTGGTGTGCGGAAGTGTGGCCGACAAATGGCAGTCCTGTGGCCCGACGAATGGCGATCCTCAGCGCTCATACGGAACTTAACATTTTTGGAGCTATTTCCCATAGTGGTCTCCCTGGAACTATGGGGTGAGGACCTCAGAAATCGCACAGTGGTCTTTCACACAGACAACATGAGTTTTGTCCATGTGATCACCCGGTCGTCATCGTCCTCTCCCTGTCAGGGTCTTACCTGAGTTGGGAGTCTGTAGCGCAGATATGATGCTCACCCTTGCAAATAGCCACAGGCCAAGGTGGTCAGGTAAGAATTCACCTGGCCTGTGGATCTGTGCACAGGGGCTGTGCAGGATGAAGTTCCAAAACGCAGAACAGGCAAGGACTCAAACAGCAGGATAGTCAAGGGATAGCCGAGGTCAAAGGATGCCAGAGGACAGGAACAACGAGGATTAGCCGGAGTCAAGGGATGCCAGAGGTCAGAGTAAGCGATGCCAGAAGCCGGGGTCAATATGAAGCAGAGAATCAATAGACAGGAACACTGGTACGGAACACACACAACAGGATCAAAGACTTGATCCAGATCACAGGGCGAGGCTGAGTTTATATACCCTGCTGATATCTGATCAGGATCAGGTGAAGCACGGCTAACGACAAGGACCATCCCCCAGTGCTGCAGATAAGCCAGGATCAATAGAATTGAAATAGCTGGAAAGAAACAAAGCTACTGTGGCTCAGAGGTAGGAAGCAGGACCAGAACCACCAAGTACCCAGGCTTGAATCCTGACACTCCCCCAGTTTTGGCACATCTGGTCCTGCTCAGTTTGCAGTTTAATGTGTGGATTAAGGTTTTTCATGACCCAGGGGTGGAGAATGTGGTAGCTGATGCCTTGTCTTGGTTGCAGTGGGACCACTTTTGGGAAGTAGCACCAGAAGCTCAGCGGATGGGTCGGAGTTGCCCAGCGTCCTTATGGAATCTTGATTTGGAGGCCTGATGGGATTAGTGACAGATTCCTTGGCAGAGTCCTCTTGGAGGGCATATCAGGTCACGTTGGGACAATGGCTGTTGACGGCATGTCATGAAGGGGGAGTGTCGTCGGAGCTCAGGCGTCTAAAAGCGACCTTGCTGTTTTTGGATGGGATGCTCAGGCGAGGTAGGTATGCGCTTCGGCCGAAAAAGCGCTGGCGGCGTTGTCCTTCCTATTCCGATTTATGGGCTGGCGCGACCTGACAAAAGAATTTAGATTCAGAAGGTTTTGCGGGGTTGGAGGCTTCGGAGGTGTCCGTATCGACGTCGCCCTATCTTGGCCGAAACTCTGGAGCGAATCCTGTCAGTCTTGCCCATCGTCTGTGCGTTTGGAGTTTGAGTCTTGCCTTCTTCGAGTTGCCATTTCATTCTGTTTTTTGGGGGCTTTCCGTATTGGTGAGCTAGTAACGCCTAACCTGCGGTCGGCTTCGCCGTTGTCTCTTTCATAGGTGCGGTGGTCGGAGTCATCAGTCGATATTTTCAAGCGTCAGTCCAAGACGGACTGGGAGGCACGCGGTGCATGATTACGTATTGGGGCAATGAGGGAAGAGGTCTGTCTTAGAAAGACTCTCCCTGGACTGATAAGGAAGGGGCGGGGGGGGCATGACTTATGCAAAGATAAGGGGATGGGACAAGAGGGATACATTGTGACAATATGGGGACAGCTGGGTGGGGACCAGTTAGCTCGGAAAAGTGCAGGGATCCTGACTTTCCCTCCTTCCCTCGATAGGGGTATGGTTGGTCGTTGTCTGTGTGTGCTTTGGTTTTTCTTTCTCTTCTTATTTTGTTACAGCATGCCGGAGTCCTGGCCATAAGCGTAAGAAGGTGCCGAGGAGGCTTGGGGAGTCGCAGCCTGTCAGGGGGTAGGCTGCTCCGGACTCATATTTTAACGGGATAGACCTGTCTGTTGGTGAAGCATCCCAACAGCCGACAGTGGTGAATAGTTGCTGGCATTGATTATATGTGGCCGTTTCCCTTACCCAACATAACAAGTTCTGATGTGTTTTATTAGGCAACGATAGGTGTTGTTCCTGGGGGTAATCAGCAGTCATGGCTAAAGTGGAATGGAGATGGTAAAAGACGTTGACTGCTGTGATGAGAGAATTCAACTTATCAACTGGTCTTCCCGTCTCCCTGTTGTGATATAAGAAGCATAAAATAAAATAATGAGAAAGGTAGGATAGAATGCAAACGAAAAGAAAATATGTATTACAAAAATGTAATGTACCAAGCAAAAATGATAAACAAACAATGATGTCTTAATTATACCTGCTCAGCTATTAGTACTTTTTGTTATACTTCTGTAAGAATCACTTTATTTATCACATTAATTACATTATTCTACTGCTGAAACTTTATTCCCTTTTATCTCTGGCAAGGGGGCTTGTTTGCTTTTCAAGAGATGATTTTCTGTTTACGACTTGTCTCCTTTCCTTCTACCACCCCCGTAAATCTCTCGCCTGCCTATTTTTAGGAATGCAAGCGACTGTATTGAATTATTCAGCAACTTTACATTCATGACGGATTAAAAATAGAACAAAGCTGATTACATTTTTTTCTCCCATCGTTCGTTCCTCGCTGCTGGAGATCTGCTTCGTTGTCTCTTGATTTGAAATGCTTGACACCCTTTGCTGTCCGTTTAAAGCCACTCATGGCTAGAAGCCACTTCATCATAATTAAACCATTACAATTTATTTTTCTTTTCCATGTTTTAGGAAAAGGCGTTCTTAACTGAAATGAGAATTGTAGAAACAATCCAACATAAATATTTTTCCAGGTTGGCTATTTTCACCTAAAATGTGCAATTCACCTGGTAGTAATCCAAAATTTGATTGATTTCCTGTGAATTATCTTACAGGTTATTCACTAACCTGCGAAAAACTATCCGGCTGTATATGGGGCCATTTGGACTGCAACAATGTAAAGATTTAGCAATTCCAGACCAAACACCATCATATGGCTGAAATTCAGACCAAATGCTTCAAATTCGGCCCTTGATTTAAAAAATAAAATAAAAAATCTAAACAATTTTCCCACTTTCAGAACTATTAAATAATAAAAAAAATAATTATTTAAGATTAAATATTTAAAAATCCTCAGCAGTGTAAGGGTTAATTATGTAGCAGCTGGCTAGCAAATCCTGGCCAGCCGCCACGTAATTAACCTTTCGTGCCGTCTACGGTTTCTGTCTTTTTGCCCGCTGGCTACTAGAGTTGCCAGCGGAAAAATAATTTAAAACGCGTGGTGGCTCGAAGATTAATTAACCCTATGGGTGTCAATTAGACCCCCTTATTACTATATGGAAGATCTGCTAAATATGTAGAACTAGAAAAGCCCTATCCCAAGGACATTGGGTGGGGGACATTAAAATAATTAATCAGGGCCACTCCCATGTCTAGCAGGTGAAGGTTATTATAATATAACAGTGGGAGACTTGGCATCCCTTCTGGGTCCCACCCTTTGGCTACATCTGTGGATCCTATTAATATTTAGGGGGAGAACCTTATGTCATCCTCCTAGCCCACACCCATTGGCAGTGGGTGGGGGCCGTAATAATTGTATTTGGGGGAAGGGTCTAATGTTTTCCTCCTGGCCTTCACCCATTGGCATTAGTTATGTTTCCTTATAATATTCAGGGGGAAGACCTCATGTCCTTCACCTGATTTCAACCAATGGGTGGCAGTTGGTGACATAATTATATTCGGGGGGGATTTAATATCATCTCCCTGGCCCACACCCATTGGTTGCGGGTGAGAGCCCTATTAATAATATTCAGGGGGGAGCCCTAATAACCGCAACCCCCATCTATGGCTGGTGGTTCTGAATAATTCAACAATGGTTGGAGGATATGCCATTGGCCACCAATCCAAACAGTTTGATGTCCTCCCATTTCTCCCCTGTAATAATAATGGTGGTGGTAGGGGACGACGACAATAAAACTAATACCTGCCAAAAAACAATAAACTTACCAACTGTTGTCTTCTTTCTTCTTACTCTTCTTTCCTTCAGCCCCAAAAAAGGCAGAAACAGGACACAATAAAATTAATCCATCTTTACCTGTGAGGGTTTGTCATAGACTAAGTTCTCGTAGCATTGAAATCCCTTATATAGGCTTCCCTACACTATGTCAGCTTTTGCATTATGTGGGCAAAGTTCCCATGCTATGCACTTTGAGTAAGAGTACTCTGATTGGTTGGTTTGTAAGTCAACCAATTAGTGTGCTCTGACAGCCAAATAACGAGAGAAGTCGAGGGAGGGTGCAGAGAGATTAGAGTTTCGATAGATTATGAATTAAAAATGTTTTTAAAATTGTTTATTTCATTGGAGCGTAGGAAGTGCCTATTACCTGAGTTCCTTATGTGTAATCAGGCCCTGTCCATAGGGAATGTGGAAAACCATCAGAGTAATGATCCATAAATCAATTAAGACTTTAATTTGCGTAGAGTCTAACTGAATATAAAGAAGATCAATCACATGTTTTGGAGAATATCAGAAAATTAACCTAGTGGGTAAACAATAAAATGGCTAATGAAGTAGCTCCTGTTGATAACAATCTGAAGTAAGGGACAACAAGCCGAACTCTGAAACTGGAGTAAGGCCAAGCCAGGATCTGGATTTCCATCTCATATCTCCCAAGAATGGGAAATATGGAAGTCAGACAGGCAGGTGGGCCGGAAGGGGGATATTGACGATGGGCAGTTACAATTGTGAAAAGGGTGTGCCCAGCCATGAAGTGGGTTGGCCTGTCTGATAGGGGTGCATGATGGCCTGCCCAAATGAGGGCTGGCCATGTCTAGAGCACCCCAAAAATGTTCTGCCGGTCTCTGCCTGAGGTTACTTAGCACATCATGAGCATGTCTAGTGATGTGTTCACGCAGAAGCCTGAATTTTGGACACTTGAGAGGTGTACCACCTTTTTTGTTTTGTTTAAGAGGGGCTTATTAATGAACATCTCTGCTCTTATGAGAATCTGTTATGGGGATCCAAAACACCAGATGATGGATGAATATTGTGCGTAGTAATCTTGCTTGCCATTATAAACATTTTTGTTGACTTACCGCACCATTTTAACATGAATACAATTACAGCTACCGCTCACATTCTAAGCACTGTGTTTTCATGCTCAAGCATTTTCTACTGGTATCAAATTTTCAGTCCAGGAGTTTAATTGTATTTGTGCTGTTTTCTGCTACATTCTGCAGGTTTCATAAAAGCGTTTCCACTATTCGCATCATTTGAGCTAGTGCTTATTGCATGACAGAACATACATCCAGTATTCAGACAATAGAACCTTTACATTTGTAATGATCATATGGCACGTTCCTATTTTTACTGAATCTTATCATGATCTGAACAGGGCTTTATGGCAACCATTTAAGGGAACACACGTTAGACTTTGTCGTTTCACTTAAATGACTGTAAGCTATCCCCGTCCCCCTCTCTCCTGCTTCCAACTCGTAAATAATCCAACTTAAACCTAACCTGCTTTAAAGTTAGAATCTTTGCCTGGACTGATAACAAAATGTAGCCACCACCAGATCACACATTTTTTCACACCCCACCTACAGTCCCATAAAAAGTACTGGGATTGGTAACATTTTGATTTTGAGGCTCTCTTTCTGGGAAATGATAACTCAGATCATGGTGCAGCTCTGCTCTATCGCTGGCTTTAAGAGGCCCCCACCCAGTACGAGGGTCTGCGTATAAGGGTTGGATTTGCCTTTAGGCAGAGTAAGCACCTGCCTACAGGTGTTTGACCACTAGGAGTGTCTGTTTTCAGTACTTATTATGGGCTCTTTGGAGCTTAAATAGGCTGGGAAAGATAAGTATCTTTAGACTTGACCAGTGTCCTCTGTAGTCCAGTCAGCCTTAAAGAAACACTTCAGGCACCATAACAACTTAATCGATATTAAATTGTTATGGTGCAACAATTTCCCCTATCTCCCCTCGAACGGTTTAATCTCAAAGTCTTTGTTCCAGCTCCAAGTCTCCCTGCCTCTCTGTCCTTCTGTTTTCTCAAAATTGGGAAACCAGAAACCAGTGCTGATTGGCTAAGAGAGGTCAGCTGATGCTCTGAGCCAATAATTGACACCTCATTCATAAAACTTGCTTGATTAAGGCATTGATTCTTTTCAAGACAGTTTTATGAATTGAAGAAGAATAATAAAGGTTCTGCTTAACAATTGCACTCATAAGATGTAGTGAAATCTTAGCGCTCAATTTGTGCCTCTCACGATCCTTGGGGGGGGGAGGGGGGGGAACATGCTCTCACCTCCTTCGGTGGTATTTCGTTCAAGACAGGGACTCCAGCCAGGCAGGTAAGCTTGGCAAAGATTTTATTAAAATAATTAAAGGGACACTCCACTGCTCAAATCCAAAATACATTTTAAAAATCACTGTTTAGTAGATATACCCCAAATTAAAACTTGCATACATTTAATTATGTATTTCTTCATTGGCGTTCTATTTAAAAACAGCTTGCAAAAAAACTGGAGATCTCATGTCTGCTGCCTTTCTTAGCCCTCCGCCTCCTAACCCCGCCCAGACTTTCTGTGGCTGTTCAATCACAGACTTCCCAATGTAGCTCAATGAGAAGTCTGCTCATAACTTGCAGGACTTAAAGGATCTGCTGCTAATGTCTTGGTGCCAGATACCACAAGACATGTTCAGAGGCCTAGTGGAGTCCATGCCTCGATGCAGTAGAGCTATTTTGGCAGCTGGTGGGGGCCATACAAGATATTAGGCAGGTGGTTTAATGTTGTGGCTGACCATGGTACCTCTGTGGCATCGCCAGGGCCGGCCTTAGGCCTTGAGACGCCCTGTGCGAAAAATCTTAACAGCGTCGTTCCCCCCCCCCCGTCATCCATGTATGATGTAATGTTTGTGTTGTCTGTGTATGTGATAGTAGGTGTGATGACTGTGTGTGATATGTATGTGATGTGTTGGCTGTGTGTGATATTTGTAATGGGTGTATTAACAGTGTGTGATATGCGTGTATTGGTTGTATGTGATACACACACACACACACACAGAGTCAGATGGCCATACACACACACAGGAAGACATCCACACACACACAGGCAGACAGTCACACACACACACAGGCAGACAGTCACGCACACAGGCAGACAGTCACGCACACACACAAGCAGACAGTCATACACACACACACAGGCAGTCATGCACACACACACACACACAGACACAAAGGCAGTCATGCACACACACAGGCAGACAGTCACACACACAGGCAGACAGTCATTCACACAAACAGGCAGACAGTCATACACACAGACACACAGAGGCAGACAGTCATACACACAGACACACACACACACAGAAGCAGACAGTCATACACACAGACACACACACAGACACACACACGCAGGCAGTCACACAGACACACACACACACACAGGCAGACAGTCACACACACACACACGGGCAGACAGTCACACACACAGACACACACACAGGCAGACAGTCACACACACACAGTCAGACAGTCACACACACAGTCAGACAGTCACACACACACACACACGTAGACAGTCACACACACACACACACGTAGACAGTCACACACACAGACAAACACACACACACAGACAATCACACAGTTACCTGTGGAGTTCATTGTGGAGGCAGTGCGGCTCCTGGAGGCTGTTTGGTGGGGAAGCAGGGACTCCTTCCTGCTTCCCCTGATGCAGTTTTCCGGCGCTTTTAGCGCCGCCCCCGCCGCACGGGAAGCTCTGCCCCACCGCAATTTTTTTTCTTTTTATTCTGGCCGGCCATGTGTGAGCTGTGCCGGCCGCAGGGCGCCCCCTGCTCCATGGTGCAGCTCGCACACCCCTAAGGTCGGCCCTGGGCATCGCCTATGGGAAGATTATGAGGGATCAATTGCTACTAGTGTGAAAACAAGTGTTGGTTTATTTATATCCAAAAAATTATAAAATATCAAGATGCATTGAGGGAGAACCAAAGGGAAAATACTAATTGGCCAGGCAGGCACTTCCACAGAAAAATCATAAAAAATTGCTGAATCCATTTTTTTCTGGTAGTGGATTCTGCCCTGCCCATATATAATTATAAAGGATTCTACTGGAATGGTTTTTATTTGGACAGAGTGTATATATCCAAATACGATAATCAGTAAAACATTACAGTGACACGGATATTTGTTATTACAGGGGTGCCCAAAAGGTAGATCCTTAGATGTTTTAAAACTACAGCTTCAATGATGCCTTGTCATTCTAAAAGTATGCAAAGCATCAAAGGGAATTGTAGTTCTACAACATGCTGTTGTTGCAATACCGTTAGAGAGACACTATAATCACCAAAACAACTTTAGCCTAATGAAGCAGTTTTGGTGTATAGATCATGCAAGTTAAATAACTTTGTTTATGCAGCCCTAGTCACACCTCCCTGCATGTGACCTACACATTATTCCTACACATTTCCTGTAAAGAGAGATCTAATGTCTAAACATTAGAGCCTGTGGGAGCCATCCGGGTATGATTACATTTCAATTAACAGAGCAGGAAATAAAAACTTCTAAAGTAAACACACCATGCTGTTACATATGATTGAAAATGTAACCATTTGTTCATGCTGGCTGTGTCAGTCGTAACCAGGGGAGGTGTGTCTAGGGCTGCATATACAGAAACAAAAGTGATTTAACTCCTAAATGGCAGAGAATTGAGCAGTGAGATTGCAGGGGTGTGATCTATACACCCAAACTGTGTCCTTAAGCTAAAGTTGTTTTGGTGCTTAGAGTATCCCATTAAGTGATGACATATACTTAAATTAAGACCTACAGTTTATTTGGAATGCATGTCTTTCCAAAATATGTCTATGTCAAATAGTAATACATTTAATTTTAATTTAAAATATGTAAAATAATTGAGAACTCTGCAAAATATACTGTAAAAATAAAAGAAGTTTGTGGATTGTATGAGTCTGCCACCTACTGGTAATAGTTCAAGTTACAGCTGACAGAAAGATGCATCGGATGAGCAGAAGGGAAAATTGGAAAACGGAAAATATCAATCCATGTTTATTAACGGCCTGCATTAAAAAATAAATGCTTTTTAAAAAAAAAAAAATTTAAATATATTTCTGTTACATTTACACACCACTTGATCTCATCACAGCAGTTTGGATACATATATTTTTGGGGATTGGATACATATATTTTTGGGGATTGGATGGATATATTATTTTAGTATTTATTTGTGCTTCATTTATATGTGTGTTGTTCCTAATGTGATGTCTATTTTAGCTTAGTGACAACCTGTC
Source organism: Pelobates fuscus (assembly GCF_036172605.1). Taxonomy (NCBI): domain Eukaryota; kingdom Metazoa; phylum Chordata; class Amphibia; order Anura; family Pelobatidae; genus Pelobates; species Pelobates fuscus. Next base: position 265,346,917 of record NC_086322.1, on the reverse strand, counting down.
ACAGAACTACTGTTCCTGGTCACATGGTGAAAACACAGCAGGGATATTGCTCTATTGATGTTGCGAACATGACTGGATGATAGTTTGAGAACTGAACTAACTTTGAGCACTGACTGTATTAGATCTGCTAGCTTAGCATCTGATAATCAGAGGAAAATCTCATTTTTGAGATATTGAAATCATCTTAATATGAGCAGGCAGTTTCGTGCCGATTTCAAAAACTTGCGGCATGAGGTTCTGTCAACAGATTTTTTAAAGTCCTTATATATCTTGACTATGTGGCATGTCACCGAGCTTAAACAGAATTTGCAGTACTGAAAACCAAGCTTTGCAAACATTGTTTGTTCCAGAAAATGGGATTACTTCATGGCAAAAGTTATTGGAAATAGCACGGCTCCCGAAATCAAAGTTTCTTACATTGTTGTACCTGTCTCCTATCACATTTTTGTAAGACTTAAGGATAAAAAATAAAAAGAACCCCCACCCGAAAAAGCAGATAGTCATTCTCCCCTTCAAAGAGAATCTGTAGTTTATCAATAATATGAAAACCAAGAGTCAGCAGACATGCGCCAAAAACGACATAAGGCATGCTCGGTACTGAACTTCAATAATGAGCTTTCCTACTCATAGGGGAAAATCAGGGACAGAAGCACAAAAAATAAATTATAGTTAGACCAAAGAGTCAAGGAATGTAAAAGGCTAGGGAACCAGAACAAGAAACGGAATAAGGACAACAAAAATAGCGGGGATCCTTAGTTTTGATACCTGATTACAGAGAAGAACAAAGGTAACATTTTATTTTTTATATTTAATTCTTTATTTTTGCAGTGCATTTACAGTGTTACATGCTGAGCAAAACATGACGGCAAAGGTACAGGCTACAATAAAAATGATCAGGATATGTTTGAGGAAACTTTATTAAGTTATCACATGCTAAACTGACATGACCAATAAAACAGGCTCACAAGTAAAGAAGATAGGGGTAGACATGCATAAAACAAGGTATGGGTTAACCTACAGCTATCATAGAGAGGTCTGTGAGAAAGGCTCAGGCATTTAGATGCATATGGAGGTAAGGATAATGACTCCCAGGAGGCAGGAATGAAGGAAGGAGCAATTTGCTATCTATAGAGAGGGCTATTAAACATTACAGTGGGACCTTGATTGTAGGTGGTAGTGAGCATTATCAGTCCTCTTAGACTAGCCGATGTCCAACCTAAGGACCCTGTGTGCAGGCCCAGAGTAAAAGTCAAAGAGTTTCTCTTCCTGCACTCCTTCATGTTGCATGACACACGCCGTCAGTAGGTGTAATCAAGCCCGAAGCGGACTACAGCCATGCTCCTGTACCGGGACCTCTTGGGTCTGCTTGTGTGGAGGCTAGGTCATGTGGATTGTCGCCCAGGTCATCTCTTTGCATATGGAGGACTTCTCCCCTTTCTGATCCGTCTCCGATAGGGCCCAGGCGTGTCATCCCCGGAGGTTACACGGGGTGCAGTGCGCATCTGCGGCCGAAGCCTCCCTGCTTCAGTTTCCACCTTAAGCCTCTCCTGTAAGCGTTCCCAAAATGCAGCACACAATTGGTCGAAGCGGGCCAGGATTTCACTGGGAGGCCGCATGTGTTCAGTGCTTCCCGGGGAAGCCATCTTGGCGTCAGCAGCCGATAGTGGTCTCAAATGTTCGAGGATCAGATCCTTATAAAGTAAAGCAAATCGCTTGTCTGTGCCGTAGGGGGGGAGCGCGACCCAGACTGTAAGTCAGTTTATATGATGGGTCGGGGATCAGCCGCGTCTCCCACCCAGGCTAATGCAGCAGGCCGCTGGCAACTTTAGATCACAGGAAGAGCTTGGTAAAGTGAAGATAAGTAGATCAAAGGCTACTACAATTTGTTCCTCACAATATTAAGAGGATTAACCGATAATGTCCATTTATAAGCAATAAATCTTGGTTAAGTTGAGAAGCTCCCTCAACCTGTGTCCTGCTTGCTTGCCAGTCAGGCCCCGTCCCCAGAACAAAGATAATTTAATTATCTATCCACTATCATTGTTTATTTACTAAAGTGAGAATTCAACGTGAATTTGAAATTTAAATTCCAAATAGCTGAACTGGAAAAGTTAGCAATGCATTCACTAATGTGAAGTTTTAATAGCTATGGTGGGGTCTTACCATTGATTTATAAAGAAGCAATATTATATTTTGATCACGTGAATCAATACTCTATTTTACACATGACGGCACCTTATTATACATAGTTACATAGCTGAAAAGAGACTTGCGTCCATCAAGTTCAGCCTTCCTCACATATGTTTTTGCTGTTGATCCAAAAGAAGGCAAAAAATCCAGTCTGTAGCGCTTTCAATTTTGCAACAAACTAGGAAAAAAATCCTTCTTGACCCCAAAAGAGCAGTCAGATGTCTCCTTGGATCAAGCAGCTATTACCCCACTAATTAGAAATTATATCCCTGTATGTTATGTTTTTGCAAGTATTTAACCAATTTCTGTTTAAACATCTGTATGGACTCTGACAAAACCACCTCTTCAGGCAGAGAATTCCATATCCTTATTACTCTTACTGTAAAAAAAAACTTTTTTTTGCCTTAGATGAAATCTCCTTTCTTCCAGCCTAAATGTGTGACCTCGTGTCCTATGTATAGCCCTGTTTATGAATATATATTTCCAGATAAAGGTTTGTACTGGCCCTAAATATATTTGTATAATGTTATCATATCCCCTCTCAGGCGCCGTTTTTCCAAACTAAACAGATTTCAATTTTTTAACCTTTCTTCGTAACAAAAATGCTCCATTCCTTTTTATCAATTTTGTAGCTCGTCTCTGCACGTTTTCTAGTGCCATGATATCCTTCTTTTTAACAGGTGCCCAAAACTGCACAGCATATTCAAGGTGTGGTCTTACCAGCAATTTATAAAGAGGCAAAATTATATTTTCATCACGAGAATTTATGCCCCTATTTATACATGACAAAACCTTACTGACCTTAGCAACTACAGATTGACATTGCATATTGCTGCCTAATTTGTTGTCTATAACATTTCCCAAATCCTTCTCGTGTGTGGTTATCCCTAATTCACTACCAGGGTGTAAGTTGCTTGTGCATTCTAACCCCGAAGTGCATAACTTTGCATTTCTCTACATTAAATTGAATCTGCCATTTTGGTGCCCAGTTCCCAAATCTATCCAAATCCCTCTGCAGCAAGGCAATATCCTGCTCACATTTTATTACTTTACAAAGTTTTGTGTCATCTGCAAACACTGATACATGGCTTTCAATGCCTATTTCAAGATCATTTATAAATATGTTAAATAGAAGCGGTCCCAAAAGAGAACCCTGAGGGACACCACTTACCACTTTTGTCCAGCCTGAAAATTGACCATTAATTACAACTTGTTGTACTCTATCCTTAAGCCAATGTTCTACCCTATTATGCCAGATCGATATTGGGCACATTCGCCTATTTTCACAAGCAGGCACACGTGGTGCAACTGGGCAAACCCTAGCACAGCTGGAGCAATTGGAGGAAGGGTGGGTAAAGTTCACTTTAAATGCTCCCTCACAGTCTCAGTTCATATCTGGCATTGTATGGTGCTGACTGTCAATGGTGGCATGGCCGCCCTCAGTGCCACCCCTGTCCTCCCCTCAGTCCATCCTTCCTGAGCTCTGTCTCCCTCTGGCAAGAGGGAGTGATGTCAGCCAAGGAGGATCGGGGTAAGAGAGAGCTTTTAGCATTTTTTTTTTTACTTTAGGGTGGGTGGGCCACTTCAGAAAGGACCAGTGTTTTCATTCGTCAGAGCCAGATTACCCATAAGGCAGCCTAGTGGGCCCCTGTCTAAAAATGAAATTCAGACTCAGATCGTCCCTTCACGTACCCTGCCACAGTCACTCCCCCTCACACTATCACACTCACTCCCAACCTTCTAAAACGCACCATCCTCTAAAAGCAACTTTCAACCTGCCACACGCCCTGCAACACTCACCCCTAACTCTGTCACACTCACCCCTCCCCACACTTAACCCTGTAACTCTGTCACAGTCACCCACCCTCACCCTGTCATACCTAACTGCCAAATCCTGTCACACTCCCCCCCAAACTGTGACACTCCCCCTTCATAATGCAAAACTCACGCACCTCAAATTGTCGCACTTACCCCCCCTTACCCTGCCAATCACTCCCTACTCACCCTATCGCTGTCAAACCCCTGAAGATAGTAATCGTTATGCACAATCACCTAGCACACATGAAACACAGCCTCACTATGAACACAACACACAAAGCCCACAAGCATCCCCCCTTACATACAACACAATTATTTTAGAAGCCACGGAGGCTGCCGGGAAAGTCGCTGGAAGGATGCATGCTGGGATCTCACTGATCCCAGCATGCCCTGTCTGCCAGCACTTGATAGAATAAATAAGCGACACCCTGCTGAGCCTTTTGCCCCGGTTAAATAATATCTGTCTTCGACACTGAGGTTATCTACATTTTCAATATTGCAACAAATGGTGCATTCACTTTGTGACTTTATTTCTCATGGAACTCAGTCCACCAAGATGATTAACTCCTCTACACTCTATATGCATGTATAGGAATTAAGTCACTTGCTAGTAGGTTATTTGAATAATTACATGAAATGATTTAAATAACAATTCAATCACAGATTAAAAACCTCAAAGTATTTAAATATAATTGCCTCCAATCCCTTTTAGAATTCAATTACATTAGAATTTAAAAGTTTACGTAAAGCATGCACACGACTGATTGTAAATATTTAGAGGGGAAAAGGGATGTCATAATTTTCATTATGTAATCCAACTACTGCTTGCATCCAGACAATGCTTTATTCACTTATAATGACAGACACACACACATTTGGATTGCCCACAAAGCTTATGATTCACCTGCCAAACAATTTCAATTGAAACTTTATGGTTCTAGAGATAGCCATATGTGCGTCAGAATTGGACCTTCACCACTGTTTTTGGGGCTGTGATGGGGTGTAACAATGCTGGAGAACTATAATGGCATAGAGTTTAATTTAATATACACCTATTTTCCTTCAAGTGGATCTAGGAAACCCTCCGACACTGGATACATCCTGAACTCTCTACCACTATAGCATTAGCAAATCTGAATTCCTAAAGCATTGGGGACCTAATGTGCATGCCCGACAAGCACCACGTGCCCTTTCAAAATTCCTTTGTGGAAAGCATTGAGTCAATGCTTTCCTATAGGGCTTCAACACCACGTGTCTGGTCAGCACAGCGGACATGCCTCTAGTGGCTGTCATACTGACTGCCACTAGAGATGGATTTAAAGGGACACTATAGGCAACCAGACCACTTCAGCTCATTGAAGTGGTCTGGGTGCTGTGTCCCTGGTCCATTAACCCTGAAAAGTTATTGATTGAAGTTTTTAATAAACTACTATTGATACCGGAGAAACTGACGGAAGCAAAGCACAGAGAGATGGACACAGGTTTCTTCAGGAAGGAAGAGATTCTTTATTGGATCACCGATCGGGACTCAGAGGGACTAATGTCACCAAAATACAGCAAGTTCTGAGCCCCGGACAATAGTGCAGGCTCCTTATATAGGCACATAACTCCTCCCATATTAAGCTCCACCCGCACATTCTCTTGACCAATCAATACAAATAAGAATTAACTTCCTGCTTGACCGCATGGCCTGTCCAGCACAATGGAGGAGGGGAATACTATATCCTGTATTCTTGCACATGCTCCGTACACTACTGATCGTATCTTGCCTCGTGCAACCAACTGATCGACACGTCAGCATATGCACGTACACATGCCACGTGGTAATCTCGGCCTACTAAATTTATTTTTACCGAGATTCCACCACATTCCCCCCTTTGATGCCTCTTGATATTTCACAATTACTTGAGGCATCACTTAACCTTGGTTTGCATACACCGCAAGTTACCTTGAACCAGACCAGACTTATCCTATGATGTGAATCTTCAACACTCATCTTCCTGCATTGGTTCTCCCTGATCTAGAGCCTTATATTTATAAATTGCCATTATCTGTGCAGCAGCCTTCCTCTCTGCTATATTTTCTATCAGGCTTTGCACAGACCTAACTACTAAGGGTATAAGACATGGCAGGAGTAGACACAACATTAAAATCAGTAGGACTCCACCTACCACTGCCTTAAGCCCTCCAAACCACTCATACCAGCTACCAAACCAACTACTTGGATTGCACCCTTTCCATACCTTAGTAGGCACATGCGCTAGTTTAACCATATGGCTAGTAAGCTCAGCTATTGCTTGCCCTTCGTCATCTATTTGAAGACAGCAATTGTTCAGGTTAAACTTCCCACATACACCTCCCTCTACTGCCAAAAGGTAATCCAAGGCTAATCTATTTTGGTATACTGCTGTCCTCATCCTGGTATTGTGCTTCGCAAGAAGATTGAGCGCTTGTGATGTCTCGTTAGTAATGATCTCAACCACTGCCTGTAATCTTATAATACGGTTGAGCATATAAATAGGGGTTCTATAACCAAAGGTACCATCTTCTGCCCACGTGGCTGGCCCATAATAATCTATGATACGCTGGGGAGGCCATTCATTATCTTCCCAGGTACCTATCTCTATGGGTCCCCTTTTCTTCCTATGATTCACATCATACACCTTAACACCTAAAGTCTCACCTGTTTCAATAGGTAACAAGAAGAAGGATGGTTTGAGCATACCCAACACACATGCCCCTTCCCAGTCCTGTGGCAACTCCGAATAGGCTTTCTTACCACAGATCCAGTACAAATTTGCAGGGGCTCTCCAGTTAGATGTGATGGATAGATCAAACCACACATCCTTTAAATTGGCGTATCTAGCAAACGGGTTAGATGGTTCTGAGACATTTGAAGCCGACCACCAAGTTGTATTCTTTGTATCATCATCATAAGCTTTTTGCCCTAGACAAGTTAATTCTCCTACAGAAGTATTATACATCATTCCTTTCCTCGCTATGCAAACATAACCTATGATGGAGGTCTTTAATCTCCACTCAGATTTACCTCTAACACTCATATGATAATCGGCTTGTGTAGATATTAATTGGTCAACTGCCTCAGAACCGGACATTACCTCCTTTGCTTCCCAAGGCCATTGGTCTCCCATGTTAGTACCTCCACACACATAGCAGTTGGTAACATTAAGACTACCGGCAATACTTTCGGCTAAATCAATGAACAGGTTTTTAGCATTATGGGGGATCTTATTATCTATGCTCATCTCTTCATAAAAGGAATGATATACTTGATGAGTTTGGGAGGTTACCGTATCAGTCTCTATCCCTATAAACAATATTGTCCCAGGATCTAAACCCGTCCCATATATTTGAAACCCAAATAAATTACCATATTTATCTAAGAACTTGTCGGGGTTATTTATAAGTATATGGATTGGATTGCATTCCATAGACTTACAATATGGACTGGTAGGCAACTTAGTCACAATCATGTCCTTGTCTGCTGTCTGTCCCCAAGTTGCCCACCCCACACAAGACCAATATGGGCAAAAGTTATAATCTCTATTTGGGCATCTAGGACTCACATATTTATTTTTACTACTGGGACAAATATATTTATCGTTAGACCCATACGTTCTCTCCCATCTAAGATCCCCACATACATTCCACGGCTTTCTACCACTTGATATCGCCTTACACGCATCAAATAGCAGAACACCTGAAGAATATACGGATTCTAATACCGTCTTATTAATTAGGGTCCCCTGAGGATCTCCATTCCTGAGAGTCAACCAAATTGTACGGGGTTGATACTCTGGACTGAAGCACTTAGGTTCTCCTACTCCTAAATGGCACACACTATATTCTATATTTAGGTATCTACATCTTGATACATCTCCTTTACACTCATATTGCGAATGCCAAATTAGGGTCTGGGAAATATGGTTACCTGTTCTTGTAGTCTTAATGCATACCTCACAGCTAGGAGTGTCGGTACCTCTACCTTCCTGAATATAAAAATACACATAAATAAACATTATTATAAGCACATCTTTCGTCGTCATCCTCAGTCTTCGTCCGTGCGAAGGCACCTCAGCTTCCAGGATGTAAGGGCTGCAGGGAATGGAGTTCTGCTCGTCTTCACAGGGGTCCCTTCGAGACTTTTCCTGGCTTATACACTACACGTTGGTGAGCGGACAGGCTTTATTATGGCCTTCTCACTCACTTACCAAATCTCTGAAACAATAAAATTTGTAATCCACAAGGTTCCTCGTCACTCCGACTGAGTCGTGCGTTTTAACCGGATCTTGCAGGGATTCTCTGGATCTGCTGTAACTTGCCAAGAATCGACTGCTGCTGGTTTAACCCTGGAGTGATGTATCCACGGAGTCACTTCGGCTACTTTTATCGCTGTAGGGGTAGACAAAAGAACAACATAAGGACCTCTCCACTTGGGCCCTAACGGTACATTATTCCACTCTTTAATCCACACTTGGTCTCCTGGGTGGTAACTATGAACTGGGGGATAAATATTCACAGGTAATCTATCTTGTACCCATTTCTGTACCTCCTCCATAGTCTTACCCAACTCTACAACCTGCTGCCGGGTAATTCCTTCTCCCAACTGACTCAAATCCCCCCTTAAGTTACCAAGTACGGGAGGTGGTCGCCCATACATGATTTCAAAAGGAGAGAGGCCCATCCTTCTGGTAGGTGTACTACGGATTCGCAATAGAGCTATGGGCAAGAGAACGTTCCACTTAAGTTGGGTTTCCTGACACATTTTAGCCAACTGATTCTTAATAGTTCTATTCATTCTCTCTACCTTACCAGAACTCTGGGGTCTATATGCCGTATGAAGCCTCCACTTTATACCAAGCATATGAGTCAGTTGTTGTAGGCACTGATGAACAAAAGCTGGACCATTGTCCGATCCTATAGAGCAGGGTAGTCCATATCGGGGTATTATTTCTCGTAGCAGGAATCTCACAACTTCTCCTGCTTTCTCTGTACGAGTAGGACATGCTTCTACCCAGCCTGAATAGGTACACACAACTACCAGCAGGTAGCGATGTCCACCCGATTCAAGCATCACTGTATAGTCAATTTGTAAATCGGACATGGGGAGTCCCCCCATAAACTGGACTCCTGGTGGCTTTACTGGTCCTTGTCTTGCATTATTTTTAGCACACGTTACACATCTTCGTACAATGGCCTGAGTCAAGTTGGACAAGAAATGTTTTCTAAGAGATTCTTCTGTACTGTCTCTCCCAGAATGTGTCCCGTTGTGATAGTTTTGGACAATTTCTACCGCTAGTGATGCTGGAATAACTATTCTTCCATCTTCTAACTGATACCATTTGTTCTCCAAATACTTTCCAGGTTCAGTCTTTAACCACTCCTCTTCTTGAGCTGTATAAACTGGAGTCCATTGAGACAGTGGAGTTGGTATAAGAGCAGCTATATGCCCCACATACTCCTGTCTTCCCGATTCAGCGGCGCGCTTAGCTGCACTATCTGCCATCCGATTTCCTTTGGTTACATCACCATCTCCTCTCAGATGCGCTCGACAATGAATAATACCGACTTCTTTCGGCTCCCACACTGCTTCCAATAGTTGTAGGATTTCAGCTGCATACTTGATTTCTTTGCCTTCTGAATTCAATAGTCCTCTTTCTTTATACAAAGCTCCGTGGGCATGAGTGGTTAAAAACGCATACTTGGAGTCCGTATAGATGTTTACTCTTAAACCTTCAGCCAGTTGTAACGCTCTAGTCAGTGCTATTAATTCTGCCTTTTGTGCTGATGTTCCTTTTGCCAGTGGCCGAGCTTCTATCACCTTGTCTATCGTTGTTACTGCATATCCTGCATAGCGGATCCCTTCTTTCACATAACTACTGCCGTCGGTGTAATATTGAACATCGGGGTTCTGGATGGGAAAATCACGAAGATCTGGTCTACTTGAAAATACTTCATCCATTACTTCCAAACAATCATGTTGACTTTCAGTAGGTTGTGGCAAAAGGGTAGCTGGATTTAAGGTATTTACAGTCTCTAAATGCACTCTTGGGTTTTCACACAACATTGCTTGATACTTGGTCATACGGCTGTTACTAAACCAATGATTTCCTTTGTAATCCAACAACGTCTGTACTGCATGTGGAACTCGTACATAAAGTTCTTGACCCAGAGTGAGTTTATCGGCTTCAGCTACTAGCAGGGCTGCTGCAGCTACGGCTCTTAGACAAGGTGGAAGTCCGCTGGCCACTGCATCCAATTGCTTAGACATGTAGGCAACAGGTCTTTGCCATGATCCCAAGTACTGTGTCAATACTCCCACAGCCATTCTTCTTTGCTCATGTACATACAGGTAGAATGGTCGTGTGTGATCAGGTAGACCTAATGCTGGGGCACTCATCAAAGCCTTCTTCACATCTTCAAATGCCGTTTGCTGTTCTTGAGTCCATAAGAAGGGGTCGTGCTCTGTACCTTTGATAGCTGCATACAGAGGTTTTGCCAGTATCGCGTAGCTGGGAATCCATATCCTACAGAAGCCTGCTGCCCCCAAGAATTCTCGCACTTGTCTTCTATTCTTGGGTATTGGTATTTGGCACACAGCTTCTTTTCTCTCTGGCCCCATAATTCTTTGACCTTCAGAGATATGGAATCCCAGATATTTGACAGTTGGCAAACACAACTGAGCCTTCTTTCTAGACACCTTGTATCCTGCCTTCCAGAGAATGTGTAGTAGATCGTGCGTTGCTTGCTGACATATTTCCTTGGTAACTGCTGCTATCAACAAGTCATCTACATATTGTAACAGTACACACTCTCCTGGGATAGACTCGAAATCCAGTAGATCTTGACTTAGAGCTGAACCAAATAGGGTAGGTGAATTTTTAAACCCTTGGGGCAGTCTTGTCCAGGTCATTTGGCGTTTTGAGCCCGTCACAGCGTTTTCCCATTGGAAAGCGAAGATACATTGGCTTTCTGCGGCAATTCGGAGGCAAAAGAAGGCATCTTTGAGATCTAAGACTGTAAAGTAAGTAGCCCCGCCCGGAATTAAAGCAAGCAGGTTATATGGATTGGGCACAACTGGATGTATACTAACAACCGCATCATTGACTGCTCTCAAGTCCTGCACAGGTCGATACTCATCTGTACCGGGCTTTTGAACAGGCAGCAATGGGGTGTTCCAGGGGGAAGTACAGAATTTTAGGATACCATACCGTATGAACTTATCCAGATAGGATTGGATGTTCTTCTTAGCCTTCTGCGGGATATGGTATTGTCTTAGGCTCACTGGATAAACCCCAAGTTTTAGTTCGATTTTAATAGGTGGAATATTGCGGGCCAGTCCTGGTGGGTTGTTCTCTGCCCAAACTCCTGGTATGTTGAATAAGGATTCATCACTCCTAGGGTTTTGGCTAGTCAACGCTGTATAAAGTCGCCACTCTCCTTCTTTTGGTACGGATAATGTCATAATACCTGAAGGTCCATTAAACTTTAGGGATGTTGTTCCATTTGGGAGGAACGTAATCTGCGCTTGTAATTTGGATAGCATATCACGTCCCAGCAATTGGACTGGACATTCAGGCATGTAAAGGAATTGATGTTTTACTACGTGGCCTCCCAATGTACAGAGTCGACTTTTAAGAACCGGTTTTTCAGCACTTCTCCCAGTTGCTCCTATTACAGTAATAGTTCTTCCAGATGGAGGAGCAACTAGGTTAGTCACCACCGAATGTTCAGCACCAGTGTCGATCATGAACGCACTCCTTTTTCCCCCTATTGATACATCGACCATAGGCTCCGCTCGACCAAGGGGGATGGAGCCCGGTCGGTATCAATAGTCCTCCATGACAGTGTCAGCCAATCCTACAAAGTCCCTACCTTCTCTATCGCGGGACCTTTGCGCTGCTGGATAGTACCTGTCTTCCCTAACACTTCCTCTGTTCCCATTACTCCCTCTATTACCATTACTCCCTCCGGGGCCTCCTCTACCTCTCGCTCTGCCTCTAAAGTTTCCGTAACCTGCCCTGGGTTGGTCTCTCTCGTACTGCTCTCTTTGCGGACACTCGTTTCTCCAATGCCCTTCTTCCTTGCAATACGCGCACTGATTCCTACTCAAAGGCTCCCTATTCCATCTACTATCGCCTCTATCTGGGCCCCGTCTATCTACGCCTGCGATCGCTACCGCTAGCATATCTGCCTTTTTACGCATCTTGCGCTCTTCCTCTTTCTTACTTTCTGTTTCCCTGTTCATATACACTTTATTCGCTACCTCCATTAGTTGGGTGATAGACATACCTGCAAACCCTTCTAACTTCTGTAGCTTGCGCTTAATATCTCCGTAAGCTTGGCTGACAAAGGCGGAGTTCACCATTCGGGAGTTATGAGCGTCTTCCGGATTAAAGGGGGTATACAAGCGGTATGCCTCCAATAATCGGTCATAAAAGACACTGGGCGCTTCATCACTTTTCTGAGTCTTCGACATATTAATAGCTTTCTTTCCTCCGGCTTTCATGCCAGCAATTATAGCGTCTCTATAGGCTTTAAGTTGAACCATATCTGCGCCATTAACATTCGAATCGGGATCGGTATTAGGGTAATGTGTTGTGGCCCATGCTGCCGGATTGGCTTGATTCAAAGCACGGGCTCTATCCTCTAGCGCTTTAATGGCCGCTTGATTAATCCTTGTCCTTTCCTCATTATTGAACAATGTCATTAATAACTGCTGGCAATCAGCCTATGTCGGATTATGTGTCTGAACTATCGAGGTGAACAGATCGGTCATAGCTTGTGGTTTCTCAGTGTACGAGGAATTGTGGGTCTTCCAATTCAAGAGATCGGTAGTCGTGAACGGGACATATACGAAGACTGGGTCAGCATGTGCCATTTGACCTGCAGCATCAATATAGGCTGACCCAGGATTCAGACGAAGAGGCATCTGGTAATGTTTTAATTGTTGGGTACCGGTCAGTTGTCGGGTTAGTATGGGGCTACGTGGAGGGGCGTCAGTTAGAGGTTCCGGTCGGGGGGTAATAGAGCATGAGGATGTGGGAGCTTGATTTTGGGAAAAGTTAGTGAATAGAACACTCCGAGCCGAGCTAGAAGAAGCTTGACCGGAAGTTTGAAGTGGCGCCAAATCGGGATATTCAGATCTAACGGGGGTTGGTTCTGGTTCCGGAAGGGGAGATTTAATACGAGGGGGGGTGGATTCTGTACTGGAGGAGGAAGCGGAAGTGGATGGGGGCAATAGGGGAAGGGGTGCAGGACTTCCTGCATTCGCGTCACTTCCTCTTAAAGGAAAATAAGGGGGCGGCAAAGGGATCTCGGACTCAGGGGGCGTGTCCAAAATGGGCCTAACCACAGTCCTAGTGGACAAACAAGTCCTGGCCACCATGAGGCGACATTGCTCCTCGTGGCATATCTGAATCCATTTTGGCGAGTCGTTTACGGCCTGTCTCCAACAATCAATATATGGAAACTGCCCGTAAAGTTCAGGCCTACCTGATACAGCCACGTGTACACGCTGTACCAGAGTTGGATCCAAACTGCCACGTGGCGGCCATGTCGCAACCAAAGTAGGCCACTCCCTAGTGCACAAAGTGACCAAACGTACAGGAGACATTTTAACCCCAAAATCACATGTTTTGAATCCCTTTTTAAAATTCTTTACCATACAACCTAAGGGATCCGGAATCGTTGACTCCGACGCGCCCATACTTATCAATGGAACGTCGTTGACAACGAATACTATGCACGCGTTCTATTCAACAGTCACACCCGTTTCCTCTGGCAACAGCACCACGTGGTACGGTTACCAAGTGAAACGTACACAATAACACAATAAACACTCAGGGAATTCCCGTACACACACAGCTGTTACACCAGTCACTAAATAATCAATATTATGCCCTTTGGCGAAACTATACAGTCACCCACGCTATAATTCTCTATATATGAATTACCCGTCTATAACACACCCCAGTAACATCGTCTTTTACAAATAGCAGTTACAGTACGGTTAGCATAGGTCAAAGCACAATTTAAGGTCACAATACAATTATTAGTGGTTATGGTGTTAAACATGCATTAGACGACAATGATTAGTACTTATATACAGTGTCAGTAAATATACAGGGTTATGGTACCGTGCACTATAATACAGCTGATGTGGGATTATTTAAAAAACCTTATTGTATTTGTATTCAATTATTGCACTAACTCCATTTTAACTTTATACTGTGACAATCCTCCATTTTGTCCCCCTAACCTGACTTCTTCAATCCTCCATTTTGTCCTCATAACCTAACTTGTTCATTTTAAAATCACCTTACATGACAGAATTTCCCAGCACATCTAATACAATAGAACAAAGACTGTATTTTCTATAAAGATATGATTAACACAGGAATTGCTGACTTTTCCTTAGATTTGCAACAAAGTATAATTTGAAGGCCATGCGAACACAGTAGTAATGAAATGTTCTATTCATAAGAGACCTTGCACCTGGCCACGAGGCCTGAGATCACCGACCGTGTAAAATGACGCTCAAGACCCCTTGTCCCCCACCCGTGTCCAGAACAATCCCACCTCTTGGTGGGTGGACACGGGATTAACCACTTAGTCTTTTGAGCCAATTAATAATATTGATAGGTGGACACTAATCCCGACACTTGACAATTAATCCAATTAATGATGTTTATTTACTGATATTCTAATAAGCAATGATGACGTAAAATGTCTCTTAAAAGGACCTGCGTGTCCGCTTTTTAATCACTTGCCAATAAATTTTCTCGAAGTTATTTTAACCTGAACCTTGTGTGTCAGACTTAATTACTTCAGCGTATATACGCAATTTATTTTATTGATTTGGACAGGAACAGATAGACATTTAAACATTTTGGTTTACTGCAAAAAGTACCATAACACAGCAACACACTATTAACACTCTCGCTAGACGGCTGAGCTCGCGCTATCTAACAAGATATACACTTTACTAACAATCTTTAACACATTTACAATCCCAACTAAACTATTGGCCAGTACCTTGAATGGACTACCTAAAACTATATACACCCGTTTTGGTTAGCCACACTGCCCAAGCACCACATATAGCGAACTAGAGGACCGAATTTACACAGGCGCCTCTTAGTCTATTACTCTATCAAAAATCTAGTGGGTTCCAAATTTACACGCCTTCCCACTTAGCCAAGATAGGTTGAGAGCTAGCGAACCGAATTTACACAGGCGCCGCTTAGTCTCCCGGTCCCTCCGACCTAGCGAACGTAATATACACCCTAGAACGCTAGTCTAGACAAGACACCGGTGTCCGGCTAGGGCTATTTACACAGGACCCCGCCTGACTAACCAAATCAAACGGTCTTACTAAAGAGCGTTCGATTGAGCGGTGTGCCTTCGCTCCTTCCCTCCGACAGAGGGGGCAGATTCCATACACAGACTTAAACCCCTTTTGGGCCTACCGCACAATCGGTATACCCCTAGTGGGTCTGCCGTCTAAAACAGCAGTTGTCTTACCTCCTCGTTCCTGAACCTGAGTTCACACTCATCGACGGGGACACCCCAGCACTTCTTACGTAGAGGCCGATGATCTCCTGGACAACAGACCAGTGGCGCCGAGACGAAGGGAGGTCCATGCAGAAGTTCAGGGGTGCAGCCGTAGAGAACGTGGGCAAAGATAGACCGTCTCACGCCTCTGCCTCTCAGCTACCGTTGAACGATGAGCTTCCCGGCCAATGCACCAAATGATACCGGAGAAACTGACGGAAGCAAAGCACAGAGAGATGGACACAGGTTTCTTCAGGAAGGAAGAGATTCTTTATTGGATCACCGATCGGGACTCAGAGGGACTAATGTCACCAAAATACAGCAAGTTCTGAGCCCCGGACAATAGTGCAGGCTCCTTATATAGGCACATAACTCCTCCCATATTAAGCTCCACCCGCACATTCTCTTGACCAATCAATACAAATAAGAATTAACTTCCTGCTTGACCGCATGGCCTGTCCAGCACAATGGAGGAGGGGATTACTACATCCTGTATTCTTGCACATGCTCCGTACACTACTGATCGTATCTTGCCTCGTGCAACCAACTGATCGATACGTCAGCATATGCACGTACACATGCCACGTGGTAATCTCGGCCTACTAAATTTATTTTTACCGAGATTCCACCACACTATAATTACCTTTGAGGGTTAACTCAACCTCTAGTGGCTGTCTACCAGACTTTTGGACACCTAACTGACGTTGGACATCCTCACATCCAGCATCGCCCGGAACCTGATAGTAAAGCATTATATAATGCTTTCCTATGAGGGAAGTTCCAATGCAAGCGTGTATGTGCATTAGGTCTCCCTCGCTGGCTAGGCGCGACGGACTGGGGCGTAACAGAATGGGGGCACTATAGGGAGCTATAGTGCCATGTAAAACAACTTTGTTTTCCTGGCACTATAGTTTCCCTTTACCCTGCAGCCTGCAATGTAATCATTGCAGTTTCTCAAAAAGGACAGAAAAACTGTACACAGACCACTTCATTTAGATTAATTGATCTGCCTGACTATAGTGTTCCTTTAACTTATTCACCTTCCTTTCACAAATAAACTGGCTAGTTTGATATTCTAAAAAAAGATACTTTAAATGGATACTATAGGCACCCAGACCACTTGATATTAATGAAGTTATCTGGATGCAGTGCCCATATCGTATCATGCAATGTAAATATTGCCATTTTGTAGAAACCATAATGTTTTCATAGTATAAAATACCTGAGGTCTTTTGGCAGTAAAATTCCTTTACTTACTAATATATTTCTTATAGTATAATATATTTCAGGACTTTTGAGGGGTAATCCAAATGAAAGACCAGACTCCTGAGTACACTGTTTAATTTATGACAAAATCCTCAATAAATATGATAAATAATAATAATAATAATAATCGGATGTTTCACTGGGTCAGAACACACGCACATGCTTTGAGCTGATGAGAGGAGGGAGTGAGGGTGTAGATGGGATAATTGCAAAAAAAAATAAATGTTAACGGAGGGAGCGCAGGGACGGGAGATCAAGCTTCCCCTTGTGAGTGTGCTCCCAGTATCAAACAATGCACAGAATTGACGTTAAGCAGTCCAGAGCGTTGTTCGGGGCGGCGTACGTCACGTGCTCTGGGGGCGTACCTAGCCACCGGCACAATAGTGTATATATCTCTGGACAAGCAGCGTTCTAAGCAGAAATTATGCTCGTACCGATTCCTACCACCATCACCACTTCTGACAGCAGAGTGATAAAAATATGTATAAATAATAATAATAATAATATGGCCAAAATCCCTTTAAAATAGTGTGCATGGTTTGACATTTAATCGTGGCTTTAATAATCCTGGATTAAAAGACACACAGAATGGCACTGATTTTATTATAATACTCAGCAGTGATCAGAGCTAATGGCTCTGCCAGTGACTGGCTGTGTTCCAGGCTGAGAGGAGCCCTGAATGACTCAGCCAGCGGGCGGTTCGATGCGCTCGGCGTTCCATCCTTCCGCCTGCGTCGTACGTCACGCTCCCAGCGTCCCCCTTTTGCAGCGCAGGCATAGTTGCCAGTCATTGGAGTACCGGAACCGGAAACTGGCTCGCAGCAAGCACCGGGAACCGAGCATGAAGGAGGCGACGGCAAAAAAGCGAGAACCGGAGGACGTGGAAATGAAAGAGGAGGAGCCGGCGGCGGGAACCGGCGAGGGAGGGAAGAAGGAGCTGGACAGCGTGACTCTAGAGGGTATGGCCATAGGGATTGTGCTGGTCCTGGGGCCCTCACTGCCTGGGTCTGTACACAGCGCAATGGGAGCTCTGTGACCGGCCCCATGGGAGCTCTGTGACCGGCCCCATGGGAGCTCTGTGACCGGCCCCATGGGAGCTCTGTGACCGGCCCCATGGGAGCTCTGTGACCGGCCCCATGGGAGCTCTGTGACTCTGTTATCACCACTTTGGGCTGTTATAGAGCAGTGGAGGGTAAATCATGGTTTGGCTGGCTGAGCATCATGGGAAATGTAGTCCCCATCATGACTAATTGTTTCCATTAATTATAGGAGGGTCAGGGGTAGAGGCTGCCAGATATATTTAAATCTGAGCTGTGAATGTAGTGTTTGTGTGACTGTGGGTTTTACTCAAAGGACATGATTTATTTTTTATTTTTTTTCTCAACATTTGTAATATGGTTTGGGCAGGGCCCTCTTCACGTACTGTTACTGTATGTTGTACGTGTTTTTGTTAGAAAGAAATGTCTTGTGTAGTTGTTGTACAGCGCCGTGCACAATGTGGGTGCTACATCAACGGTAAAAAGGGCTTGCAAAATCTTTCTTAATGGGACTCTATAGTCTCCAGAACCACTACAGCTTAAGCCTTTTAAATGAACACTATAGTGACAGGAAATACAAATATGTATTTCTGTCACTGTAGCTGTGAAATCAATGTTTAGGCTTACGGCCCCCTTGTCAGCTATTTAAACAGTGAGTTTACTCACCTTTTCTTTCCATTGCCGCGTGGGTCCTTCACGGCTGGCTCTGCACCCTTGGCTGAGATCATCAAACTTTATGATCCCAGCCAATCCAATGCTTTCCCATAGGCTAGAATTGGGAGGCTATCTCGTATGTGCGCCAAAACACCATGCTGTGCCAATCAGCATCTTATGATAGAGCCGCTTTGAATCAATACATCTCTGAGAAACATTCAGCGCCTCCATGCAGAGCGTGGAGAAGCCGAACGTCACTCAGAAAGCACCTCTAATGGCTCTCACAAGAGGTGTTAGTAGGCAATAATGTAAACACTGTTGTTTCAGAGAAAAGGTAGTGTTTACATCAAAAAGCCTGCAGGGACAGATAATACACACACCAGAACTACATAAAGCTGTAGTTGTTCTGGTGCCTGTTTCTGCAGACCTTTTAATGTAAACTCTGCCTTTTGAAAGAGAAGACCGTGTTTACAATACTGCCTAGAAACACCTCTAGTGGCAGTCACTCAGACGGCCACTTGATGTGATTCCTGGGTCAGTGCACAGCACTGACGTTCAGCGTCTCCACTCTGTGTGGAGGCGCTTAAATGTTTCTCATAAAGATGTATTGTTTCAGTGCATCTTTGTGATGAGGTGCTGATTCTTGCAGCATTTTGTCGCGCATGTAGAAAAGCCTCCCTGTGCTTTCAGTTTAGTAAGCATTGGGATCTTCAAATTGTAAATTGGCTCTGTCACGCAAAAATCATTTGAGATTTTTATAAGGGTATTAATGAAAGATTTGACAAATCGCAGCCCAGTTCTGGTCAGATATTACCACAGTACTGTTGTCAGGTTCAATGGGCAATGATTTGCAGGGAGTTAAAATGGAGGCACCTCTTTGCAGGATAACAAATTTTATTTAAATGAAAAAAAAAATACACTTGTTAAATATAAGGAAAAAGTGAACATTATATTAAGTCCTAGGTGCCAATAGTTCCCCCTTTAGCACATTCCCTGTGTAACACAATTTTATTCAAAGCAACTTAAAAGCATAGGAAAGGCTGAGCAGGGGTGTTGGGTCGCCCACATTTTTCCTATAATTTTGTACTTATAGAATTGTGATTCAAAGTTTCTCAAGACAAAACAGAGACTTCTCATGACTGTATTATATGTCCTACAAGAACACATCATGAACAAGTGTGATGGTGCTTTCTTGTTATTAAAGATCCCTATTGGCTTGGGAGATTTGGTAAAAGAACATTATAGAGTATGTTCCCATGAGCCAATCACAAATCCGTTCTCATCAGCTGGTTTAACAAGTTCTCTTATTTAGAAGCTACATTGGCCCTCTGCAAGTCTCCAAGTGGCAGGGAAGCATTTCCGCTACCTGAAGAATGTAAAATAAAGCTACACCAGCTCTGATAATGGAAGAACCTTTATCCTTGATTTTAAATGCTACAATAATTACATAGTAGTTTCAGAGGAGAATGCATTTTTTCATTTGACTGCAATCTCCTTGGAGTTCTGTAAAGATGCTGAGCATTTAAATTGCGTAACTTCTTACAGTAGGCGGCAAAGACAAGTAAGTGTGCTTCTGTACTGCTGGCATGGAGTTCAGGCTAAATAAAGTCACCATGCAGATTGGTACAGGTGCACACTGAACAGTTTTGATGGCTTGTTGATTCAATGAACAAGTAAATGACAGCCACGTTTTTTTAAATGAAATAGACTTTTAAAAGACTCTTTTGTATGGCGATAAAATGGCTCTTAAGTAAATAGAGACTGGACCGGCTTCTGCAGCTCTGCAGAAATCAAATTTTGTCACCACCACCACTGAAATGAGCCTCAGAGCGCGGCAAGAACTCGGGTAAAAGGAACAGGGCCAAGGCACGTCTGCTTTAAAATTGATGTGACTTGTTTTTGCAGACATTAAAGAGCATGTAAAGCAGATTGAGAAAGCCGTTTCTGGAAAGGAGCCACGTTTTGTTCTTCGAGCTTTAAGAGCTTTGCCTTCCACTTCCCGACGCCTTAATGCCAATGTCTTGCACAAGGCCATCAGTGGGTTCTTCACATCCAACCCTACAACCAGGGACATGCTGCTGGGCTACTTGGAGGAGGTAAGACTATTGGTTCTGCCCCATCATTCAAGACTTAAACATAACAATGATAATGTATTGCTTTACTGAAAATGACATATTACCACTGGATTTAAACTATAAGTGCAGTCTTCTTGATGTCTTCAATAAATAATCTTTTTTTTTTTTTTTCCTCTTTTCGTTCAGCTGATGGACACAGAGGGAGATTTGCAGTTCCGACCACGCACTGGCAAAGCGGCATCTGTTCCCTTACTGCCAGAAGTAGAAACTTATCTACAGCTGCTGCTTGTTATACACCTAATGAACAGCAAGCGCTATACAGAGGTGAGAATATTGTTTACTTTAATGTGTTAAGACTGGGGTGTGGCAGAAAATTGAAATCTATATGAAACTATTTTCTGTGAATTTCAAATTTAAGGTTCAGAGTAGCTGAACTGAATGCATAGCTGGCTGAGAGAATTTCTCCAGATTTGCTATTCTGACCTTAAGTTTGAAAGTAACTTTGAATTTTCAAGTTGGAGAATAACCCTCTAAATGTTTGAGTTAAACTGTGCTCATTCCATGTCCACTCTCACTTTTTCAGGCTCAAAAAGTGTCCGAGGATTTGATGCAAAAAAACATTTCTCAGAATCGCCGTGCATTGGACCTGGTGGTGGCAAAGTGTTACTATTACCACTCACGCATCTTTGAGTTTCTAAACAAGCTGGATGTTGTAAGGAGGTGAGTGAGCTTGACTGCCAGTCCTTATATTGGCTTCCCAGAAGATATAGTGCTCACTGAAAATTACAGATCTCTTCATTCATAATATTACTCATGTCTACCTATCCTTACTATTATGCAAGTATGCCCCATCCAAGCCCCTACACTCTGCTGAATTACTGCTTCTATCCTCTGTTCATACTCGTACATCTGACTGTCACCTTGTTAGACTTGTCTAGCACTGCACCGTTCCATAGACACCCAGCTTTAAAAAAAAAAAAAAAAAAAATGACTGAAAAATCACTTCTTCTAGAAGGCATATCAGTTAAACCAGTATAAGCTTTCCCTCCACACACCCACTAATCGACCACTTCTTCTGTGACTGTGTCATCTAGAAAAAGAACTAAGCCTTCATTGTAACTCATTACATTAAGTACGTCTTACCTTTGCCTCGTGTCAATTGATCCCACTCCCCTTTAAATGTAGGCTCATTTGACTAGGGCCAATAGCACGTTCTGTTCCTGTACGTCCGGATTGTCTCAGTGGAAATACACCTATTGTACAGCGATGCAGAATTTATTGGTGCATTATTAATGATACTTTTTTTCAACAGTAATGTGAGTTCACACGCCCTCATATGTCTTATGAAGGCTGCACATAGTTCTGGGTTATTCACATATTGAGTAATGAGTATTGACAATTGGCAGACATTTTATCCTTAGTAGCTGAATTGGAGTTTTCAAATGTTTTTGGCATAACACTTTCTCCAAAATTCCCAGTTTAGTTGACAATATAAATTGTCACTTTTATAACCTTGGTTTGAAAGTGATTATATAACAACACTTCAACCAAAGTATGCAATACATTTTCGAGAAATACTCATTTTGGTTGTTTAAAAATATTTTTAAGATTCCAAAAAACAAAACAATTAAATATACAGCTATTTGCACAGAATGTAGTTTTTTTTTACATTTCTATCACTTCTGTTACAAATACATATGGATTCAAAATGTATTTCTGGGTATGTCATAGGATCTAATGAGAATATTTTCCCACAGCTTCTTACATGCAAGGCTGCGCACAGCCACACTTAGGCATGATGCTGATGGCCAGGCTACGTTGCTGAATCTGCTGCTCAGAAATTACTTGCACTACAACCTCTACGACCAAGCTGAAAAATTGGTTTCAAAGTCTGTATTTCCCGAGCTGGCAAACAACAACGAATGGGCTCGATACCTGTATTATACTGGTGAGGAGAGAGAAAAATGTTTTACAAGCGTGAAGAATACACTGATAGAGAGAGATTCAGTTCTCATGAGTTGGCTGGGGCATACCTTTCTCTGTCATGTCAGCAATGTAGTAAATGTGCGATAATGGTTTTGTGGAATGTTTTTTATTTTTTGGACCTGGAGAGATGCACCATTGGTGATCTAGTCATGTACTCTAAAGTAGTGATGGTGCACCTGATAATGGAAAATGAGACTGTAAGAGTTTCTTTAGATGAGAGGAAACCTGTTAGTAGTAGCTATACTGTAGTAAAAACATGTAAGCAAGCCCTGTGTTTCTGGACTGTACATTGTATAGTTTTATGGCATTAACCTGCTTTTTGTTCCAGGTCGTATTAAGGCCATTCAGTTGGAGTATTCAGAAGCCAGAAGAACTCTGACTAATGCTTTGCGGAAGGCTCCCCAGCATACAGCTGTTGGCTTCAAACAGACGGTAAGAGAGAGAACACATATTTTTGGTATCTGTGCTTGAGCAAGCAAAACCATTTTCATCATCTTTAAAAGGATACTGCACACACCATAACAACCTGCATAGGTTTTAGTACAAGGAGGTCCCCTTCCACTGCTTCCCTGCACAAATCTGCTTGGAACTACTTTTGATTTGCATAAAATTGCTGCAGCTATAAGTCCATCCCCCCTAGTTGACAGACACTACAAGAGAAAGCTGTACTTCCTCTTCTGTCGCTCCAAATATTTTCAAGGCATTCCCTCATTAGGCAAATACCCAAGACTCCTCACATCATCTTTACAGTTAATGGTATTACTTAAAACACTGTATTGAGTGGCAATAGCTGCACTGCAGGTGCTATCATCTTTATATAGCAATTGTGTACAATCTGTGTGATAAGTGAAATTGTTGTCAAGGGTTGACTCTCTCAGCCCATTGTGAGTACAATACATAGTGTTACAATGGATGGCCATTGATGGGCTGGGATGGTCATCTGACACTTTTAGCCAATCATTGGTCCCCAATGTTTCCCTTCTCTGCTCAGTACAGTGGTCGAGCAGAGAAGGGAGAAAGGAATGAAGACGGACACAGGAGCATTTTAGTTGTTAAACCATTTATAACACCTTAAGGTAAGACCTCACCCAAGGACCCCAGCTCTCAAAACAACTTCACTGAAGTTGCTTTGACTAAAGAAAGTTCCTTAAATTCTGTAAATTATTTCATTTTTTTCATAAAAAGCAAAATAAATGTATTCTTTCTTTGTATTTTGTTCTAAAACTCATTAGAGATCCTGAATTGTGTTCCCTCCCCAGGTTCACAAACTTCTGATTGTGGTGGAATTGTTGCTTGGAGAAATCCCTGATCGCCTGCAGTTTAGGCAACACTCCCTGAAGAGGTCCCTAATGCCCTATTTCCTACTCACCCAAGGTAAAACTTTCCTGAATGCTTCTCATACGCCTCCTTTTTATCAGTGCTGCTTTATTAAGTATAATACATTTTTAGCTATTCTATACCCCAGATACTTAACCCCTTAAGGACACATGACATGTGTGACATGTCATGATTCCCTTTTATTCCAGAAGATTGGTCCTTAAGGGGTTAAACCTCACTCTGTTATCACATTAAAATCTCCTCAACTGATATTTTCTTCTAACCCAGGTATTAAAAACCCAGTAAATGTCATTATAAGATAGCATAGGGGGTTAATTTCTTGCAGTAATATTTCAGAGGACATGGTTATCTCGCTGAATTTCTGCATAGTTCTTAAAAACTGCTTTCCCTTTCTCCCTTTCTTGATACAATCCTCATATAGTACATAGAAATACCCTCAATAAACTCCTAGAGCTTTGATTTATATTGTATATTTTTATCTCACTCTTAAAAAGATACTTAAGTGGTTATAGTGCATGAAGTCCCCTGACTTCGTCTTGCTATTCAATGTTAAACCGTTTTTATGTATTTAATGCTAAACAAGAGTCCTTAGCTACGCGTGGTCAGGGATCCTCATTTAATATTAAATTGATCAGAAATGGTTTATCACCGAATAAGGGACAGCACCAGTGGACTACAGCACTATAACCAGTGATGCCAGGTCTTAATATAATTTTTTTTAAATGCGGGGATATCAAAATCTTAGCATTTTACCCTTAATCAAGCACATAAGAGTACTCATTGAACCTATGTCATTAAAAAGCAACGATTACAGTCACCCTATTGCCATATAATTAAAAAAAAGAAAATCCCCTGTATCCCTGTGGGTATTTCTCATTCCATGGACACTTTTGTTTTTTTGTTTATGTTCTTACACATCTATGTTAATTTAGCGCATATATATATATATCAATTATGTCCAAGCAAATACTGGCACTCCAGGAATTTTCAATAATATTAGTTTCTTTATTCTGTTCAGGATGTCAACGTTTCAGCTCCTCATGGAGCTTTCATCAGGACCTGATCCTGACCCGGTCCTGATGAAAGCTCCATGAGGAGCTGAAACGTTGACGTCCTGAACTGAATAAAGAAACTTATATTATTGAAAATTCCTGGAGTGCCGTTATTTGCTTGGATGTATTACTTTTGCTGCCAGAGCACCAGGTACCAATTTAATCGTTTTGTTGGAGTGCAAGAATTTTTTCAGATTTTGTATATATCAATTATGTGTTTTCCCATTCCATAGTTCCTTCCCACTGTCTAATTTCTTCTTGTAACTTTTTTTTCTGATTACAGCTGTCCGTACAGGTAATTTGTACAAGTTCAACCAGGTCCTTGATCAGTTTTGTGAGAAGTTCCAGGCAGATGGAACCTACACCCTTATCATCCGCTTGAGGCACAATGTCATCAAGACAGGTACGCAATGGGTTTTTAGAATAATAGCTATCAGCATGCGTTCCATATAACATACACCAAATCATTGACTGTGAAGTCTATTGACATTAACCTGCAATTGTATTAAGTGATCATTTACACCTTCTTCTGCAAATGTACTGACTTTGGTTTGGAAATTGATATATACAGACTAATACTGCAGAGGGAGGGCCATGGTTTATAAGCTGACTCACGGTAGTGTCAAGTTGCTCCCAACTCCTCACTATAAAAGTCAAGCACTTCAAAAACCTGTTATATAAAATGTGTTGTGGCTAGTATATACTACGTGTGTGTGTGTGTTTATATAGTTGATGCCTCCAGGAAGGGCCTCTGTTAGGTTGCATCTTCAACATTTGCGAAAACTCTGTTTATAACAATGATTTCCAACTGGCGCATCCCAAAGGAAGTCCCTAAATTTTTGTTTAATTTGACATGTGCATTCATAGAAATAACTGTATAGTACCATTACAACACAAATTTACTTATTCGCTACCAACTGCATGATTACACAGTGGGTGTGCATATAAATCTAGAAGAGCATCCATGGGAGGGGGTAGATGGGGTACTTTCAGGTTGTATTACCCTCTGAAATGCAGATAATAGTTCATAGCATGGAGTGAAACCACGAGATCTATGAAGTATCATAATTGCTGTCACTTTGATTTTGGGTTTGGTGGTATCATTGATTTTGTCCTGCAGATCTTACATTTTATTTCTTGTTCATGTAGGCGTACGCATGATTAGCCTGTCTTATTCACGGATTTCGTTACCTGACATTGCTCAGAAACTGCAACTGGATAGCCCAGAAGACGCAGAGTTCATTGTGGCTAAAGTAAGTGCTAGAGTGGAGGGGAGGGATTTTCAGTGTTCATTGTTCATTCCACTTAAAATTATAATTTGCAAATGGCTCCTTGTA
This sequence comes from Pelobates fuscus, assembly GCF_036172605.1. Lineage (NCBI taxonomy): Eukaryota > Metazoa > Chordata > Amphibia > Anura > Pelobatidae > Pelobates > Pelobates fuscus. The sequence goes on along the minus strand of NC_086322.1, from coordinate 265,320,587 downwards.
ACCTGCTTTCAATTGAATTTTTATATAATATACTCCAAAATTCAGCAGAACCGTACAGTGTTTAATTCAATGCACCACTCCCTAAGCAAATCTTTAACTGCCTGCTTCCTTTGTTCTAGGCCATCCGGGATGGGGTAATCGAGGCCAGTATTAACCACGAGAAAGGCTACGTCCAGTCTAAAGAAACAATTGATATTTACTCTACCCGGGAGCCCCAGCTGGCTTTCCACCAGCGCATCTCTTTCTGTCTAGACATACACAACATGTCTGTTAAGGTAAGACAGGAATTCATTGGTTGAAAGGTATGTGTTAATTCCTCCCTGTTCATATATGGGTTTCTAACATATCGTTTCTTTCTCTAACTCAGGCAATGAGGTTCCCCCCAAAATCCTACAACAAAGATCTGGAGTCCGCAGAGGTAAATATAAAGTCCATGTGTGCACGACAGATGAGTGCATTGCAGTGTTATAGGAGGTCAAGTAACAACAATGATGGTGGTCACTGATTGTAGGCTGGCTGATATAACGCATATTGTAGTCTCGACATATCCTCCTATAGAGTTGCTTTCAGAGTTAGTGTGTGTGTGTGTATAAATATATATACATGTGCAAATACACACACAATCAATGGTTACTCCTTTTTTTTCTTCTTCTGTATGCAGAGAGTCAGTTTGTCATTATTGTTTCCACTTTTGCAAAAGTCATGGTTGTGCATATAAGTTTCTCATGCATGGCTAGTTCAGGTGAAACTGAAATGGGTGGGTGATTGACATTAGGAGGTGAGAGGAGGACAGACTAAACTCCTTCAGATCAGAGGTGTGACGGACAGAGAAAATTGACAAAGTTTCTAAACATACTTTTATTTGCTTTATTTTAATTTGTATATATACTTTCTAATTTAAAAACAAACAATCAATTGTGTCCCTTTACAGTTTTATTTTCCAAGGTGTATGTCCTTCTCTATTATCTCCTTGCTTATGTCAATCGTTGATTTTAGCTGAGTGGGAGATTTTTTTTTTTTTTCTTTTAGATACACTATTTTAGTCTAGATTTTCAAAATCTGTTTTAAGTTCACATTACTTAATTAATTTTTAAAAAATGTTGAAAAACTATTTTGTACTTTTGTGCAATTTAGGACCTCCAGCCATCGTTGAACTGCACTTCCCAAGTTCTTTACTACACACTGGCAAAAGGTTTTCAGGGATTGCAGTCCAACGAGAGTAAGAGAGACATAGCTGGGCAGGCATTGACTCATGTTTATAATGTTTATCCACTTAGTATCTATAGGATTAGCACCATTTAAAATCCAGATTTTCTATCCACAATGGTTCTTAAAAATATTTCAATGCTGATGTGTCTTTGTTTTCAATAGGAACGCCGGGAGAGAGAACAGCAAGACTTAGAATTTGCTAAAGAAATGGCAGAAGATGATGATGACGGATTTCCTTGACCTTTATCCAATTCTCAGCTACCTTCTGGCTTTGTTTATATGTGGGTTTAGTTTTATTCTTCAGTCTTGGTTCTGTTCCTTTTTGTATGGCCTTCACGTTCCCCTTAGCCACATCTGCATGTCCATTCACTTCAGAGATGGAAGTTTTCAAAACATGACGAAAACAGAACTGCGTGACTCCAGTCATCTTTGTAACAGTTTTTGGGGCAGAGTTTTTGGTTTTTTTGGTTCTTTTTATGATGAAAAAAATCTGAAAATTCAGAAATCACATTATTCTGGTTTGTAGCCGTTAAACCATATTCAAAACCGTATGGTAACAAATGTATTATGGCAACCAAAAAAAAAAAGTTGGATCCAAGGTTCCTGTATGTCACTTCTGTAATTTTGGTAATGCAGTGATGTGCTAGTTATCTTCCTGTGTTCGCACAGGAATTATTTTAGACAAGAAACCAGTAACAGATTTATTATTATTTGGTGAGAATGAGACGGAAAAGTTCAGAACACATAGTCTTTTGCTTTTAAGTTTCATTAAACTCCATTTGTAACCAAATTGGTTGGAAAAAGCAAGTGAACTCTGAATTTGTGATGTCTTAATATATGTGACCTTTAAAAAGGTTATGGTGTTTCCCTGTTTTAATCAAAGTATGCAAATCTTATGAACGTGTGGTAAAGTTGAATTAACAACGCAGCAATTTTACTGTACTTCACCCTCCGTTTGCTGTGGTTCATGTAGTTAAAATGTGGAAAAACTATTTTTTTTCAAGCACATCTTCAAAGATTTTTACAGGAATTAATGGTTATGCATACATTTGAAAGAATGTGTAGGTCACATAATGCATACTATTTATACATTTGAACAATTCAGTTTAAATCTGCATTTTTTTTTTAATCCCCTTCCCAACTGCCTACAATCCTACCTTTTCATAGCTACAAAGCTTATTTTCTGTAGCAGAACTTAACCTGTCTTTTTTTTTTTTTTTTTTTTTTCTTGCCTAGCACCAATAGGGAAGTTTGTGCTTGGCAGTGACCAATCAAACAGACGCAAGATTCATAATAGAACATATTATGAACATTTACTCAAATAAGTTTAGGGAATTAATCTATAAGTCCATCAATGAAAATATATATTACTTTAAAGGGACACTATAGTCATCAGAACAACTAAAGCTTAATGTAGTTCGTGTGTGTGTGTTTTATGTCCTTAAATGATTTTAAATGTAAACACTGCTTTTTTTTTTTTTTTAGAGAGAAGACAGTGTTTACCTTACTGCGTAGTAACACCTCTAGTGGCAGCCACTCAGACGGACACTAGAGGTGCTTCCTGCGTCAGCGCTGGACACTGTGCAGCACTGACCTTCAGCTTCTTGACTTTTTGCATGCTGATTGGCGCAGCGTATTAGCCTCCCAATGCTTTTATAAAGCATTGGATCGGCTGAGATTGTGAAATGTGCCGATCTCAGCTAAGGCATCTGAGCCAGTGCTAGCTGACCCTCACAGCACCAAAATAAAGATAAGTTTTAACCCTTTTTAAGGTTGAATCTGGCACTTAAAATGTGTTTAACACTATAGGGTCAGGAATACATGTTCGTATTCCTGACCATGTAGTGTTCCTTTTAAAAAAAGAAAAACAAAAAACATTACTGGACCTCTTGCCAATTTTTTTCATAAAATTAAAATGCAGAAAATGTGGTGCTATACAGCGTTCTATGTCTACATATTGGCTTCTTCGCAGATCTAAGTTAAGGGTTAGAAGAGCTATGCTTTTTCTTAAACGAAAGTCCTGCTGGCCTGAAGATATTAGTTGCTTTCACCTGAATGGCATTGGCTTAGCAGGTCCTAAAGTAAACCCTGCTAAACATGAGCGAAGTGTTAAGTTCCAAATAAGCATTTTTTTTTTTCCACAGGAAGAATGCCAAGAGCCTTTTCAAGGCACATCCATGTGAGCTGGGGCTGCAGAAATAGTAATTTTAATTTAAACAGCAGAGGATTGAGAAGTGAATCTGCAGGGTTATTCTCTACGCGCCAAAACCATTTCATTACGTTAAAATGGTTTTGTTGCTTAGACTGTTGATTTAACTATTTAAACCTGTTGTACCTCAAGTTCAGTGTTATCACAGTATGTCAGAGGCATGTATTCATTAAAGGGACACTATAGTAACCATAACCACTACAGCTTATTGAATTTGTTCTGGTCAGGCTTTTTGCTGAAAACACTGTCTTTTCAGAGAAAACAGTGTTTACATTACAGCCCAGTTATAACTTCACTGGCCACTCCTCAGATGGCTGTTAGAGATCATTTCTGGGTCATGGCTGCCTAAAATCCATCCAAACATTCAGTATCTGCCTCTTTGTCAGTCTCAGCCAATCCTATGGGAAAGCACTGTGATTGGATCAGGCTACCACTTCTAATGATGTCAGCAGACTGCTTGTTTTTCTGAGTCAAACAGCATGCAGAGTTACAGCTTCAGGCTTGAATACAGTAAGATTTTGCTATAATTATGGAGACATGAGGGACCTAGGGGGGCTAGATGGTGGTTTTAACACTATAGGGTCAGGAATACATGTTTGTGTTCCTGACCCTATAGTGATCCTTTAAGGCCTCAAACTCCGGCCCCCCAGATGTTGCTGAACTGCAACTTCCATGATTCTCTGGCTATATATGTAATTCAAAGAATCATGGGAGTTGTAGTTCAGCAACATCTGGGGGGCCGGAGTTTGAGGACCCCTGCTTTAGGGTCTTGAGTGCACCAGACTACTTTCAGAATTATACTCAAAGGGACTCTCCAGGGAGGATTGGACCTTACTAATGTAATTTGCAAATAGGAATAAAAAAAAAAAAAAAAACTTTTTGAAAGTTGTATATTTGCATTAGGTCTCCCTTGTTGTAATCTTTGCAGCAACAAAGAAAATATCAGAACACGTTCTGCTAATCCATGCTATCCTGCACAGTGAGACAGAAGTAACAGGAAGAATGCTTGCTACAGTGATAATTTTTCCTATTTAGTAGAAACAAAAAAGGTATTTGTAGTAGGAACAAAAAAAAAAAAAAATGGAGACAACGTTTTGTCTCCAAGCTTTTATCAAGTCTTAGAAAGGAGTCGAAACATTGTCTCCACTTTTTTTTGTTCCTAATAAGTAGAAACCTCTTTTAGAAGAAACCTCAGGTGTGCCTGGGTATTTTTTTATTTTGTTGATGTCTCCGGGGATAGGCCCTCCCTTTCTGGAGCACCCTACAGAAAGCATTCCCCCTTGTTAGTGTGTGCAACATAATTGTGATTTTTTATTTTTTTTGCAAACATCAGCAGAGTCTCAGACTGCTTAGTGATTTTATTTAATTACGGGTAGATCTCTGTCAGGATTTTACAAATTGTACAAAGATAATTAATGCACACAGGATATCTAATCACCTCTATTAATTGTTTTAAAGGGAATATTCTAAAACCTTTTTAGGAATTGTTACATATAAAGCAAGTGTCTGAGTATCCTTTTAACCTGTCATATGTTGTTAAAAACAAAATACACACCACTTAACCCCTTAACGACGAGTGACGGACGAGGTCCGTCACTCAGGGGATTGCCTTAACGACAAGTGAAGGACCTCGTCCGTCACCCGTTAAAATTAACCCCAGATCGCGGCGATCGTGAGGTTAATGGTGCTCCGGTCTGCCTCTGCATTAGAGGCAGACCGGGAGCACCGGATCGGGCTGTCACAGTACATGTGCCCGCTCTGACAGCATGCCAGAGCAGGCACATGTGCTCTCTATACTCACCTCCGCCTCCCTGCACTTCCTGGTTCTGTGTGAAGTGCAGGGAGCCGGATCTTCAGTGATCCTGCCCCCTGGTGACAAAACAATAAAGTAAAATTAAAATCCCACCCCCCTTTACCCATTTTAATATAAAATTAACCCCTTCACTACCAATTGATCACTGACTACAGTGATCAATTGGCAGGGATTACATTTTACTATGATCTGATTTTTTTTTTTTTTAACCCCTGAGGGTTAATTATTATTTTTTTTAACCCTCAGGGGTTAAATTTATTTTATTAATTAATTTACATTTTTAAAGTTATAAATTTAGCTAGCTGGGGAGGGTGGAAGTTAGTGGGGAATTGGGGGATTTAGTATTAGGCTAACTAGGGGTTAACGTTAAAAATAAGCTTTAAAAAGTTAAAAAATTAAGTTAAAAAAAAGTTTTACGAACGTTTAAGTAAAAAATTTAAAAAAATAAACCCTTTACCCAGTCCAAATAAAAATTAACCCCTTCCCTGCCAGTCGATCACTGCCTACAGTGATCAAAATACAGATCACAGTATTATACTGTGATCTAATTTTTTTTTAACCCCTGACTATTAACTTTTATTTATTTTTTTAACCCTCAGGGGTTAAATTTATTTAATTAACTAATTTAAATATTGTATAATTAAATATTTTGCTATCTGGGGTGGGTGGGAGTTATGGGAAAATGGGGAATTTACTGTTAGTGCTGCTTACTGCTAGTTAGGGGTTAGCGTAAAAAAAAAAGCTTAGAAAAATGTTAAATCTGTAAAAAAAAGTTTTACGAAAGTTTAGGAAACTTTACAAAAATTAATAAGCAAAACAAAAGTTTAAAAAATTGTTTTAAAAAGTAAAAAAAGTTTTAAAAAGTAAAAAAATAAATTTAATAACGCTCATTACCACTACACCTGGTACAAGCTAGCGGAAAAATGATCCCACGCTAAGGTTCAAAATATGCCTTTTAAAATACCCTGGGATGTCTTCTTTAAGAAATGGTATGGCTTTATGGGGTATTTGGATTATATAGCCTGGTAAAATACTCTAAAATGGGACATGGGCACAGCGTAAAAATTGAAAGTTGGGGAAAAAAAAAATGGAATGGCTGTGTCCCAAATGTGCCCCTCCGATGTCCACATATACCTGGCAAAGGTACATACGGGGGTATTTTTGTACTCAGCAGACATAGCTGAGCAACATATGAAGTATTATACAGTGGTAGTACACATATGGTTTGCAAAATATACTGTGCAAACTCACTTTGTGTGTCAAAAAGGCAGAAAAAAACGCTTATTACCACTACACCTGGTACACGCTAGTGGAAAAATGATCCCACGCTAAGGTTCAAAATATGCCTTTTGAAATACCCTGGGGTGTCTACTTTAAGAAATGGTAGGCCTTTGTGGGGTAGTTTGAATTTAAAACCTGCTAAGATGCTTGGAAATTGCACTTAGGCCCGGCGTCAAAATTCAAAGTTCCGTAAAAACTGATATGGCTTGGTCTCCTATATGGCACTGTAGCTTTACGAAATAGTGCCATAGACATACAATGGGGGTGTCCTTTTACTCAGAAGACTTAGCTGAGCATAATTTGGGGGGTTTGAACTTAGTGGCACATATGAAATATACAAAATGCCCAGCAAAAATGCAATCCGTATGTAAAAAATGCACAAAATTATTTTTTACCACATACTTTGGCATGTAATGGTAAAAAAATGGGGGCATGTTAAGGCACAATATGCACCTTATGAGATACCCTGGGGTGTCTACTTTTACAAATGGTAGGCCTTTGTGGGTTTTTTTTGAACAGTCAAACTGTTATAATACCCCAAATGGAAGCATAGGCTCATTAAATCCGTCTCTCAAAATTCTACTGTGAATACTGAAAAGGACAGGTCTCCTATATGGCACTGTAGCTTCACGAAATAGTGCCAAAGACATACAATGGGGGTACCGTTGTACTCAGCAGAAGTAACTGAACACATAATAAAACTTTGTACAGGAATAGCACACACCAACTTTACAAAATACACATGAGAAGTTCTTTGTTATAAGTTTGTGTGCGAAAACCCCCCAAAAACACAATTTTACTCCAATATTTAGCAGAGGTTGGCGGTAAAATGGCTACGTAGAAAGTGTCAAAACAACCTTAGGTAAATAGCCTGTGGTGTCTACTTTATATAAATATATACTTTTGTGTGGCAATTTTGTTTTCTTTTATGGCTATAAAGCTTACAAGACAAAAACATACCAAATTCTAAAATCGCTCCATATTAAAAGTTTATTTTACTCCTTGTGCTTTGTGACCTGTAACTACCAAAAAAAACCTAAAATCCCAGACACATTATATATTCTGTAAATCAGAACAACTAAATGAATTTATTTTTAATTACTTTCCTTAACCTGCACTAATTGGGCACACATTATTATTGCAAAAACTGTAAAAAAATCAAATTTTTTCATTTTTTTTTGCATTTTTCTGTATTTTTTTATAATAAATAAGCATGTATATATATATGTTACATCAAATGAAAGCCCTTTCTGTCCTTTAAAAAACGGTATATAATATGCGTCGGTGCAATAAATTAGTCAAATGCAAATTGCAGTTGAACGCAAACAGCAAAAAATGCCGTTGTCACAAAGTGAAAGACAAGCTTCCGAAGCTCTGTCCTTAAGGGGTTAATAATGCATTACATTTCTTTGAAACATGACGAGTAGAATATAAAGGGAGACTGTCACTTCTCTGGTATTTATAACATTTAACAAAATATTGAAAATCACCTATAACTTGTGAACTTTTTTTCACGAGATATTCTGTTTTTCTTTTAGATTTAAACTAAAACATATTTACTAATAAACATTGCAAATAAAAAGAACTCCTATAGTGTTTCATTACTCCTCATCGCTGTATGCTTTCTCTGTGTGTTCAAAAGACGGTTTATAACGATACAGCTGCGTGGTTAAAGAGATTTCTACCTTTTCATTTTTCTCTCCTCTGAAATACATATATTTGTTAAATATAGAGATAATAAACAATATTAAAAAGCCTGGGAGGTGACAGTCTTCTATAAAGTTAGAACAAAACTGTTATTCAGGGATACCTATAGTTTTCAATTATTTCAGCGTACACAAATTAATTAATGCATTAGATATGCAACGGCATAAAAAGTATTGAATATGTAATATCATATTGCAGATAAATATTAGACTAGGCAAGGGAAATAAGGGCTTTAATTTATTCTGTTGACAGAAAGCAGATGGGTTATTTTATTTTGGTCCGTTAAATGGTAGTCACACTAGCCACTGATTTTTAACATGATTTGGAATTTAGTGAAATTTGCCTTTGGCAAAATTAAAGACAGAAAACCTTTTCAGTGTTTATGTCCCAGAATTATTTTGAGATTTTTATTGAGATGAGGAACTTAAGTTTTTGATTTAAGGTCTATGCTCCTCCATTAACTGTTTACTGTGATGATGATCCAGAGAAGGTTATTAATACATAACCTTCTCTAGGTGTTGCAGGTCATAAAATTCACAGATTCTTTCAATGTTGTAACAAGGGGGTTTATTGGTATCATGAAGTTAAGAAGCGGTATTGGTAAATGGAGATGCAAAGTTTGTTTAGAGAATGCAAAATAACATGGTTAGTTCTTCATTATTGCATTATGGTTGTATCTCATGGTTGTGTTTTATTGCACCCTCTGAATACACACAGTGAACTGTTTATTGCTTAGTTAGATTCAACATCCTGTATCCAGCTGTTATTAGAATAAAGGGAGGCGAGTTGCTACATCACATTACACAGTGAGCACTAACCGTGGGATTTTATTCCCAGAATTCCTCCACTTACATGGCTGCATGTCATGGCAACCTGTGGTCACAACCAGATTCAACAACTCATTGAGACCAATTCACTGCAAATTGTGTGGACTAGTGCTTGTGTGAGCAATCATGTAATTTTGCAGAAAACAAGAAATTCTTTAGAATTCATAATAATCAAATTCTAGTAGTCTGCAGTAAAATAATTCTAATAGTCTGCAATAAAGTAAATATTGCTTGATATATTGCAATAACATTACAATAGTTTAAGTATTAATTGGTAAAATAACCTGAACTGGATACAAATTGTGTCAGTGTAATATTTCTCAGAGAAGAAACAATGTCAGCTGAAGGGATCTGCTTAAGGTAAAGTGGACAGGTAAAAAGGGGCGGGAAAGAGCTAGCTGACAACCAACTAGCTGTGAAAAAAGCCTGGGAAATGCCGTCCGATTAAATCTGAGGTAAACTGAATGTATGAAACAACCGAACGGTTAAACCCATCCGCGCCCAGAATGAGAGGAAAATGGCAAAACTGTTCGCAAAGGAAAATAATAAGAGTATAATAATACCGTTTTGCGAGTTTTGACGCGAACGGCCTCGAAACTTAACTTTGGCAAGTAGCAATACCTGAAATATATATACCTCAGAAAATTAGAAAATATAATTCGAAAAATATCCAAAAATAAATATTTATGTTTACAATAATGGTATAAATGAACCAATACACATTATAATGGAAATATGCCAAAACTAAATATTATATAGAATAACTGTAATATATGTATATACGCCCTGTTCCAAATTATTATGCAAATTATATTTTTCTCATTTACCTAAATAATTGATGTAAATAACAGTCAGCATAATTCTCATGTTATCAACTATTAAGAGTACAATTCAGGGGGGCGGAGCCTGACAAGCAAGCGAGCAAGACGTGCTCTGCTCGAGCTCCAGCCGATCGGGAGGTTTACTGCCTAATATCTGGGGGTGAACCGCAGGAAGAACCACATCCAGTGGCTAGAAAGCTTGGGGAAACCAGCACACACATGCGGATACCCGAATAGTTGGTTAGTGGTGGCCGAATAGAAGGTTTATGCACAGTTGCAAGACTCTGGAGGACTCTACACCTTGATGTCCGTGGGACTCCAGAGGCACCAGCAGCTTCAAATATCTGTTTGCTGCTATGTAATGGTATTTTAGCAGCTGCTCTCTTGATCCGATGCATGGATCTGGCAGAAATCTTCCTCAATGTGCCTTTATCTGCACGAACCCGTCTGTGCTCTGAATCAGCCAGAAATCTCTTAATAGTGCGATGATCACGCTTACGTTTTCGTGAAATATCTAATGTTTTCATACCTCGTCCAAGGCATTGAACTATTTCACTCTTTTCGGCAGCAGAGAGATCCTTTTTCTTCCCCATATTGCATGAAAATGGTGCTCTGCTTAATAATGTGGAACACCCTCCTTTAGTATTTTTTCCTTAAATTGGGCTCATCTGGCAATCTAATTATCCTGAGACACAATTCCATCCATGAGTTAAACTGAAAAACTAAATATTTAATCTTTGTGACACTTAAATAGAATTTGCATAATAATTTGGAACAGGGTGTATGTTACTTATCTCAACTGGAGGAGCAAAGAAATATGAAGAGGATTGGGGGTCATTCCCTATATAAAGACTACGCTGGATGCTGATTGGCTATTGGATATTCCATTGCACTTACTTGGCTGTTTTTTCTTATATTGTTTCAGTAAACATTATTGAAATATTATTTGCTGTTGTTTAGTAAAGAAAGTTAATGCATATAATGTCTTGTTCTAAAATCTAGATTCTTTTGTAAGAATGAATGACATGTCAAATAAACATAGCACAGCTGCTTAATCACAATTCGGCAAAAAGGTAGGCTTGTTCAAACACACTCTTTTTAGAGTGGAATTGCCAAAAATGGGATCAACTCAAACAGTAAGTCGTGGGATTTATTCACCAAACTGACGAAGAACTGACTGTATTCATTTTAAATGGTTACTCCAAATCAACTTGATCACTCCTGCTCTTAAAAGTGGTCAGAGCAGAAGGAATCTTTATGTGCAACGTTTTAGCTTGAAACTCTCTAATTTAATCAGTAGCTCCCCATTGGTGCCTCCTAGCACCATAACAACTTCCTTTATATTAAGTTGTTATGGTGACCGAGTGTCTCGTTAAGGTCAAAATAGTTGAAACAAAAAATATGCTTTCGGTTTAGCTATTCTGGACTTCTCACTTTAGTAAATAACCCTGTAGGTGTTGTACGTTGGTTACGCTGATGAAAGGTCAACAGATGAAGGTCAGATAGAGGAAACAGAACTTTAGAGAGATTAGAAGTGGTACAAAGATTAGTGAAGATGAGATGAGGAATCAGTCCACTGATTGATTCTAAGAGGAGGATACAAAGAGGAGTCGGGAGTTGTCAGAGCTATTCGGGTGATGACTGGTATAATTGATTTTAATCCTCAGAATAATGGTGCCAGGTTAAGCTGCCAGATGCTGAAGCTATGAAGAAGAAAAACAATGGGAGCCACATAGAGCAATAGGTTCAAGTGATTATTTCAACCTTTTCTCCGGGTTCCTTAGTCTAGGCAGACATAACAAATTGAGGAGACATTGGATTGTCAAATATGACAGTGCTGCTTTAACTGCTCTTAAACAGGTAATAATGTACAGATCACATTCATTTAGATTTTAGAAGAAGATAAAAATGGCGGAATAACTCTTACCGAGTTGATCATTGTTTTCATGCACTTCTCACAATATCCTGAAGGGGGCAGCGTTTCACTATGAAATGCCCCAACTAAAGTAATAAAACAATACTAAGTAGGGCTAATAGAGTGCTATGATATTTGAAAGTAATATTTGATATTTTTTTTTTTGTAACAGAGCAAGAAACGCAAGAGACACACATTTTTTTTAAAAAAAATTCTGATTATTTTCACTTGGCTATAATGTGTCTACTTTAAAATGAAGCAACAGTCACTCACAGGGTTATCACCTAAACACTGAATTTTAATGAATTAATTCCAAAATAGCAAAACTGACAGGTTTATTCACATAAACCATCTGAGTGACTGCCACGGGAGGTGTCCCTAGGGATCAATGTAAACATGCCTACAGGGACTGACTATGCTCATCAGAACAACTACATTAACCCCTTAAGGACCAAACTTCTGGAATAAAAGGGAATCATGACATGTCACACATGTCATGTGTCCTTAAGGGGTTAAGCTGTTAGATTAAGAATTTTACATATATTTTGGCGGTTATGATTTAAGAGTTGCAGAAGTTTTGTACCTTTCAATTCTTTGTCCATCCAGGTCTACTAATCTGGCTCCCTGCTTCATAAGAACACCAGAGAAAAACACTTAAAAGTTTGCTCCAAGAACCAAGACCACTTCACTGATTTGAGGTGGTCATGGTGCCTGAAGTCTGTATTTGCAGCGTTTCACTATGAAATGCCCCATAAACAAAGATAAACTCCTTTGCTGAATCCACCTCCTGTAGTGTTATCGGGGCATCATTAGCCAGCACAAAAAAAAAAAGGTGAGCTTAACAGATTAATCATTGTTAAGTACAAGGGTTTTATACATATCACACTATTAGATTTTTTTTTTCATTTTATGTCTTTTGAACTCGGAATCCTGCCTGATGGGAGGTGGTATGCTACCTTAAAAGCATAGTAATGCTGATTACTGAGCCTCTGGAACATATGATTGGATCCAATCACTATTAATTTATAATCCATATAAAATACCATCTACACTATATATATGTTTCTCTTCTTCTTTTTACGTATAATACGTATATCCCTGCTATAGTCTCAAAATAAGGGTTAGGAAATTGTATGTGCATGTTTTTTTTTAGTGCTCCACTTTATCACGTGTATCACGATTTTATTTGGCTAATATTAATTCTGTGCAAAATTGGCATTTGATGCCGGTACAACACTGCTGGTGGTAGACCAGGGGTAGGCAACCATCGTCACTCGAGATGGTTTGGACTACATTTCCCATGATGTTTTGCCAGTATTTGGGCTGTAAGAGCTTTATGTGAGATGTAGTCCACTGTTCACAACATCTGGAGTGCCGATGGTTGCTTCCCCTTTGGTAGACAATATTGTTGACATAGAAATGACTTGACTGAGCATTTACCTCCCCGATGCTCCCATAGGTTGCAGGAAACTAAGCTCCCTCTGAGAGTTTCCTTGGAAGGGACATCTTCAGGGCTCAACTCCATTCCTGTGCAACCTACATCCTGGCTAATGACACAAGGAGGAAATGATGACATCAAATCCTCCAACGCTGAGTCAGGATGTTCCACAAACGTGCACTCTGGGATAGATACATTACGTCATATGAGACATCTATCATATATTCAGAAAATATATAAAAATGCATTAGTGGTTTAAATAAAAATCACAGTATTTGGCAATGCAGCAAAGATTGAGTTTGGCACAGTAATAGTAGCAATATAATAAAAGAAATAGTATGGGCAATGAGTATATTCGCCACTAGGTGGTAGTATTAAAAAGTAATAAGCAGGATCATACAGTACTGTCTGATGAAAATAAGTCTACAGCGTGAAGTGACTACAATACCTTTCAAATGATTTCTTTGATGTATATATTTTTCTTCTGTCTGCCTTAAAAACAAAACAATTAGAAAAGTATTGTAGTGTGACTGATTATAAAAATAGTAGGGAATTACTAATTACTTTAGTAAAAATTAGAAGCAGTAAGGTAGCTATAACAAAATAATATATATATATATACACTGAACAAAATTATAAACGCAACACTTTTGTTTTTGCCCCCATTTTTCATGAGCTGAACTCAAAGATCTAAGATGTTTTCTATGTACACAAAAAGGCCTATTTCTCTTAAATATTGTTCACAGATGTGTCTAAATCTGTGTTGGTGAGCACTTCTCCTTTGCCGAGATAATCCATCCACCTCACAGGTGTGGCATATCAAGATGCTGATTAGACAGCATGATTATTGCACAGTTGTGCCTTAGGGTGGCCACAATAAAAGGCCACTCGAAAATGTGCTGTTGGGGCCTCCCCGCAGCCTGAACATTCGTGCTTAAACTTACACGAGGCACCCCACTTGCATTGTTCTTCATTAAATGTCCAACAGAACCCTTTCTTTTGACTGGCCGACGAAGAGGAGGTTGATCCCGCGCTGTCCCCACCCTGAAAGAGTGCAGCTCTTTGAGCCATCATCAGTTTCATCCATAGTGGTAGGTGCATCTGGTTCCACCGCATTTCGGGATTAGCCGACAACCTTTGCCGGAACTGCTCGTCGTACTTCCACCATGCTAAACCCCCATAAGTACGATAAGCCTCCCAGATCCCATCCAAATAGCAGAAAAACTAAAAACGCCGCTCGGGAAATTTCTCCCCCAAAACACTAGCCAAAATGCAGAATGCCCGAAGCCAATTCCCCAAAGACTTAGGTATCTTCCAATACCTCCGTCTCTTTTCCTCCTCCTGTTTCTTGGCATCCTTCAGATCAAGATATTCATCCAAAGGAAGGAGCGAGAAGATCTTGCGGAATTCGCCCCGCTAAATCTTTTCCTTCACTTCCGATTTTAGATGACAACCCAAAGGCCCAGCGAATTACATGTGCACATTCTGCCTGGCTACTTCAGGGATCTCACCTGCTAACTCTGCACGCTCGCTGACCACCACCGACGTCCTCGAACCGAGTAAAGTCACCGTATTCCCGCCCTGAACACTGCCCGCCGCATCCACCCCACTCCCACCTGTCGGTGGACCCCACACCCGACTAAAATGCGCCTCCTGTGTATCCTCGGCAGCCCAAGTGTTAAGAAAGGACCTCAAGCTATCCAAGAGATTCCAGGAGTGTAGTGCAGAAGAAGACTTACCGCCAGAACCCCCTGCCATAAAAGACTGCGGGGCTGCTGTCCTTCCATCCACCTCGAGAGCTTCAGCAATAGTGTCATAGCTTCTGCATCCAGCTGCCTGGTCCTGCCTCAGAGAAGGAGTTGCTGACCTGCGGGAAGAAGACAACCTGGGTAGTCTACTCATAGATTCCCTGTCCTCACAACGTCTGGCCGCCTGGCCAGATTGGCCGTATGGGGTAAGCCTACCCTTCTGATAACTCCTGTTAGGTGACCTGTAAGCCCTGCACCGGATCCTCACCTATCCTTGGAAGAAGTTGAACACTCCCTGCTGTAATGCCCAACAAAAGGACGCTGATCCGCTGTGGACCGTCTATCCTCGGAACAATCCTGAGAAGTAGCCTGGCCTGGGACACTTGGTGACCCGCTATTCCTTGTCTTAGAGCTGCTCTCCCTGCACTCTCAAGCAGCATGACTCCTCCAATCCAGCCCATCCATCTCCCTGGCTCCCTGTAGCCGAGCGCACTCTCTCCCACCTGACCCTGCACGGCCCGTGCTGCGCCCCCCAGGCCCTGTTTGGGCCGCATCCCCGCTATCAGGGCACTTATCTTGCCTTGTAGGCCTGCCTGGCACTGCCGTAGTACTGCTATGTCGTATCCCTGCCTGGCTGCCTGAACCAGCCGCTGCCCACGCTGACTTAGCCCCAACTGGGATATTGGCCTCCACCGCAGCTGACCTGGCCCCATCCGGGGCTGTACCAGACTCCTTCCTGCTGCCTGGACCCCCCATGGCCGTTCCCCTCCATGCACCAGGGCACCCACGTCCTGCCCCACACTCTCCAAGGATACAAGGCCCGTGGGGCCAGACTCACTGAGAGCAGCAGGGACATCTCCAGCGTTAGTTGCAGACCTGGCGGCACTCTCTGCCCCACCGGAGCGTGCCGTCCTCAGCACCCGACCTTTCCTGCCAGCTGCCAACCGACGGGGCGTAGCCTGACCTGGGAGACGCAGACGTGCAGCCTCCCGTCCCTGACCCGCTCCAGCAATGCCACCTGGCGTAGACCACCTGCCAGGGGCCTCCGCGGCCGACACCTCAGGCCCAGCTCTCTCCCCGCCGACTGCCGCTTCGACCACGCGGCCTGCTCTGGACCCGTCTGCCATGGCTCCTGTTATAAATAATCAAATTAATACCAATTAGAAGAAAATCTATTTGTTCCATAGTTCCTGCCTGCTAATTCTAGCATATATTTTACTGATTTGCATCCTTTTTCATGTGGTATACTTGTGTATAATGATTTTATGTTACAAATACCCAGTACATAATCTAGCTACCAACAATTTTTGGGAATTTATTTAAGAGCCTCATGGAGTCATTTAGGCATAATTTTGTAACTGAATTAATGTAGTTACCTAGACTTAATATAAATATATTACTAAGAATGTAACATTTATAATGTCTATCTTTATGCCATTATTTAAAGGGTTACCACAACAACCATGACCACTTCTGCTTTTAGAAGTGGTCATGGAGGTATGAATCAGTATATGCAGTACTTCTGCTTGAAACGTTGCACATAGAAAGATATCTGCAATTTTGTATCTGGGGCTAGTTACACCTCCGACTAACATGACTTAGGCAGCCTGGAACACTGTTCCGAACTGCTTAACATTAATTCTGAAGTTAGACTCTATAAACTCACACACAAGCCCATTATGCAGTTGAATATGTATACATGATTACCATGTTACATAGTTACATAGCTGAAAAGAGACTTGCATCCATCAAGTTCAGCCTTCCTGTTATACATCCATACACCAGGAATCGTGTACACAAGGCTATTGCAAATTAAATTTGCTTATTGCTACCTTTCTAGCTCTGGCTCTGCTGCGCCACCCCGAAGCTGAACGGACCACTATGGAGAAGTAGAATTTGGATGTGAGCTTTGGGACAGAGATGGGAAATGAAAAAAGGCGCAGTCACTTTTTATTAGTCCTAGGGCTGCCATTAATGATTATGTTAATAATCAATTAATTGGTTGATAAAAAATGTTTTCCGATTAATCGATTTAAAAATATATATTTTGAATAAATCCAGAAACATTTTTAAAGATTCTAGTCAGTGTCCATCAATTCTCTATCAGACTATAAAGTGTGCATGTGCACATAATCCTAGAATTTGGGACACAAGATGGAAAACAGGGACCACAAAATTGTGATGCATCCCTTATGCCTTCATTGTATAAAACTGCTTTATAAAGCATATATAAAGCAATATAATTATCTTGCTGGGGGCTATTTTTATAAAATTGTTAGAAAGAAAATAAGCAACATAAAAAGCCAGAGTTAAAAGGCATGCGTATTTATAGTTTATCTAACTTCAAATTGTAACATTTGGGGACCTTGCTTAAACCAGGACATTGAGTTATTCACTAAACTACATTTTTGCTCAATTAAATGTAAACATTTTGTCAAAATATTTTCTCTGAAAACATCTCTAACTTGACACTTGCTGGCTGGGTGAAATCTGTGTGCTGACTGCATGTAATGTGTTTGTTGTGTGTGCTGGCTGTATGTAATGTGTGTTGTGTTCAGCTGCATGTTATGTGTGTGTTGTGTGCTGACTGTATGTAATGTGTGTGCTGCCTGTATATATATTGTGTGTTTTGTGCTGTCTGTATGTAATGGTTGTTTTGTTCCAAGTATGTAAGAGGCATGGTAGTAGGAGACAAAGAGCTTTCTAAAAGGTATGTTTTATGTGGCTCCACTGGTTTTACTCGCCATGGTTCTGGTACAGGCCTGGGCGCAAATGGTTGTTGCTCCACTCTGTTTGCCTCTGCCTTCATCACTATCACTGACACAGCTAAGGATGATCTCTGCTGCTCAGAAGCCCTACCATTGCTATAATGAGTTTCAGTACTTGTTTGAATTGTTGTTTCTCCAATTACCAAAGATCATACCACTCTTTCTCTGCATCTCATGCACTTTATTAATTATTGTGTCTTTTCACATAGCCAGGGTATTATTCCTCGAAGCCAGATTGCCATTATATTTGACTCAAAAATGGTGGCCTTCATTTCGCACATGCAACCTATAAATTCCTCCTTCACCCTCTTAAACAAATCTGCCATGTCTGGATGCGGTCATTCTTCAGGTTCAATCTCACGGCTCTGAAGGATCCTTTAGGAAGATGAATGATGTAATCACCTGCCCAAAGCATGCTACGGCTTGACTTAAATTGCCTGTGACAACCTTGAAAGGCTTAAGGTTTGCCACAATCTGACCTTGTAGCTTCCCATTGTTCTCTGATGATATGGAATATATCACTCTCTTCTGCTTGAGAATATGTTCCATCAACTCCAAAGTGGAGTTCCACTGTGTCATAACATCTTGCCGAAGACTGTGACAAACCTGCTTGTTCTCGACCAGCCTTCACACTGAGGTGGAAGTGGCTGGCAATCTTTCGAAATCTTTTTCTTAGGTTGCACAATCGGAAGTCTCTGCATCAGTCAGAATTGAATTTTCTCAAAACCATATGTAAAATACAAGCTTCACAACGCACAGCGATAAAGTCCCCATCTCTGATTGCTTTCACCCAATCATTCACTTTAAAGCCTTTGTGTACTGCTGTGCCTGCTTCTTCTCCAACCCGGTTTTCTAGCATTGTTCGAAGAGCTTCCATAATATTAGTTGAACTGTGCTGCTAATTAATAAAGAGGCATTCCTTATGTTTGTGGTGAAGTGCACAATCTGTCCATCTGCCTTAGATAGCTCCTCCTTTAATGTGTATAATATGGGGTAATAAGGACCCCAACCAGTTTGTGAAGAGTTTTAACAGGAGTTTTATTTCTGTGTTTAGCAATGATACGGACACTGAGCATGGGCTTTCCCAGCTTAGGTAATGTCACTGCATAATAGCTCTGAAGGCAACAGTTGAGTTTAACCCCTTAAGGACCAAACTTCTGGAATAAAAGGGAATCATGACATGTCACACATGTCATGTGTCCTTAAGGGGTTAAAGAACAGCGTTGAATATGGTCACCATATGTGGGGCAAGTATCTGGTAGAACCGCTTATAGTAGGCGTTAGAGAAGTAGTTGGGCCTCAGGGCTTACTGCACTTCTTTCTTCTCAGTTGCTGGAAAAGCCAGGCCATTTTCCTGTTCTGCTGTCAGAGAGGGGTAGTTTCCTATCTCTCTTTAAATTGTAGAGTCATGCATAGTATCTTGCAAATTAATCTTCTACTTTTTTAGGAATCATCACTTCCTCCCCTGAGGTGGAGGCAATAAATGGGTATTTATGTTTTGCTTATTGTTCCTTCAAGCGTCTCGCAAGTAACTTACCTGCCCTGTTCCCCTGGGCATACTGTCTTGATTGAGTTTCTTTCACGTTGTACCCCACACTCTGTGAATTGTATTAAATAATTTAAGGAGTAAGAAGGTTTTAAAATTTCAAATCATGAAGCATTTTCTGCCAGCTGGGTAATTGTGTTTGAGATTGCCTTTTCAGCCATAATGCTCTTGTAATGAACAGACCCCTAATACCGGGTTTGTGTGCTAACCATAGGGTTATAGGAGAGCCCTCCAATGAAGCATGAATTCAGAAGTATTGATAAAGTTGGGTCTCTAAGTCTAGAGAAAATTCCAAGTTCTGCCATAGGGACTCATTTAATCTACATGGACTTTAGTCATTTAGGGCTTTGACTCATAGGCATGATCTGACCAGGACAGCTGGCCTATATAACAATCTATTACATAGTCTCGATCAGAGCCAGGGACAAAGAAGCCATCAATCCTTGAGGAAGAATTATTGACATGGTAGAAGTAGGTAAATTCACTATCTCGTGGGTGTAAAATGCTCCAAATATCTCTTAAGTTATGTGTCGTGAGTAATTTAGTAGTCTCTTTACCCTGATTTAGACCTAGATTTAGAATTTAGAGGATTGGAATGTCATGGGCTCTAATCTGGGATGTATAACGCGGTTTATGTCTTCACATATTAGTATAATCACCTGTAGAGAGGGGGACAATTTGGCCAATAGTTGATGGAAAAAGTTGCCTCAGACAATCTGTGATGGTTTTTTTTTTTTTTTAACATTCTCAATTTTTTTCAGAGTGGGGGCAGACAGGTTGTCATATAGCTGAATGTCTCTGTACTATGCAAGTAGATCTTTCTTGGATCTGCTGGACTTCAGTATGACCTCTTTGATACTATGGTAGAGTAGCCTCGTCAATACATCTAGGGATGCGGAAGTTGGTAGGAACTGTGGTTTGCTAACTCTATGCCTGGTCTAAGCGACACACCTCCACTGGGAGATCAGGCCGTGGAGAGATAGCACAGCTATGTGGACAAGGGCACATGTATGAGTGTGGGGTTGGATGCTTGTGATTGGTTGTAAGTGTGTATGGGAGTGGTTATGTGTTTTGTAGTGGTGTATGGATCATCTCACCTCAGTGCCCTTTTGAGAGATGGGCCAGCAAGCAACTTCTCTCCCACCCACCCTCTTTTATGTTTGTTGTTCATACATGTCACAGCTAGCGGGGAGCGTGTCATTGCCAATAGGTTTTGGGGGGCTATTACATTGAGAGTCAGGATATGGACAAGGTCGGGTCTCAACCCCCCCTGCTCTGTAGGGTAAACGTTTAAGTAACCAACTTGGACGTGCCCACCGAGCTAGAAGCCGGCTGGTGGTAAGCATTGAAAGGAAAAGGAAATTTGGTTGGATGAGGAGCCAGGCGAGAACCCTGTAGGCAAGTTGGTGCATAGACACGTTGTCTCTTTCATTGGCAAAGACGTTTATGTAAGCTCAAGTCTGTAGGGGTATTGTATGTTAAGTTATGGATTATGTATGTATTTATCTCTGGTTATAATTAAATGATAATGTTTAATAAAAGTTGGATGAGTCCTACAGTCTTATGTTTTAATAAATACTGTGGCCTGTTTTATCCAAAAATTCGGTGTCTGTCGTTATTGAGGGGTTATTTGGGGTTATTCGTATTCACGTCACATTCCCCTCTATGTCCATACATGGGTCAGGGTATGAAACATGCCACAGAGAAAAGCCTGCTGATCAGCTGGTATAATTGTCTGTGGGATGCCCTGCAGATGCAGGTTAAGTTGTCGTGACCTGTCTTATTAAAAAGAAAAAACTGAAATATCACAACGAAATAAGTATTTAGTTCCTTTGCTATGACACTGGAAATTTAGCTCAGATGTATTCATTTCTCTGGAACATCTTTGAGATGTTCCCCAGATTACAGTGGCCTTCATAATTCTTTAATGGAAAAAGTTTGGAACAATCAGAACTCTAACAAGAGCTGACCACCGGTGGGGGATAGGGGGGAGGTTTGTAACAGAGGTCACCAAGAAGAACCCAATAGTTATTCTGGGTGAGTTCTAGAGATCATGTGTGAAGATGTGAGAAACTGGCAGAAGGACAGCCATTACTGCAACACACCAATATGGCTTTTTTGGCAGACTGGCCAGATGGAAACTTTCCCTCACTGCAAGATTTGGAATTTACAAAAAAAGAGCACCTAAAAGACTCTCAGAATGCAAGAAACAAAATTCTCTGGTCTGATGAAGCGTAGATTAAACTTTTTGGACTCAATTAAAAGCATCATGTCGGAATTAAACTAGGCACAGCTCATAACGCACACAATACCAGCCTAACGGTAAAGCATGATGATACTAATATCATGCTTTTTGGATGTTTTTCAGCTGTAGGGACTGGGAGACTGGTCAGGGTTGAAGGAAAGTTGAACAAAGAAAATGCAGAGATATCCTTAATGACAACCTGGTCAACTGTCCTCAGAACCTTATACTGGACTAAAGGTTTAAGAAATACAAACACGTATTATACATATAGCGACCTGCACACTGTTTAGATGACCACTTCTCCTTGTTTAATAATAATGTAGTTTTACTTATCTTTCATCCATCGCCCCCATCGGTACTTATACTGTGTCCACCCTGCCTCCAGTTCATCAATCCTGATGAGCTCAGCCAATCCAAAACATTTGGAGACTAGTGCGCATGTACAGCAAAATGCCATTCTGTGCCAATCAAATGAGAACCTAGTTTGATTAAGTTCACACAGGGAAGTACCGCCGGTGGCTGTCAGGAAGACAGTCATTAGAGGTGTGTTTTACCCTACATTGCAAATATTACAGGATCTACAAAACTAATTAAAACTAAAGGGCCACTGCACCCAGAACACTTCATTGAGATGGCATCTGGGTGTCTTTAGTAATCCTTTCCTCTTCCAACAAGAGAATGACTCGAAAGACACAGCCAAGACAATGCAAGACTGACCTTAGGGGACAACATTGTGAGTGTTCTTGAGTGGCTCAACCAGATCTAGGACTTGATTCCAATCAAAAATTCTAGAGAGACCTGAAAATGAATGTCCACCGATGGTCCCCATCCAACCTATCAGTGCATGAGAGGATCTGCAGAGATTAATGACAGAGACTACCCAAATCCAGGAGTGCAAAACGTGTTTCATCATCACCCAGAAAGACTTGAGGTTGTAATCTCTGCCAAAGATGCTTCAACAAGTATTAAAGGTCTGAATACATATGTCAATGTGATATTTTAGATTTTTTTCTTTTTGATATATTTGCAATGGTGTTAAAAATGTACTTTGTCTTTATGGAATATTGAGTGTAGATTGATGTGAAAAATGGATTTGACAGATGGAAGTTACTTGGCGAGACATCACAAATCCCTTCAACCTCCAACAGTGTGACCTGCACAGCACGAGGGAATAGAAATCTATGTGTCACTAAGGGATTGACTCTGGTTCATGTGACTATTAGCAGCAATGTGTTATCTCCCCCTAAAGTCACATGCAGACACCTCCACACCATACGTAAGCATTACAGTTTGGTTGTTTGGTCGCTCAGAATACTACAGTTTCCCAGGAAACATCCCTGTAGTACTGTCCAGCCCTGAAGATCAGTAATATTTTAGGCCAGCACCTCAAACACAAACCCACACACTTAGCATGTGAGCTAACAAATTCCTGCCTCCTGGCCCACTCCTGCAGTACTCTGCTAACAAGCACCCCTGTGCACCTGCAGTTATTTTTAGAGGAACTCTGTAGTGTTGGGAATATAAACCTGTATTCCTAATGATATTGTCCCCTTGTCCCTAGTTCTATAAAGGTCCCCCCTCATGTGCAATTAAACTTGATGGCTACCCCTGCACTGCTCACCTCTCCATCTACTGCAACGTTATGGAGGAGGCTTGGCATTCTCCACGATGGTCCAAAGCTTTCTCATCCAATATTTGATATAGAAAACCATTGTATTCAGAGCTTTACTATGGACTTCAATATCGCATGACATTTATTTTTTTTGGAAATCTTTATTTTAAGATTTTACAAAAGGGCAAAAGCAAGTGTAAAACACATGTATGTACGTAGTGGGGAATCGCGATGCAGCCTAGAACAAAATCTAACCTCATTAAACCCCCCAATAACGACAGACCACTTAGTATGGATAAAACAGGCCACAGCATTTATTATCACAACTAAATTACTGCATAACACATCCATAACTTTATTTATTAAATCTCTTCTTTTCTGTAACCAAAACATTAGACATAAATAAGCATAAACTAACATATATACATATATAACTCCACCCATAGTGTTATACAGTGACCCAACCGTCCTTGCCAATAAAAACATGGAGTGGTTCCTAATCACCACTCCCTCTCACCTCCCCCCTCGTCATAAAAATCCTTCCAATGCCTGCCATCAGCCGACCTTATCCACGCTCGATGGGCACGAGACCTCAGGCAACCTAAAGTTAAACCTTTAGAGCAGGGGAGGTTTGAGACCTTAAAAAACTTGTTCATCTCATTCCATCTACTTAAACGTAACCTCAAACTCAATTGGCAAGGACATACCCCCGGCTAGCTGCGACAAAATATAGTATAGGGTGGGCGGGAGGGAAGCTGTTTGCTGGCCCGAATCCCAAGTGGCACTGAGGTAAGACCTCCCCCACACTGTCTTACACAGAACATAATCACACCCACAGATTCTTCCCAACCAATCCCATGCATCTATCCCCACACTCCTACATGTGCCCTTGTCCGCTTAGCTGCGCTATCTCCCCAGGGCCTTATTCATGAGAAGAACTAAAATTAGTATGCTGTAACACCATCAGAACATCTCCCAACGTTTACCATGAACATCTTATTTGCCAATGATAAGAGCGGACTTTAATAGGGTGTTAATATATCTTCATCGCCCCTTAGGGTATTTCTTTCTCCCGAGCCACTTTGTGTGTCTCTTTTCCCCTCTGCCCCATTATATGCCTCCCAGTTCCCAGGCCGCCTGTGTGTCAACCACCCCCCACCCCTCAGCACCTTTCTGTGTCTCTTTCTCCCCCACAGTCCCTTTGTGTGTCTCAGTTTGTCTTTGGAAAGATGTCTTTAATTTAAACAGTGAACTATGCATTTTAACATTTTATAATGAAATTACACAGAAGATTAAACTTCCAGTATTATATACATCAAATAGCTCATCTTTATCTGGTATACAGAGTATTCAGAGATAGTATTCATAGCCATTAGTTTTTTTCACATTTCTATGCTGCAGCCATGTGCTACAATTGTTTACAGTATTGTGATTTAGCTTTTCACATAAATCTACACTCAGTACCCCCACAATGACAAAGCAAAAAACATTTTTTTGACACCTTTGCAAATATATTAAACAGAAAAAAACTGAAATATCACATTGACATATATATTCACACCCTTAACTCAGTACTTAGTTGATGCATCTTTGGCACAGATTACATGCTTAAGTTGTTTTGGGGTATGATGCTTTGCCCACCTGGATTTTGGTAGTTTCTGCCACTCATCTCTTCAGATCCTTTCAAGCTCTGTCATGTTGGATGCGGATTGTCGGTGGACAGTGTAGCGAAATTGATGCTCTAGCTACACTTTCATTCTCTTTCACATGTAGTGATTTCTTCTTTAATGGTAATTATTTTCTGCAAATCACGGGGAATGCCATGGGGACCAATTTCGCCCCCAGCTATGCCAATACATACATGAGATGGGAGGAGTTATTTGTGTGGTCTGGGCATGACTGGAGGGCGAACTTGGTCCTATGGCGGCGTTATATTGACGACGTTATTATCATTTGGAAGGGGTCTTTTGTTTTGTTTCAAGAAAATGTCAATTTTCTGAATGACAATGAGTACAATTTGGTATTTACTCCCACCTGGAACAAGGATGAGATCAATTTTATTGATCTCTGTTTGTCCCACGATTTGGGACAGGTTAGGAGTAAATGCTTCTTTAAACCCACTGATGGTAATGGGTTTGTCCACCGCAGGAGTGGCCATCATGAACCCTGGCTCAGGGGGATAGCCAAAAGCCAGTTTACCCGTCTTAGGCGGAATTGTTCAGATAAACAAGACTTTTTTGCCCAATCACTACATGTTAAAAAGAAGCTTATAGATAGAGGATACAATGGAAAGAGATTAGAGAAAGAGATTTGTCGAATTGGCGATATAGAGAGGAAGACACTTCTGGAGAATAGATTATGTGCCCCAAGAAGCAGGGACAGCTTCTGTTCAGCATTTATCACCCATTACAATACTGATTATAACAAAATTAAGAGGAGCCTTCAAAGTTCTTGGCTTATCCTGTTACAAGACCCCATTTTGGGGGTACACCTATCGGATAACCCCATAGTGATCTATAAAAGGAATAAAAATCTGAAGGATATGTTGGCACCCAGTTATGCCATCAATCCCCCATCAGTTCCTACCCCTGCTCGTTCAGGCTCATTTCGAGGCTGTGGTACTTGCAAAGCCTGTGCCACGGTGTCTATTAAAAACACACATTCATTTTCTAGTTCAACCACAGGGGAGACTTTTATACTTAACGATAACATTAGTTGCCACACGGACTTTGTGGTGTATCTGTTACAATGTCCGTGTGGCATACAATATGTGGGACGGACTAAGAGGATATTGAAGGTTCATCTATAAGAACATCTTAATAATATCAGAAGGAGATTGATCACACACTCAGTTCCATCCCATTGTATATCATGCCCCTTTTTTTCATTCAAAAATTTCAGATGTTGGGGAATCGAAAGGAGTTCCCCCTTTTTGGCGTGGGGGTGACAGAGTTCAAAGATTAGCCCAAAGGGAGACGTTCTGGATACACAAATTACAGACTCTTACACCTAAGGGTCTGAATATAGATATTGATTTAATTTGTTATTTAGATTAATATGGCACATTTAATTTGGATAAGTGCAAGATAATGCATCTTGGACGTAAAAACCCAAGGGCAGAGTACAGAATATTTAATAGAGTCCTAACCTCAACATCTGAGGAAAGGGATTTAGGGGTGATTATTTCTGATGACTTAAAGGTAGGCAGACAATGTAATAGAGCAGCAGGACATGCTGACAGAATGCTTGGTTGTATAGGGAGAGGCATTAGCAGTAGAAAGAGGGAAGTGCTCATGCCATTGTACAGAACACCGGTGAGACCTCACTTGGAGTATTGTACGCAGTACTGGAGACCGTATCTTTAGAAGGATATTGATACCTTAGAGAGAGTTCAGAGAAGGGCTACTAAACTGGTTCATGGATTGCAGGATAAAACTTACCAGGAAAGGTTAAAGGATCTTAACATGTATAGCTTGGAGGAAAGACGAGACAGGGGGATATGATAGAAACATTTAAATACATAAAGGGAATCAACACAGTAAAGGAGGAGACTATATTTAAAAGAAGAAAAGCTACCACAACAAGAGGACATAGTCTTAAATTAGAGGGACAAAGGTTTAAAAATAATATCAGGAAGTATTACTTTACTGAGAGGGTAGTGGATGCATGGAATAGTCTTCCAGCTGAAGTGGTAGAGGTTAATACAGTAAAGGAGTTTAAGCATGCGTGGGATAGGCATAAAGCTATCCTAACTATAAGATAAGGCCAGGGACTAATGAAAGTATTTAGAAAATTGGGCAGACTAGATGGGCTGAATGGTTCTTATCTGCCGTCACATTCTATGTTTCTATGTTTCTATGTTTCTATGCTTATACCGTCTACATCTTGTGAGTGCAAAAGATTGCTGCGCACAGAATATTGTGTTTTATAACAATATCACACTATGTTTTGTTTTATGTTTTTCCTGTAAATTTACACAGCCATATCCCGAATCTTCTTTAATTTGGTTCACCACTGGGGAAAAGTGTCTTGGGATATTTTACTGCTTATTTCAGCTACGAGGACTGACCAGCGGAGATACCTATGCTAGGTATTGGAGCTCCGCTACAGACAGCCATTGTTAGGTTACTCCAGAGATGTTCAGGTAGATTCAATTCCAGGACAACTTGAGGATATTCACAGAATTATCCCTAAGCCACTCTTACATTGTCTTGGCTGTGTGCTGAGGGTCAATGTCCTCTTGGAAGATGAACATTCAGCCCAGTCTGAAGTCCTGTGCACTAAGTAGCAGGTTTTAATTAAGGATATGTCCTGCTTTACCTCAAACCAGAATGTTTTTTCAGTCAGTCTACTGAACCCCCCCCCCCCCCCCCCGCCCCCCAAAAAAACATGATGCCGCGACCTTGCTTCACCTATGGGATGGTGTGGCAAAGGTGGTAAGCAGTACCCGGTTTCTTTCAGACATGAAGAAATACAGGTACTGTATTGAAGTACATGAAGACTTTGAATTGAAGCCAAACAGTTTAATTTGTGATTCGTTAAACTAGAGAAACTTGTTTCTCACAATCTGAGTCTTTTAGGTGCTGCTTTGCCAACTTTTTTAAAAAAATGACTTCTATCAGGCCAGTCTGCCATGGCCACATCAGTAGAGTGTTGCAGTGATAGTTGTCTTTACACACGTTTCTCCATCTCCACGCCTGTTCTTTGAAGCACACCTATAGCTTACCTCCCAACTCCGGCGAAAATAGGGATGTTTCAGTGACAAGATTTGCATCACTGGTTTCTCCTATAGGGAGCAGTCCTGTCCATAAATGGGGCAGGTCCACCCGGTAGAATTGACAGGCCAAATTGGCATGAATGCACATCATTCATCATCAAGCAGGTTGGCTCACTGAGGGCAATTTATGCAGTGAACACTGTTTCAGTGCTTTTTTGAGTGTTCTAGAGCCTTGAACATAGCATGAGTGCGTCTAATAATTAGCTCACATTATGCTTGTTGGGGACACCAGGGACAAGCAAGACACCAGGGAACATAGTTGGTACTGCGGGACAGGACCCAAAAATTTAGATTGTCCTGCTTCAATGTATTGGGAGTTCTGCTATCGGGTTACAGGTTACCTCTCTAACCAAGGTCCTTCTTCCCAAATACTCAGCTTGGCTAGGTTGCTAGTCCTAAGAAGATGTTATATTAACCTACTTCTATTTTAGAATTATGGATCCTTCAATTCGGACAACATTTGATTGTAGCCATCTCCAGATCTGTGTCTGAGCATAAGTCTGTTGTTTTTGAGCTTATCTCATGGCTTAATTTTTGCTCTGATATGCATTTACAGCTGTGAGACCTTATATAGACTGGTGCGTGCAGAGGCGTAACTAGAAACCACAGGGCCCCGGTGCAAAAATTGCCTTGGCCCCCCCCGCATACATCTACCCCCCGCCACTCCCCCATACGTCTACACTCCCCCTCCAATATGTTCCCCCTCATGCTGAAACATACACACATTCATACAAACACACACACATACATACAAACACACACACACAGACATACACACACACATACAGACACACACACAAACATACAGACACACACACTCACACACAAAGACCTACACACAGACATACAGATACACAAACACACACATACATACATACAGACAGATACATACATACAAACACACACAGACACATACATACAGACACACAGACAGACACATACATACACTCAAACACACACACACAAACATACAGACACACACACACAAAGACATACACACAGACATACAGACACACAAACACACATACATACATACATACAGTGTTTCCCCGAAAATAAGACCTACCCCGAAAATAAGCCCTAGCTGAATTTTCGGGGTGGGCTGCAATATAAGCCCTACCCCGAAAATAAGACCTAGGCATTTTACCTTTGCGGCCCGGCGGGACTTCCTTCTTCTATGAGGAGGAGGGGGAGGCGCGTTGCGGGCCGCGGCATCGCGCAGCGTGATGACGACGTGCGCAGCATGATGATGACGTGCGCAGCGCCGTCAGTCTGCCTTCACGGATCTTCAGCAGAAGGATCCATTCCGGGCGGTGAGGCACCCAGTGGTCGGACTCTTTGAACTGTGAGTAGATACCGGTATTTTATGTCTGGGACTTAATTAATTAAAGGGGGGTGAATTAATTAAAGGGGGGGTGAATTAATTAAAGGGAGGGTGAATTAATTAAAGGGGGGTGGATTCATTAAAGGGGGGTGGATTAATTAAAGGGGGTGGATTAATTAAAGGGGGTGGAATAATTAGAGGGGGTGGATTAATTAGAGGGGGTGGATTAATTAGAGGGGGGTGGGTTAATTAAAGAGGGGGTGGATTAATTAAAGGGGTGGTGGATTAATTAGAGGGGGGTGGATTAATTAGAGGGGGTGGATTTATTAAAGGGGGGTGGATTAATTAGAGGGGTGGCTTAATTAGAGGGGGGTGGATTTATTAGAGGGGGTGGATTTATTAAAGGGGGGTGGATTAATTAGAGGGGGTGGATTTATTAAAGGGGGGTGGATTAATTAGAGGGGGTGGATTTATTAAAGGGGGGTGGATTAATTAGAGGGGGTGGATTTATTAAAGGAGAGGTGGATTAATTAGAGGGGGGTGGATTTATTAAAGGAGGGGTGGATTAATTAGAGGGGTGGATTTATTAAAGGAGGGGTGGATTAATTAGAGGGGGTGGATTTATTAAAGGAGGGGTGGATTAATTAGAGGGGGTGGATTTATTAAAGGGGGTGGATTAATTAGAGGGGGTGGATTTATTAAAGGGGGGTGGATTAATTAGAGGGGGGGATTTATTAAAGGAGAGGTGGATTAACTAGAAAAGCTACAATTTCTGGGGAAATTGTGTGAAGTGTTCTTGCCTCCACCAGTAGTCTACAACTGGAGTGGGTGGAGTAACTGTTATTATTTATTTATATAGCACATTTAATTGCAACGTTGTTGCCCAAAGTGCTTCACAGTTACATTAAAACATACAGTTATAAAAACATTAGCAGGTGCAAAAGGCCCTGTCTATGACATCACTTGCTGCTGCAGCCTGGCACAGGTCAGAGTATTTTTGTGGTTGCCATCTTCAAACGGTCATATTTTAAAAACTATAAATGCTACAGTGAAGAGCTTTATATTGTGAGAATCACAAGACCCAGACCTACATTTTGATGTATAGTATGTCTCTGAGATATTAACAATGAAGGCACAGTCGCAGTTTAGAAATTGCCCTTCAAATGTGAGCTTTGCAGAGTGGAGTGTTAATGAATGTCAATGGGTGGCGCGAGTTGCAAACAAATGGTCATATTGTAAAAACTATCAGGACTATGGCTTAGCCGTGGATATTTTTAGTGGCAGCAGGGATAGCTGAACGTTTTGATATAAGATTTGTGTAGGTGGGCTTGAAAATGAGGGAGTGGTGGCAGTTTAAAAATCATGTCCTGATTTTTCAGCTTTTGCCAGCTCCCACTCTAGCTTTGCCATTCATTCCTATGGGACAAATTTCGCCACAAGAACGACGATATTTCGAGAACCATTCGCCGAAACATTCCACAAAGTAATAGCAATCCGATCGGGAACAATCTGCACGTTTTGGTATATTTTTGTCTATGTAGTGTAAAAACTGTGGGAGGAGTTAGGGTGGCAAATTTGGCTATAATAATAATAATAATAATAACTAGAAAAGCTACAATTTCTGGGGAAATTGTGTGAAGTGTTCTTGCCTCCACCAGTAGTCTACAACTGGAGTGGGCGGAGTAACTGTTATCATTTATATAGCACATTTAATTGCAACGTTGTTGCCCAAAGTGCTTCACAGTTACATTAAAACATACAGTTATAAAAACATTAGCCGGTGCAAAAGGCCCTGTCTATGACATCACTTGCTGCTGCAGCCTTGCACAGGTCAGAGTATTTTTGCGGTTGCCATCTTCAAACGGTCGTATTTTAATAACTATAAATCCTACAGTGAAGAGCTTTATATTGTGAGAATCACAAGACCCAGACCTACATTTTGATGTATAGTATGTCTCTGAGATATTAACAATGAAGGCACAGTCGCAGTTTAGAAATTGCCCTTCAAATGTGAGCTTTGCAGAGTGGAGTTTCAATGAATGTCAATGGACGGCGTGAGTTGCAAACAAATGGTCATATTGTGAAAACTATAAGGACTATGGCTTAGCTGTGGACATTTTTAGTGGCAGCAGGGATAGCTGAACGTTTTGATATAAGATTTGTGTAGGTGGGCTTGAAAATGAGGGAGTGGTGGCAGTTTAGAAATCATGTCCTGATTTTTCAGCTTTTGCCAGCTCCCACTCTCGCTTTGCCATTCATTCCTATAGGACAAATTTCGCCACAAGAACGACGATATTCCGAAAACCATTCGCCGAAACGTTCCACAAAGTAATAGCAATCCGATCGGCAACAATCTGCACGTTTTGGTATATTTTTGTCTATGTAGTGTAAAAACTGTGGGAGGAGTTAGGGTGGCAAATTTGGCTATAATAATAATAATAATATATATGTGAGATAACATTAAGTGGTCTTGCTATGCAAGAACACTT
This sequence comes from Pelobates fuscus, assembly GCF_036172605.1. NCBI lineage: Eukaryota > Metazoa > Chordata > Amphibia > Anura > Pelobatidae > Pelobates > Pelobates fuscus. The sequence continues at coordinate 265,288,858 of NC_086322.1, read as the reverse complement.
AATAATAATAATATATATGAGATAACAGTAAGTGGTCTTGCTTTGCAAGAACACTTAATTAGAGGGGGGTGGATTTATAAAAGGGGGTGGATTAATTAGAGGGGGTGGATTTATTAAAGGAGGGGTGGATTAATTAGAGGGGGTGGATTTATTAAAGGGGGTGGATTAATTAGAGGGGGTGGATTTATTAAAGGAGGGGTGGATTAATTAGAGGGGGTGGATTTATTAAAGGGGGGTGGATTAATTAGAGGGGGCGGATTTATTAAAGGGGGGGTGGATTAATTAGAGGGGGTGGATTTATTAAAGGGGGGTGGATGAATTAGAGGGGGTGGATTTATTAAAGGGGGTGGATTAATTAGAGGGGGTGGATTTATTAAAGGGGGGTGGATTAATTAGATGGGGTGGATTTATTAAAGGAGGGGTGGATTAATTAGAGGGGGTGGATTTATTAAAGGGGGGTGGATTAATTATAGGGGGTGGATTTATTAAAGGGGGTGGATTAATTAGAGGGGTGGGTTTATTAAAGGGGGGTGGATTAATTAGAGGGGGGGATTTATTAAAGGAGGGGTGGATTAATTAGAGGGGGTGGATTTATTAGAGGGGGTGGATTTATTAAAGGGGGGTGGATTAATTAGAGGGGGTGGATTTATTAAAGGAGGGGTGGATTAATTAGAGGGGGTGGATTTATTAAAGGGGGGTGGATTAATTAGAGGGGGTGGATTTATTAAAGGGGGTGGATTAATTAGAGGGAGTGGATTTATTAAAGGGGTGGATTAATTAGAGGGGGTGGATTTATTAAAGGGAGGTGGATTAATTAGAGGGGTGGATTTATTAAAGGAGGGGTGGATTAATTAGAGGGGGTGGATTTATTAAAGGGGGGTGGATTAATTAGAGGGGGTGGATTTATTAAAGGGGGTGGATTAATTAGAGGGGGTGGATTTATTAAAGGGGGGTGGATTAATTAGAGGGGGTGGATTTATTAAAGGAAGGGTGGATTAATTAGAGGGGGTGGATTTATTAGAGGGGGTGGATTTATTAAAGGGGGGTGGATTAATTAGAGGGGGTGGATTTATTAAAGGAGGGGTGGATTTATTAAAGGAGGGTGGATTAATTAGAGGGGGGTGGATTTATTAAAGGGGGGTGGATTAATTAAAGGGGGGGGGTGGATTAATTAAAGGGGGGGTTCAATGTACATACCGGTACCGTAAATAAATAAGCCCTACCCTGAAAATAAGCCCTAGTGTGTTTTTTGGGACTAAAATTAATATAAGACCCGGTCTTATTTTCGGAGAAACACGGTACATAGAGACACATACATACAAACACACACACATACATACACACACACATACAGAGAAACATTCATACAGACACACATACATACAAACACAAACATATACAGACACATATGCAAAATGTTTTAGTCACCCTCCTGTTTCCTACCTTTTAGATGCAGGAGGATGACTTTCCCTGGGGTCCAGTGGTGGCTCAGGCTGATGATAGTCAGAATTCCCACTCTGACTCCCTCCTTTCCTTCCTCCCGTGCGGATCCTGGTGTAAGATGGGAGGAGTGACCAGACAGTCACTTCCTCCCAGCTCTGATGTCATCACAGGGAGCCTGGTTGCACTATTAAAGCGCAGCAGCGCTGACCGGGCCCCCTGGAAATGTATTGCCATTGAGTAGCCCTAACAGTATGGGCCACCCGATGGGCCCCTTCAATGCGACCCCGGCAGTTATACCGTGCAGGCCGGGGCCGCGTCACTTTGCTGGCAGCACCACAATTGCAGGGGTCCGCAGGGCGACCAGGCCCCTGGAGTGGCGGGCCCAGTCGCAGCTGCGACCCCTGCGACCGCGGTAGTTCCGCCCCTGGGTGCGTGCCTTTCCAAATCATGTCCAATCAACTGAATTTACCACGAGTGGACTCCAATCAAAGTGTAGAAAAAGCTCAAAGATGATCCAGACGAGAAATGGATGCATATGAGCTAAATTTTGAATGTCACAGCAACCCCCCCAATAACGACAGACAACGTAGTATGGATGAACAGGCCACAGCATTTATTATAACATAAATAAATTACTGTATAACACATACATGACTTCATATATTAAACTCTTCTTTTCTGTAACAAAATTGTTAGAAATAAATAATCATAAAATAACATATATACAATTGAGAGGTATCTGGTGGAGGGTACGTGATGACGTAAGACGCCGCACGTGGTAGAGGTGGGCGGGCCGGAACGAGGATGAGGAGAGTGACCGTGGAGAGGAGCTAACCATGCCGCTCCAGGATCGTTGTTTGGTTGGCTGCTGGAAATGATCTGGCGAGGTGGAAGCGCAATGAGGATTCAGTGAGGCCAGCTTGGGAAAACACAGTGGCGCTCGAGATACGCTGAAGGTCTATTTTTTCTGCATAGGGAAACAACAGAAGTTCCCTTTCAGACTGACTGGGAGAAAGTAAAGAAAAAAGAACTAGGGGGGATTAAAAAAACAAACAAAACAAAAAAACCCTCAGCAATCTCATAAACAGTCATATATAAAACTGTGAGTACCTCTGCATACACTGCAATACTGCAACATTAATATAACACAGTAATAAATCTGCATACAAATATCTGCTTGAGAAATGTTTGTATTTTATTTTTGTGTGGAGGAGATTATTGCATTTGTACTTGATTAGCTCAATTAATTTTAACACTCAAAATAAAAGCCATATATAAGGAAGGATATCTACTTGAAGTTTGCTATTAAGAAGCAGTTAAGGGAAAAAAGAAAAAGAAAAAAAAAATGACAACTAGAAAAACAACAGAAAAGAAGAAAGAAATTAAATTGGTTCAACAGACGGAAAAGAGGCTGTCTGGCTTTTTTACAATTCCCACTAAAGACGTGCAGGAACAGATAATTGAATGCGGGACACACAGGGGTGTATTAGCCGCAAGGCAAACAAGGCATTTGCCTTGGGCGGCATTTTCCAGGGGGCGGCAAAAAAAGCCGCCCCCAAACGCCTTGTTAGCCTTGCGGCTAACTGACATGCCGTCTGGTCGGGCGGTCTGCTGGGCATTGCTGGCGGGCGGCGAGGGAGCACTTCCTCTGAGCTGTCTGCTCAGCTCCCTCGCGCGCCGCAGAGTGAGGCTGGGAGCCGGAATATGACGTCATATTCCGGCTCCGCCTCTCAGCCTCACTGTGCGGCGCGCGAGGGAGCTGAGCAGACAGCTCAGAGGAAGTGCTCCCTCGCCGGCCGCCAGCAATGCCCAGCAGACCGCCCGCCCGCCCACCAGCACTGCCCAGCAGCCACTGGACCACCAGGGGGAAATAGGACCCCCCCCAGCATTCCCAAAGGTGGGGGGGGGGGGTACATTTAAAAAACAAAAAATGTGTTAAATATGTGAGTGAGTATGTGTGTATGTCTGTTAGTGTGTGTGTGAATGTCTGTTAGTGTGTGTGTGAATGTCTGTGTGTATGTCTGTTAGTGTGTGTGTCTGTCTGTTAGTGTGTCTGTGTCTGTCTGTTAGTGTGTCTGTTAGTGTGTCTGTGTATATCTGTTAGTGTGTGTGTGAATGTCTGTTAGTGTGTGTGTGAATGTCTGTTAGTGTGTGTGTGTGTATGTCTGTTAGTGTGTGTGTGTGTGTGTGTATGTCTGTTAGTGTGTATGTATGTCTGTTATTGTGTGTCTGTTAGTGCGTGTGTGTGTCTGTTAGTGTGAGTGTGTGTGTATCTGCTAGTGAGTGTGAGTGTGTCTGTAAGTGTGTGTGTTTCTGTTAGCGAGTGTGTGTTTCTGTTAGCTAGTGTATGCGTATCTGTAAGTGAATGTGTGTGTGTGTATTTAGAAGGCGGGGGAAGGGTGGGGGTGGTGCGGGCGGGGGGAAGGGTTGGATGGGGGTGGCGCGGGCGGGAGGGGGGCGCCAGTCTGTGTATGAGACTGTTATTTTATGGTGCGGGCGGGGGGAAGGGTGGGGGTGGTGCGGGCGGGGGGAAGGGTTGGATGGGGGTGGCGCGGGCGGGAGGGGGGCGCCTGAGTTTTGTCCTACCTAGGGCAGCACAAAACCAGGATACACCACTGGGGACACACCCGACTAATACCTCCAATATTAATTTGGAAGCTCCAATGGCCCAATCTTCATCACAATCTCAAGTAGTTGCTTCAATCAGCATACAAGATCAACTTAAACAAGTGCTGGAGCTTCAACTGAATATACTAAAACAAGATATGCTTGCACGTTTTAACGACATAAAACAAGAAATTAAAAATGTTGCAGTATCAGTGGTAGAAGTGGAAAAGAAATGTAAAGTGTTTGGAACTCAAATAAAAGCAATTACCGTATATACTCGAGTATAAGCCGACCCGAATATAAGCCGAGGCACCTAATTTTACCCCAAAAAACTGGGAAAACTTATTGACTCGAGTATAAGACTAGGGTGGGAAATGCAGCAGCTACTGGTAAATTTTCTAAATAAAATTAGATCCTAAAAAAAAAATATTAACTGAATATTTATTTACAGTCTGTGTATAATGAATGCAGTGTGTGTATAATGAATGCAGTGTGTGTATAATGAATGCAGTGTGTGTATAATGAATGCAGTGTGTGTGTATGAATGCAGTGTGTGTGTATGAATGCAGTGTGTGTGTATGAATGCAGTGTGTGTGCATGAATGCAGTGTGTGCATGAATGCAGTGTGTGTATGAATGCAGCGTGTGTGTATGAGTGCAGCGTGTGTGTATGAGTGCAGTGTGTGTGTGTATGTGTGTATGAGTGCAGTGTGTGTGTATGAGTGCAGTGTGTATGTATGAATGCAGTGTGTGTGTATGTATGAATAGTGTGTGTGTATGTATGAGTGCAGTGTGTGTGTATGTATGAGTGCAGTGTGTGTGTGTATGAGTGCAGTGTGTGTGTGTATGAGTGCAGTGTGTGTGTGTATGAGTGCAGTGTGTGTATGTATGAGTGCAGTGTGTGTGTGTATGTGTGCAGTGTGTGTGTGTATGAATGCAGTGTGTGTGTGTATGAGTGCAGTGTGTGTATGAGTGCAGTGCATGTGTGTGTTGCAGTATTTGTGTGTATGAATGCAGTGTGTGTGTGTGTGTGTGTTGCAGTGGTGGGGGGTGGGCAATTTTATTATTTTTTTATTTATTTATAATTTTTTTATAATTTTTTTTTTTTTTTTTTTTTATTATTATTCATCTTATTTTTTATTTTATTATTATTTATTTTTTTTCGTCCCCCCTCCCTGCATGATATATGGCTGGGAGGGGGGCTCTTACTCCCTGGTGGTCCAGCATTGGTAGTTCAGTGGGGGCTGTGGGGGCTGCAGAGAGCGTTACTTACCTGTCCTGCAGCTCCTGTCAGCTCTCTCCTCCTCCGCGCCGTCCGTGCAGCTCCCTCTGTCAGCTCCCAGTGTAAGTCTCGCGAGAGCCGCGGCTCTCGCGAGACTTACACTGGGAGCTGACCGAGGTGCTGAACGGACGGCGCAGAGGAGGAGAGAGCTGACAGGAGCTGCAGGACAGGTAAGTAACGCTCTCTGCAGCCCCCACAGCCCCAGTCTGTATTATGGCAATGCAAATTGCCATAATACAGACTATTGACTCGAGTATAAGCCGAGTTGGGGTTTTTCAGCACAAAAAATGTGCTGAAAAACTCGGCTTATACTCGAGTATATACGGTATATATAGAGATGCAGTTTTTAACAAATAAAGCTGACAATCTTGAAAAAAAAAATAGCAGTTTTGGAAGATAGATCAAGAAAAAGAAATATAAGAATAAGAGGAGTTTCTGAAGAAATTACCAATGAAAAATTAAGAGAATACTTAAACAATCTATTCAAAGAGGTTCTACCAGAAATATCCCCAGATGAATATCAAATAGAAAATTTCCACCGAATATACAAACCCATGACAGGTGTATAGTCGCCATTTGGGCAGTCGGAATCCAGGACAAACCACACCCATATCCTAACCCAATAACACACAGACACTAAGTATTATGGGGAAATTTGTCCACAGCTTTATTAACCAATAATTAATAATAATAATAATAATAATAATAATAATAATAATAATAATAATAACAATAATAAATTAACATATTAAACATGGGTCATTGCCCCCCATACTCTGCCCCCTCGCATCCTGTTCCTTCGGCTACCATACAAAAGGCAATGACCCCCATATAATAACACCTATACATATTTACAACATATTTATAACATACACCAACATTCCAAAGTGCCAACCATCCATTAACCACGGCAGGGGTATACCCGGATACCCCTGCCCCACCAGGTTCTGAGTCACCTTCAGGACTCGAAACCTCTCAATCACCGATGACCACAATCTGTTTATTCCACCTCACGTTCATCCAGGGGAGCCTATTTCCTCTCCTTCGGCTCCCCGTCCCGCCGCTGTGAAAGAAACGGGTTAATAAACACATAACAAACAAAGGGAGGGTGGGTGGGACAAACTCAACCAGGTAGAAAGTTAGAATGACTCACCTAAAATGGCTGCTCATTTAAATAGCCAATCCTACTTACCCATAATTCCAACCCTTGCTTACTTCCTCCTAAGCCCGCCTCCTAACCCCTGTCAAGGCCTTTTTCCGCTTAGCTGCGCTCTAGCTACATGGGGCTACATGACAGGTGTATAGTCGCCATTTGGGCAGTCGGAATCCAGGACAAACCACCCCCATATCCTAACCCAATAACACACAGACACTAAGTATTATGGGGAAATTTGTCCACAGCTTTATTAACCAATAATTAATAATAATAATAATAATAATAATAATAACAATAATAAATTAACATATAAACATGGGTCATTGCCCCCCATACTCCGCCCCCTCGCATCCTGTTCCTTCGGCTACCATACAAAAGGCAATGACCCCCATATAATAACACCTATACATATTTATAACATATTTATAACATACACCAACATTCCAAAGTGCCAACCATCCATTAACCACGGCAGGGGTATACCCGGATACCCCTGCCCCACCAGGTTCTGAGTCACCTCCAGGACTCGAAATCTCTCAACCACCGATGACCACAATCTGTTTATTCCACCTCACGTTCATCCAGGGGAGCCTATTTCCTCTCCTTCGGCTCCCCGTCCCGCCACAAGCTCAGACCTTGACCCCTTAAGCTGTCTGAGCTCCGCCACCCCGAAGAAACAGAGCCATCCGCATACCATCCTGCCAACCCAAGTTGAGCAGGTCCAAACCCACCTCCGAGAGGTGAACACCATCCGAGCGGTAGTATCCTGGCAACCCTTCCTCCAGCTCAAGGTGCCTTACCACCACACCCCCTACCTTCCGCACAAAGCTTGCCATCAAGCTATTCACTTTCTTCCTGCACCTATCCATAGCCACCGGATCCCGAGCGTGCCGCCACCGGCGCCTCGGGACAATCTCCGACCAAACCAACATGACCCCCGGAAGCAGGCCCCTCAACTTATTGATGTCCTGCTTCATCCACTTCACCAGCCGGCGTTGCGGCGTAAGGCCCAGGTCATTACCCCCAATATGTAGGACCAGTAAGTCTGGCGTGTATCCCGCCGCCAGCATCCCAAACAGTTTACCACAAACATCCCCCCAGCAAAAACCCCGATACCCAAACCAGCGAACTGCCAACTGGCCTCTCGGAAAACCCAGCTGCTGGCCTTGCGCTCGAGCTGCGGCCCTCCTCTCGGCCCAGAAGACAAACGAATGGCCCACGATCCATGCCTCATGCCCTGGGGGGAAAAAACAAATGATGAGGGAAGTCCGACAGAGACCCCCACCCCAGCCCAAATAACACAGTGAACCATTGCAGTACAGCCAGTTACAAGTCTCTTATTCCCAATTTTTTTTTTTTTTTTGCATAAAACGGTCCCCAATTTCATTATTCCAACAGACCCAACCGGACATAGGAACGGAATCTTACCGATTCCCACCTCCCGATCCGCTTCACCACCTCGTCCCCCAATCCCAACCGAGCCGCCTCCGTGGCAGCCCCAATACGGAACGAGTGCGTTCCAAATCGTTCAGCACGAAGCCCTAACTTGCCCAAGCCCAACCGAAAAACTTTCGTGAACTGAAACCGAGAGAGGGAGGATCCGTCGGCATGCACCAACAAGGAACCCCCCATCGCTGGCCTCCGCGCCAGGTACTCTGCCGTAGCAGCCAACGGGCATAAAGCCGAGCCCGGCAAGGCCCCCAGTGCCACGTCCCGGCCCACGCCGCGGACGTCCGTTTTGGATCTGCCGAGGTGCACCACCACCTTCCCATCCAAGACACGAACCCCCGAAAATTGCAGGCCCCCCTGCACCCTCTTATTAGCGCTCACCAGTTCCCCAATTCGGAATGCCCCAAAAAACGCCAAAATAAACGCCACCTTGAACAGCGAAGCCTCGAACCCATCGAAACAGATTTCAGGCAATAAACCCACCAAATCCCCCAGTAGTCGAACCGACACCGGGCGCCTGGTATCCGGCGACCTGCGTCCCTTGCGATAACCCTTCAGGGCCTGCCTGATAATGAAGGTCTTAGTAAAGTCCTCCTTCCCATGCCATCTGAACCAAAATGCCATCGCCGCCATGGACCTGTCCACCATGGTAGGCGACGCCCCTTTTGCCAGCAACTGACAGGTGTACCACAGGAAAGCATCCCGCAGGGCCTCCCCGCTGTCCATGGCCAACCCGTCCAGCGACCGCTCCCACAAGCCCCAAACCTTACTGTACGAGGCCCAAGTGGCCGGCGCCAGGGAAGCCTTCACAAGTCCTCCAAGCAGGATGTTCCCAGCTGCCAAATCTCGTCCGGGCAAGCCTGCCCTTCCTTCGATGCCCCCGGCGCCACCAGCCAGAATCGGGACCACTGAAAACGAGACAGAGCATCAGCCACCTCATTCAAATAACCGGGAACCTGCCGCGCGCGAAAAACAACATTCCTAGACATACACAGCAATACCAGTCGCCTAAGCAGCCTAACCACCGGCCTTGAGGCCGCAGACTGACGATTCACCGCGTGAACCACCGCCATGTTATCCGAGAAAAAGACCACTTTCCGATCACGCAGCCTGTCGCCCCATAGTGCCATCGCAACGACCAACGGGAACAACTCAAGGAAAGCCAAGTTGCGCATAAGAGGGCTCGAACCCCAAGAGTCCGGCCACCTCTCCGCACACCAGCAGCCACCAAAATATGCCCCGAAACCCACGCTGCCCGATGCATCCGTGAAAAGCTCAAGCTCGGCCGATGACTGGCCCTCCTGCCGGAACAACACCGTCCCATTAAAGTCCCGCAAGAAGGCATCCCAAATGCCCAAGTCCGCTTTCATGGCCGCCGACACCCGGATGAAATGGTTCGGGGACCGAACCCCCGCAGTAGCGGCCGACAAGCTGCGACTGAAGACCCTTCCCATCGGAATGACCCGACACGCAAAATTGAGCAGCCCAATCAAAGACTGGAGCTGCCGCAGAGTAACCTTGCGCGCCCCCGCCACAGCAGCCACCGCCCCTCGAAGCCTGTCCAGCTTATCTCGGGGCAGCCGAAATTCGCCCAACCGAGAGTCAATCTCCAGACCCAGGAAACTCAGACACGTGGTCGGGCCTTCAGTTTTATCCGCCGCCAGCGGAACCCCGAAGTGGCCCGCCACCCACTCAACCGTCCGCAGCAGGCGCAGGCAATCCAAGGAATCAGCCGGCCCCACGCACAGAAAATCATCCAGATAATGCACAATAAAACGATTCCCCGCTTCCACCCGTACCACCCATTCGAGAAAAGTACTAAATTTCTCAAAATAGGAGCACGAAATGGAACAACCCATGGGCAGGCACAAGTCCATGAAGTAGGCCCCTTCGAAGAAACACCCCAGTAGGTGATGACAGTCCCGGTGGACCGGCAGCAGCCGAAACGCAGCCTCAATGGCCACCTTCGCCATCAGAGCCCCACGCCCGGCCCGCCGGACCAGATCGACCGCCCGGTCGAAAGATGCATATGACACCGAGCACAAGTCCTTATGAATACCGTCATTCACCGACTCCCCTTTCGGGTACGAGAGATGGTGAATGAGTCTAAATTTACCCGGCTCCTTCTTGGGAACCACCCCAAGTGGAGAAATCCGCAGGCCTTCCAGCGGAGGCACTGCGAACGGGCCCGCCATGCGGCCCAGCCCGACTTCCTTGCCCAGCTTCTCCCTAACCACGTCCGGGAAGTCAGCCACAGACTTCAGGTTGCGCAGCCTCCCCGATCCCCCCTCCCGCTCCTGAAACGGAATAAAAACCCCCCTTGCAAAACCCGCCAGGAGCACAGCGGCATCCGCCCTGTTATCGTAGCGGCTTAGCCATGGCTCCATCGCGCTTAGCCTCACTGGGGTTAAGCCCAGGGGAAGCGGATGCACCCCCTCCCCCGGCCGCGACAGCAGCACCGGCGCCACCGGACTTCCCCTTCTTGAAGCAGCGGTTGAGCCCATGAGCGCCTCCGCAGCCGGAGCACTCGTGCTTGAAACGACAGGTGGTCCCCCATTTGCATTGGCCCTCATTATAGAGCCAACATAAGCCCTTTGGTAAGGTGGCCGACGAGGCGGACTGCCCCCTAGCGCCGGCCGAGTTCTGAAAGGGCTGCGCCTTCTGCGCCATCATCAGTTTCATCCAGAGCGGCAGGTCCATTTGGTCCCACCGCATACCCGGGTTAGCCGCCAGCCGCTGCCTAAACTGCTCGTCATACCGCCACCACGCTAACCCCCCGTAAGTCCGGTACGCTTCCCAAATGCCATCCAAATAGCAAAACAGAAAGGAGCACAACCCCGGCGATTTCTCGCCGAGCACGCTAGCCAGCACACAAAATGCCCTCAACCAATTCCCAAAGGATTTCGGAATCTTGCGATACCGCTTCCTCTTCTCCTCCTCCTCCTTCTTCTCGTCCTTCTTATCCTCCTCCTTGAGGTCTATAAAGTCCTCCAATGGGAGGAGGGAGAAGATCTCACAGAACTCACCCTTCCATATCTTATCCTTCACGTCCTGTTTCAAATGAACCCCCAGCGGGCCCGCAAAAGATACATACGCGTGCTGTCTAGCCGCGTCGGGGACACCCCCATTCAACTCAGCCCGCTCACTCCCAGTCTCCCCTACATCCTGCGGCACCACCACGTCCCCACCCGAACTAGGCCCCGTGGAAGTCCCAACCCGAGAGCCTGTAGCCACAGCACCCGGAGCCCACACTTGACCAATGCCGCTAGTGTCACCCCCCGCCCCCAATGAGTGGAGTAGTGCCTGAAGTGTGGTAACTAAAGCGCTAGAGTGTAGTGACTCACTGGACTCACCGGCCAAGCCCCCCGACACCGGAACGGTGGGGGCTGCAGTGCAGATCGCCCGACGTCCAGGAAGAGGAACTTCCGCTGCTGTCTCGCCGACCGGGGAGCCCACCCGGTGACCAGCCTGCGAGGAGGCAGAACGGCTCCGAGATCTAGGACAAGGAGAAGAAGTCCTGGGTAGGGTGTAATGGACATCAATACCCCTCCCGTCACGACCCCGGGAGCGCCTGCTCTGCACCGAAGCCTCCCGCTGACCTCTACCACCCCGTGGCACCCGGGAACCCCTGGGGCTACGACTCCTCCCGTCTCTACCAGCAGGCCGCCCCTGCCGACCATACCTAGGGGCTGCCGCACCTTCCCCTGCCGAGCTGTCCGAGGGGGAGCAGTGCCGACCCGACCTCCCCCGCGCATCCCGGGACCCCAGAGATCTAACGGGTGAGGGACTGCCGCTACTACTCCCAGAACCCGGGCCCCCCCGCCGCCCAACCACTACGGAGGAACCCAGTCCCCGGCCTCCCCTATTCCTCTGCCTAACTGCCTCCGGAACCCTCTTTCCCGCACCTACCGCCACTGCCCCCTTACCTTCACCCCCATGCTTACCAGACCCCCTTGGCCCAGACCTACCCACCACCCCTACGGGGGACCCGCTCTCTGACCTGGCCGCATCCCGGGAACCCCCCCCGCCCTTGGAACTCACTCCCTTCGAAACGCACTTGCGCTTAGGGGCCCCAGGACCCTCCCCCTTACGACTGTATCCCGGGCGCCCCCCACCGGCCTACTCCCGCCCCCCCCGTGGCAGAGCTCCCCCTAACGACCTTCCCGCCAAGAGGGCCCCGGCCGGAGCCCTCTGCACTTGCCTGTTGCCTCCCAGGCCGGCCATGCGGTCTCCCGGATCCAGCCTCGTCCTCATCGTCACTTTCCGATGGGGGGGAAGCCCTCCCAGACCTCCCCTCCGTGGGTCCCGCACCACCAGGGGGCCGCCCGGCCACCTCCGACCCGAAAGCAGCAGCGCCCCCGTCCGCGACATCCTTCTGCCGCCGAGTGCTCATCCGAGGCTCCGTCCGCACGCGGGGAGGCAAGGCCTCGACCACGCGGCTCCCGGGCCTGCTGCCGGTCACGACCGAAACTCCACTACTTCCGGGGACAACTTCACCGGGCCCCGTGCCCGGGCTTAGCCTCCTCGGGGGCCTCCGGGCCCTGACCGGTCTCCCGCCATCACCGTCCCGATCCGCCGCATCCGCCAGGGCAGGGCCTAGCTGTGCCCGTAGCCAGTCCACACCCTGATGCCGTGCTGCCGACCTGATCCCCTCCAGCAAACGCTCCACGTCGTCCATTAGCCCTGCAGAGGAGACAAAAGAAAATCCGACCAAGCAAAGTCCGCGCACACCAGGGTGAACACAAACTCAACCAGGTAGAAAGTTAGAATGACTCACCTAAAATGGCTGCTCATTTAAATAGCCAATCCTACTTACCCATAATTCCAACCCTTGCTTACTTCCTCCTAAGCCCGCCTCCTAACCCCTGTCAAGGCCTTTTTCCGCTTAGCTGCGCTCTAGCTACATGGGGCTACAATACAATTGCTTCACACCTCCCACGAGATGTAATAGTGAGCTTTTTTTTACTATCAATGAGAAATAACTTAAAGGACCACTCTAGTGCCAGGAAAACATACTCGTTTTCCTGGCACTAGAGTGCCCTCAGGGACCCACTCCCGCCGGGCTCTGGAAAGGGGAAAGTGTTTAAAACTTACCTTTTTCCAGCGGTGGGCGGAGAGCTCTCCTCCTCCGATCCTCCTCTTCTCCTCCCCGTCGGCTGAATGCGCACGCGCGGCACGAGCTGCGTGCGCATTCAGCCGGTCACAAAGCATAATGCTTTCCTATGGACGCTTGCGTGCTCTCACTGTGAAAATCACAGTGAGAATCACGCAAGCGCCTCTAGCGGCTGTCAATGAGACAGCCACTAGAGGAAATAGGGGAAGGCTTAACCCATTCACAAACATAGCAGTTTCTCTGAAACTGCTATGTTTATGAAAAAATGGGTTAATCCTAGAAGGACCTGGCACCCAGACCACTTCATTACGCTGAAGTGGTCTGGGTGCCTAGAGTGGTCCTTTAATGAAAGCCAGCCGCAGTAAACCCCGAACAAATTCTATCTACAAAGATATAATTCTTTTGCAAGACTTATCCTATTATACCAGGACTTGGAGAAAATCTTTTTCTACTGTGACAGACTTTTTGAGAAAAGATGAGATCAGATTTCAATGGGGTCTTCCAACATCCTTAAAGTTTATTTGGAAACGGGAAAATAAAATTTTTTGGGATGCAAATGAAGCAAACAGCTGGCTAGCCAGTATCAAAGAGAAAAAATAGAAAGACTGTTGCAGTGGAAAAATAGAGAGCAAAGGGAAGAATGGAGGGAAAGAGGGAGAGGAATTGAGAAAAAAGAGAATCTTTTTTTTTTCTTCACAGCCTAGCAGTCATTTTGTTTTGATAGCTTTATTTGTATGGCTGCTAAGTTTTCACTGCATAACGCAATTTCACTTATATAACCAATACGTTTTCACCCATATGATACTAATTATGCATAATAGTAATTTTTCTTAGAGAAATAACCCACTAAGAGATTCTAGGTACACAAATACATGAAGTAAGGTGTTAAATAAAAAGGAAATAAAGGGAGAAAGACAGGATAAAGGGATAAAACACATGTTTGAAGTAAGGTGGTAAATATAAAGAAAAGAAAGGGAGAAAGAAAGGATAAAGGGACATAACACATGTTTTAGTATTGACATACATGAGATTAAATTTAGTAAATTGATCAAATGGATATAATCCATACACAATTAGAAGAGTTGCAATTGGGGGCGTGGCCTGACCAGGGATCGAGCTGGACGTGGCTGTGTAGAGCTCCTGCCCCAACGCACAATTGACAGCATACTTTAGCAGTATTATAGACCCAAATCGACACCTTTTGCCAAGCATGGACAAAAGGAACCCTAAAAAACAGCCCAGGAGGGGGACCGAGGGAGGTACGACGGTCCTGGACCTGATGACGGCCCATAAAACCGGGCCTCCGGATCCCCAAGATGGCGCCGGACGGAGCCCTTCGCCCCGACCATCCTCACCACACGAGGCACTGGGAGAAAGCAGGAAAAAGGGCGAAACCTCGCAAATCCTGGAGCGCCTCGCCGAAGTCCAGACTTACCTGGCTGGCGAAATAGTGAACTCCACAGAGGTGCTCCGTTGCGAGATCGCTGCCCTGGGCACACGCACCGCCCAACTCGAGGAGCAGCTGGAGGCCACAACCAAGGCCCATAATGCGGCGGTAACCCACCTTAACGGCCGAATGACTGACGCAGAGCTGGCTATCGAAGATATGTCCAATAGGTCAAGGAGAAATAATCTCTGTGTACGTGGCCTTCCGGAGGGCGAAAAGGAAGGTATGCTGCCAGCGATACTTATGGCGCTATTTAGACCTCTTTTGCCGGATCTCCCTGATGACAGATGGCACATGGAGAGGGCCCATCGAGCCCTCCGAACGAGAAGGGCTGAAGCCAACTCCCCTCGGGATGTCATTGTCCGGTTCCTTTTCTTCTAGACGAAGGAAGCATTGATGCGCAAAAGCAGAGAGGCCAAAATGATGCACGACGGAAAGTAACTCCAGGTGTACCAAGATTTAGCCCCCAGCACGCTGCAGAGGAGGCAGGAGTGGAGGCCCGTTACGGAAGCCCTGAGAGGAGCAAACGTACAGTATGCATGGGGGTTCCCATTTCGCCTTATGGCCTTTAAAGGGGGGGAAGACCCTTACCCTGACCCCTAACGGAGACCCGAGAGCTTTCCTGGATGCCCTGGGAGTAGCTGCACGAGGAGACCTGCCAGATATGAGGCCTGAGCACCAGGTGCTGGACTTTCTTCCGATCGAATGGCAGGAGGTGGGAGCAAGTCGGCGCTGACTTCGGAGGCCGGTATAGTATGTTGGCCCAGAGTTAACTTTCTTTTTGCGAGGCAGAGGCCCAGTGGGGGGGGGGCCGGGACTGTGTTTGGGTGGGTTTTTGGGCCTGTCGAGCCCGGGCATCCCTGACCCCTGATCTCTGGGGACTAGATTTGAGAGTGGGGGGCTCCTAGTGGTATTGGGGAGGGGACCCTGGGTATGATGCTGCGGCCTTCCAGGCAAATGGCGCTGGGGACTGTTTCCCATATCTGTCCGGTTGACCTGCCACGATGTGTGAGAAGGGGCTCGGAGCATCGCAGCAAGGAGCCACGGACTCTTACTTACAGGCCATGGGGTGGCTTGAAAGTTGCAGGACTGCTACGAACTCTATGGGCTTGTGGAGGCTCTTGTCGCCCATGCGGCCCTAGGGCCTGATTCACCTTGTTTATAGTTTTATAGTTTTTCTCTCTCTGTAGTTTGTCTTATGCACGAAGGCTGGGGCACGGGTGTCTCCTACTACCTTAGGGGGACCGACATACTTCTACACAACCCCATGCAGGTTATTCTCTCTCCAATCTCGGATTAAAAACGGGGGTATGTGCTAGGTTGCGATAGGGGTGCATGTGGAGCAATCATACTGTCGGAAATAATGAGAAAAAGGGACGGGTACTAGTAAATAACCATAGTCACCTCCCGACGACGTTCATAAGTATATGCAGAAGTTTTTCACATTACCACAAACATGTAATTTACAAAGCACAAATCACAACATAGGGGACAAAGGAAAAAACACTTTAAAAAAAAAAAAAAAAGGGGGGGGGGGAACAACAAAAGGTAAACATTTTTCCATTGTGTATTTAGACCTAATTACAAATAAAGTTTTGCCTCACGTAATAAAAAAAAAAAAAAAAGCAAAAAAAACGGGGAACAACAAAAGGTAAACTTTTTTCCATTGTATATTTAGACCTAGTTACAAATAAAGTTTTGTCTCACGTAACAAAAAACAAAGGGGGAACAACAAAAGGTAAAATTTTTCCATTGTGTATTTAGACCTAATTACAAATAAACTTTTGTCTCACGTAACGGGAAAAAAGGGAACAACAAAAGGTAAACATTTTTTCCATTGTGTATTTAGACCTAGTTACAAATAAATTTTTGTCTCACGTAACAAAAAAAAAAAAAAACAATCCAGAAAAATTTAAAATATACACATAGGGAATAACGAATTAAAATTAAAAACACAAGAACTAAGAAAGTACGTGAAAATTAAAAAGATTCAATCGCAAAAGGGAGGATGAATGCATACCAACATTATTGCATACCCCGATCGCAAGGCAAGGAATAGGTATATTATCCCACTTGTGACGCTGGCGGGGCTCCCGGGCACCCTACAGGCCCAAAGGGCATTGACGCAGCGACTCTCCCAGGTGGATAGCCGATGGGGGCCGCATAGTGGCACTAAGATTTCGGGGGGTCGGGGGAGGTTGGGAGTAGAAGGGGACACAGGTTGGAGGAGTCAGGGCGATGGCCCCGTTTGGGGATAGGAGATCCCAAGTCTTACAGCCATACAACTGTTTTTGGTTCCTTTTTTGAAATGTTATGTTGTAAAGTTGCTACATGCTTACACACTATGTTTTTTTTTCACTGTTGCGAGGCCTTAGGGCGTGCGGACACTCTATACGGCGCCCTAGCAGCACGTATTAGAGAGCAATTTTCTTGCCATGCTGTATTTTACGATGTCTAGGTACAATTTCTGTAAACACCATTGTGCTGAGGGGGATGGGCTCGTGAACCCGCATCTCTTTCAAGTGCTGGACACAGACGCCTGGCGGAGAATAAGACCAGGCAATCTTGGTGGAGCGCGAGATGTGCACCACCTTCTCTTATGTGATTCCATTTTCTTCTTTTCGTTTCTCTTTTATTCTCTCTTTCTCTTCCCCCCTTTCCTAAATCTCACTCTTGCCTTTTCCCTGTTTTACCCTGGGGGCGTGGCGTGGCGGCGGAGTCAGATGGTGGGAGCGCGGAGGGGACAGAGGTGGGCGTGCACTGCAGCAGACCGAGTGGATTGGACTAATGGCAGTTAAAATGACTTCCCTGAACGTTAAGGGGCTTAACTCCCCGACTAAACGGAGATTATTATTCAGAGAAATTAAAAGAATGAGGGCCGACATAGCTTTTATTCAGGAAACGCATCTTCCCCGACAGGCTAAATTTAAACTAAAAGATCACACATATAGCTCGACCTATGAAGCCAGGGCATTATGTAAACGCAATGGAGTGGCGATACTGATACGGAATAGCTGCCCCCTTAGAGTAGTAGCCACTGAATGCGACACGGAGGATCGCTATGTGATAGTCTCAGGCACCATGCTCTCCCACCATATCCATTTAGTTAATATATACGCGCCAAACCGCCCAGAGGCAGCTTTCTGGGAATCGCTGCAGGCCAAACTTCGGACACTACCTCATGGGATGATCATTGTAGGGGGTGACATGAACGCGACGCCTAGTCCAGCAGTGGACAGGAAGACGGACAGTGGCATGCACAGGTCCCAAGGGAGGGGGAGCCAGGACAAACTGCTGCAGGGCTTCATTGCGGGTTCGGGGTTGGTGGACGTGTGGAGAGCACATCATCCAAGTACGAAGGATTACACCTTCTTTTCGGCCCCACATGGGTCCTATTCCAGGATCGACATGTTCCTGGTCAATTCTAGGGGCCTACCGAGGATACTTGGCACAGACATTGGGACCATCTCCTGGTCGGATCATGCCGACATATCACTAACCCTGGGGAAGCTATGCGAAGCGACCCCATGGACGTGGCGACTTAACGCCTCCTTACTGAAAGACCAAGATATAGCGGACCAGATTAGGGCGGAGCTTGAACAATTTTTCGAGACCAACACAACCCCTGATGTGACACTAGCAACCGTGTGGGCAGCCCAAAAAACAGTGATAAGAGGCACGCTCATAAAAGTAGCAACGGCCAGAAAGAAATTGAAATTCCAGAGGTTGGAGGGCCTCCTGATAGACCTTAAGAGGGCGGAACAACAAAACCAGGGTAACCCGACGGATCGCACCGCAGAGCGACTACGGGAGGTAAGGTTGGCAATACGCCAGCTGCTTCTCGACGATACGGCCAGATCCCTTATGTGGTCCAGAAGGAATTTCTACGAACATGCGAATAAAATGGACACTCTTTTGCCCAGGGTCCTGAAACCCAGACACCGCGGGGGGCACATTACGTCCATAAGACACAAAGACGGCTCGATTAGATCTAGTCCACGGGATATCGCGGAAGTCTTCACGGACTATTATAAATCCCTGTACAATCACTCCCCGGGGTCCGAGACGCGGAAAGAGGGGGACGAGGCGCGGACGCAGCGATTCCTGGCAGACTTAGGGTTGCCTAAACTAGACCGAGCAGCGGCGGACGTTCTAGCGGCAGAAATCACAAACGAGGAGGTAGCGCAGGCTATAGCCGCCCTAAAAGGGAAAAAGGCTCCGGGACCTGACGGGTTCGACGGGAGCTACTATGAGGAATTCCGGGAGGAACTGACTCCCCACTTAACGGCTCTTTTCAACGAATTTAGATCGGGGGGCACCCCAGATTTGGATAAGTCACTAGCGACCATTGTTTTAATACCAAAACCGGACAAGGACCCGGGCCTCCCGAGTAGCTATAGGCCAATTTCCCTTATTAACCATGATATGAAGATTTTAGCAAAAATCCAGGCGACAAGACTGAATCCCTATTTGACCACCTTGGTGGATGCAGATCAAGTGGGATTCGTGCAAAACAGACAACTGTTCGAGAACACCCGCAGGAACATCGACATTATTTGGAAGCAGAAAGTTACGAGCACCAAAACTATGCTAGTATCTCTGGACGCTGAAAAAGCGTTTGACAGGGTCACGTGGACGTACTTATTCACACTTCTATCTCATCTTGGTTTCCCCGACCAAGCGATGACTCTGATCAAAGCTATGTATAGCAATGTGCGAGCGCAAGTCAAAGTTTCAGGAGCCCCGCTGACCCCTTTTAGGGATGCCCGTTGTCCCCACTCCTGTTTGTACTCTCCTTGGAGCCGCTGCTTCAGGCCTTCAGGAAACACCCGGACATTCAGGGGGTTCGAGTTGGGGGCAGAGAATTCATAGTATCGGCATATGCGGATGATGTGCTCTTGACGCTCACTGACCCCATCAGCTCGCTGCGGGCCTTGCAAGGGGTCCTGGAGGACTTCGGAGCAGTGTCAGGCTACAAAGCCAACATGTCCAAGTCTAGCGCCCTTCCTATTGCGATCTCAGAAGTAGAGTTGGCTGCCCTTCAGAGGGAACACCATATACATATAGAGCGGCAGTCGATTAAATATTTAGGCATTAAACTGACAGCAAACCCGGACCACCTTATGCAACAAAATTACACACCACTCATAAAACAACTCATTAGGGAACTGGAGGCATGGAATGAAAAGCCCATCTCCTGGATAGGGAGAATACATGCGGTCAAAATGAATGTACTACCTAGGATTCTGTTCCTTTTTCAATCTCTGCCCATACATCTCTCTAAGTCGCACCTTGCGCCCCTGCAGCAGGCGATAGGGAACTTTGTGTGGCAAAATAAACGCCACATAATTTCGAGACACACCCTATATAGGCCAAAGAATAGGGGAGGCCTGGGGCTACCTAACCTATATGGCTACTACTTGGCGACACAATTGTCGCAGATAGTCTTATGGCACTCTCCGCCTGGAGAGCGGAAATGGGTAGACCTGGAGTCGCTGATGGTGGGGGCAGATATACCGCAACTACTAATGTGGGTTCCCAAAGATAAACGACCAATTATTAGGGCTACGTGCCCAGCTATATTGAATTCTATACACGTATGGGATAGGACCCAGCAGAGGTATGGATTGGCGTCGACCCTGTCTCCGCTGATGCCTTATCTGCGAAATAGGGCATTTCCGCCGGGCATGTCGGCGAGGAATTTTAAGAATCTAGAACGCATAGGCTTGCAGCGCATTCACCAATTAGTGCAGGGCTCAGAGGTGGTAACTTTTGACAACTTACAACAACGGGGCCACCTCACACCTGCAGACTTCTTCAGATACCTTCAAATAAGGGATTTCATGAGACTCCCATGGTGTCAGGATCGGGTCAGGGATCCAACACGCAGGGTACAAAGAGTAGCAGATACGTATACCGGACCTTAGAATGGCCGGACTTAACGTAAAACTACGTATAGAATGGTCAGGGACAAGCCGAGGTCGAGGGAACGAGAAGACAGGTAAGCGAGAGACAAGCCGGGTCAAGGATAACAGAAAGACAGGTAAGTAATAACAAAGCCGGGTCAGAACCAAAAGACAAGAGGAAACAAGAGCACTGTGTGACTAGGCTGACTAGAACCACGACAGGGCAATGAGTGAATGGGAGAAACAGAGTTAAATACCCTGGATCAGTGATTAGACCCGCCTCCGACGAGTCCTGACTGGCTTCCAGTCAATTGAGTGACAGGTCGGTCCGGACTGACGTCATGACGTCGAGCACTGTGCGTGACGTTATAAAAGGGGACGGATCCCTCGCGGCCGGCGTGTGAGTGACTAGGAGAGCCGCGAGGGATGGAGGAAGCAGCCCTGCCGGAAGGATAAACTACTAAGTCTCTACCTCTTTCGGAGGTAGAGACCTCAGGTACCCTGACAGTACCCCCCCTCTCAGATACGCCCACCAGGCGGAAGGAACCAGGGCGAGATGGAAAGCGGGAGTGAAACGCCCTGCGAAGGCGAGGAGCATGAACATCCTCTTGTGGTACCCAACTCCTCTCCTCAGGACCATAACCCTTCCAGTCAACCAAATATTGTACTCTCCCCCGGGAGATACGAGAATCGATGATGGAGTTAACCTCATACTCCTCCTGACCCTCCACCTGAACAGAGCGAGGAGGGGCGATCGTGGAGGAGAATCTGTTGCAGACTAGAGGTTTCAGCAATGAAACGTGAAAGGAGTTCGGGATGCGTAAGGCAGCTGGGAGAGCTAGACGATACGCTACTGGGTTAATTCGAGTCAAGATCCTGTAGGGACCAATATATCGAGGAGCGAATTTCATGGAAGGAACTTTAAGCCGAATATTCCTAGTACTTAACCAAACTCTATCGCCTGGAACAAAATTCGGAGCCGCCCTTCTACGTTTATCAGCGTGTCTCTTAACCAGCATAGAATTGTGTAGAAGAATTTGTCGAGTCTGATCCCACAACTTCCTCAAATTGGCAACATGGACATCAACCGACGGTACTCCTTGGGAAGGAGAAACCGAGGGAAGAATAGATGGATGAAAGCCATAGTTCATGAAGAAGGGGCTTGAATGAGTAGAGTCACAAACGAGATTGTTGTGCGCAAACTCCGCCCAAGGAATCAAACCGACCCAATCGTCCTGGTGTTCGGAAACAAAACAACGTAAATATTGCTCAATTTTTTGGTTGGTACGTTCGGCAGCTCCGTTAGACTGAGGATGATAGGCGGAAGAAAAATTCAATTTGATGCCTAATTGAGAACAGAATGATCTCCAGAAACGTGAGACAAATTGGGAGCCTCTATCAGAAGTAATTTCAGAAGGTATCCCATGCAGGCGAAAAATTTCTTTAGCAAATATCTCCGCCAATTCAGGAGAAGTCGGAAGTTTAGGTAAAGGTACGAAATGTGCCATCTTGGTAAACCTATCAACCACCGTGAGGATAACAGTGTGCCTTTTCGAAACAGGCAAATCCACAATAAAGTCCATCGCCACACAGGACCAAGGTTTCTCTGGAACTTCCAGAGGATGTAGAAGGCCACAAGGAAGCGAATGTGGTAGTTTAGTCTTAGTACAGACCTCACAGGCTCCGATAAAATCCTTAATATCCCTCCGTAACGAAGGCCACCAGAAATCTTTAGAGATCAAGGAATAAGCTTTGCGGACGCCCGGATGGCCAGCCACCTTACTCTCGTGAAGACACTGTAAGAGCTCCAGTTGGAGTTCAGGAGGAACGAAGTGTCTATACGCAGGAGTCAGTCTAGGTGCCAGATGCTGCAAGCTCCTGATCTGATCAAGAAGCGGAGAATGGATTTTGAGAGTTGTGTTAGCGATAATGTTACACTTGGGTACTATAGAGGACAAAACCGGCTCAGATATGGCAGAAGGTTCATATTGGCGAGACAAGGCATCAGCTTTAGAATTCTTAGAACCAGGCCTATATGTGAGTATGTAGTTGAAGTGAGTGAGGAATATAGACCAACGAGCCTGTCTCGATGATAATCGTTTAGCCTCCCCAATATAGGATAAGTTTTTATGGTCTGTCAAAATAGTAACAGGATGCAAAGTCCCCTCCAATAAATGTCTCCACTCCTTTAAGGCCATGATGACCGCTAGGAGTTCCCTGTCACCAATGTCATATCTGCTCTCAGTACCTGATAATTTTTTGGAAAAGTACCCACATGGATGTAATGGTTTATCCACACCCAACCTTTGGGACAGAATGGCACCTATACCTGTCTCAGAAGCGTCAACTTCGAGTAGGAAAGGCAGAGTAGTATCAGGGTGAACTAAAATTGGTGCGGAAGCAAACAGCTCCTTGAGAGTCTTAAAAGCCAGAAGTGCTTCAGTAGACCAATTCTTAGTATCAGCCCCTTGTCTGGTCATATTGGTGATGGGAGCAATGATAGAGGAGTATCCCTTAATGAAACGTCTGTAGTAATTAGAGAAACCAATAAATCTCTGAATAGCCTTGAGACCCTTAGGTAAAGGCCAATCTAAAATGGATTGGAGCTTCTCCGGATCCATTTCAAACCCCTCTCCAGAAATCACGTAACCAAGAAAGGTAGTTTGGGATTGGTCAAAGCTGCATTTCTCTAATTTGCAGTACAAGCCATGCTGAAGAAGTTTGTGTAAAACCCTTCTGACCTGTCCGTGGTGAGTCTCAATCTCCCTGGAATGTATAAGTATATCATCGAGGTATACAATAACACAGTCATGTTGAAACTCCCTAAGAACTTCATTAATTAGATCCTGAAATACCGCCGGGGCATTACAGAGACCAAAAGGCATTACAGTATACTCATAGTGCCCATATCGAGTATTGAACGCAGTCATCCACTCGTGTCCCTGCTGAATTCTCACCAAGTTATAAGCACCTCTAAGGTCTAACTTAGTGAAAATCTTAGAACCCTTTAATCGATCAAAAAGCTCGGTGATCAAGGGAATCGGATAGGCATTTCTAATGGTTATCTTGTTCAGGCCTCGGTAGTCAATGCAGGGTCTTAAAGAACCATCCTTCTTTTTAACAAAAAAAAATCCAGCCCCAGCAGGAGAGGAGGATCTCCTAATGAACCCTTTGTCTAGGTTTTCACGAATATACTCCTCTAAGACTAAGTTCTCATTCGTAGACAAAGGGTATACATGACCCCTGGGAGGCATAGCACCAGGAAGTAAATTATTTTTGCAATCAAAAGGCCTATGTGGTGGTAAGGTATCAGCCTTTCCCTTGTCAAATACCGCCTTTAAATCTAGATACAAGGACGGTATCTGTAATTTAGTAGAGTCGGTAGAGTTATTAAGTGTGTTAACACTACAGAGAGGTGACACTTTCTTTAAACAACTCTCTTGACAACCCTGACCCCACGAAACTATTTCCCCTGATTTCCAATCTATAACGGGGTTATGTCTCTTAAGCCAGGAGTATCCCAGGACTATGGGAACAGAAGGAGATGAAATGAGTAGTAGAGATATCTCCTCCTTGTGTAGAATACCAGTAGTTAAGTTAAGAGGTGTGGTCTCCCGGAAAATCACAGGCTCAACTAAAGGTCTACCATCAATGGCTTCAACAGCCAAGGGTGTCTTCCTTAACTGGGATGGGATAGCGTGTTTGGTGAGAAAAACTTGATCGATAAAGCTCTCAGCAGCTCCGGAGTCTATCAATGCCATAGTCTCTAAGGTTCCCCTCTCCCAAGTTAAAGAGACGGGTAATAGGAGTCTATGTTATTTGTAGTTATGAGTAGAGGACAAAATCGAAACACCCAAGGTCTGTCCTCTAGAGAAACTTAGGTGCGAGCGTTTCCCGGACGACTGGGACAGTTCAAACGTAAGTGACCTCTGACTCCACAATACATACACAGTCCCTCCCTTCTCCTGTACTGTCTCTCCTCCTCTGACAGGCGAGTAAGGCCTAACTGCATAGGTTCTGGAAACTGTGGAGTTTTGGTTTCAGGACTTTGAAATGATGGAGCTAGTCTAAAGGAAGATCTACCGGTTCTATCTCGAGTGTTCTGCCTCTCCCTTAGACGTTCGTCAATGCGAGAGATAAAGGAAATTAAGTCCTCCAAGTTCTCGGGAAGCTCTCTTGTCGCTACCTCGTCAAGTATTACATCGGATAATCCATTTAAAAATACGTCTATATAGGCCTGTTCATTCCACTTCACCTCTGCCGCCAAAGACCTGAACTCTAGTGCGTAATCCACAAGTGTTCGGTTGTCTTGTCTAAGGCGCAACAGTAATCTAGCTGCATTGACCTTCCTGCCAGGGGGGTCAAAAGTTCTTTTAAAAGTAGCTACAAAGGCATTATAGTTATAGACTAATGGATTATCATTCTCCCACAACGGATTAGCCCATCTCAGAGCCTTCTCAATGAGTAAGGTGATAATAAATCCCACTTTTGCCCTATCAGTAGGGTAGGAACGGGGCTGTAGCTCGAAATGAATACTGATCTGGTTCAAAAAGCCACGACACCTCTCAGGAGAACCAGCATAACGTACAGGTGGGGTAACTCGGGAAGAAGCACCTACAGTAGCTACCTCTAGCCCTGAACCCACGGGAGGAACAGAAGTATTACGCATCTCCTCAGGTGGATTAATAGGACGTGATAGTAACGCCTGTAGTGCTAGTGCCATCTGATCCATCCTATGCTCCATGGCGTCAAACCTAGGATCAGGAGAACCAAGCTGACAATTTGTACCTGCAGGATCCATGGCCCTGTCGTAATGTCAGGATCGGGTCAGGGATCCAACACGCAGGGTACAAAGAGTAGCAGATACGTATACCGGACCTTAGAATGGCCGGACTTAACGTAAAACTACGTATAGAATGGTCAGGGACAAGCCGAGGTCGAGGGAACGAGAAGACAGGTAAGCGAGAGACAAGCCGGGTCAAGGATAACAGAAAGACAGGTAAGTAATAACAAAGCCGGGTCAGAACCAAAAGACAAGAGGAAACAAGAGCACTGTGTGACTAGGCTGACTAGAACCACGACAGGGCAATGAGTGAATGGGAGAAACAGAGTTAAATACCCTGGATCAGTGATTAGACCCGCCTCCGACGAGTCCTGACTGGCTTCCAGTCAATTGAGTGACAGGTCGGTCCGGACTGACGTCATGACGTCGAGCACTGTGCGTGACGTTATAAAAGGGGACGGATCCCTCGCGGCCGGCGTGTGAGTGACTAGGAGAGCCGCGAGGGATGGAGGAAGCAGCCCTGCCGGAAGGATAAACTACTAAGTCTCTACCTCTTTCGGAGGTAGAGACCTCAGGTACCCTGACACATGGGTCCGAACCGCGGCCCAAACACCCATGACTTTTTTCGAACGAATCTGCCTTCGAGACCATATGCCTACGGGTCTGATAACCCAGCTGTACGCTCACCTCTTCACGGTGTCCACTGTAGAGGGCGACCTGGCCTATACCGACCAGTGGGAGAGGGACCTAGGGGAGCATCTAGAGGGGGTGGAATGGCAGGAGATCTGGGAAGCCAATCATAGATCTTCTGTGTGCGTAACGATACAGGAGCAAGCAGTCAAGACGATGCTACGCTGGTATACAACCCCTGTAAAGTTATGCCACATGAAAAAGTGCCCTACGGACTTCTGCTGGAGAGGGTGTGGGATGAAAGGGACATATATCCACATGTGGTGGGAATGCCCCCTGATGGTAAGCTTTTGGCAACAGGTTAGAGATATGATGGCCCAGGTCTTTTCCAGACCCCCTCCCATGGACCCATGGCTTTACCTGCTCAGTAGAACAGTAGAAGGGTGGACTAGACGTGAACAAAAACTCATTCATAAATTTACACTGGCAGCCAGGAGAGCAGTGGCAGCCGATTGGCTTAAACAGACCACGCCGGCCATAGCAGGGGTAATTAATAGAATAAGAGAGGTATACGTGATGGACGACCTGACGGCACGGGTTAGAGGAACCCAGACACAATTCCAAAAAATTTGGGCGCCCTGGGAAAATAGCCCCTTGTGCTAGGACTAGCAGTGGTACCGAGAACTGAAACTTATTTAGGCGGACGAATGAGGATCACCTGATGACTCCCCCCCCGCCCCACCCCCCACCCTACCTTTCTCTCCTTGACCTCTCTCTTTTCTCTCTTTCTTGTTTTTAATATGGTTAGCATATATTTGCCAGAGGCTGTTGGGAGGGACCTACCTGAGAGCTGTAGTCACTACAGTTGTGCCCGCGGGCTAGGCCCTATAGAGAGCCCCACGTACCACAGGGGCTTCCTTGCTAGGGGAGGGCACGCGCTACTCATGCTCTTATGCCCATATGCACTAAAGATGCACGAAATACCTCCTTACCTCATGTAGCGTTCTGATTATTTCTGCAAAAACTCGGAACCCGAGTTGAGAAACGGCAGCTGGCATAACCAATCAGTTCTCGGGAGATCACTACAACAGCCTCAGACACGATAGTGGGTTGACTTTGACCACCTTTATAGCTCCTGTTTTAGATGTAGATATGCTAATGCTACCTGTGTATGCTATGAGAGTCGTCCTTGGCCTGCCGATAAGGAACACTAACTACATAAATAACTAAAGGGGCAGGTCGGCCAGGAAGACTCAATTACAGAAGGTCATACTTGCCCGCTGTCTATGTTTTTCTCTCACCAAAATGTAACATTGTGCAGTGTGTTTGAATACCATGTATACATTGTTTTGACTGTTGCCGCCTACGTCAGCTGTCGTGGCTACGTGTGCTCGTTGTTATGTCATGCACAACTAAAAATAAAGAATTAAAAAAAAAAAAAGAAGAGTTGCAATTTACACCGTAGTAATTAGACAATAAGATTAATTTCACTTGTAATTAAACACTGCAGGACATAAATATAGAATTTGTTCATATATTGACCACTTAACTATTTTAAGAATAAATATGGAGAAGGGGTAATGGGATTTTAAATTATTTTTTTTCTCCCTTATCGGGGTAAAATAGTAAATAATACCACTTCTTTCTGGATATACCCACTTAGTGTCTAATGTTAAGACACAGAAAAAACTGAATTTCTAAATGAAAATTTACAGTTTTTGTGCTAAAAAAGGAGGATGTTATCCAATGATTTTAGATTTATGTTTTATGTATCTATCCCCACACTCCTACATGTGCCCTTGTTCGCTTAGCTGCGCTATCTCCCCAGGGCCTGTACTATTATTTGGGAGATCAACTGAAAAGACACAGGTCTATGGAATTTCACGGCTATCCATTAAAGAGTTTTCAGTATTTAAAGTGAATTTCAAAATTAAGAAATAAAGGGAACAACTCCCAACAATTCTCACTTAAGTCTGGCCTCTGACATTGTCAAGTTCTTGCAGCCAGG
This sequence comes from Pelobates fuscus, assembly GCF_036172605.1. Classification (NCBI taxonomy): domain Eukaryota; kingdom Metazoa; phylum Chordata; class Amphibia; order Anura; family Pelobatidae; genus Pelobates; species Pelobates fuscus. The sequence continues at coordinate 265,261,035 of NC_086322.1, read as the reverse complement.
CTGTGGTTGGGGTAATTGTTATCTTATGAGCACTGTTTAGTTATATCTTGTGACTTTTTTTTATCTTAGTGATTGCTAGTCATCTTTATCTTTCTTCTGAAGTCACTTTAAGCTTGGGTATTACCCTATCATATATGCTGTCATTGATAGCCAGAAAATGTATTCATACTGACGGTAATTTACTGTTTCTGGCTATTCTTCATGGTAGCGTACAGAACCCTTCCTTGATTAACTTGTTTATTTACTTTGTAACTTTGTAACACAGACTAAGAGTCACATGGTGACTTATAGAATTCAATTCTTGTCCTATTTGTTCTCAGTGGGCAGAGCTAACCCGCTTGTATATGTTTCCCTGGAAAATAATCCGGAAAAGAAAATTACAATAAGTATGAATATGTTTTTCTTTTTCTTTATTACCTTCCTGAAAAAAATCTAATATTACAACTAATTATTATTAGCATGACTGATCTCTGCTAGATAACGATCCAAAAATGGACCGCCGGACTATTGGCTCCTAGGAATGTTTGTGCCTAATTTAGATTTAGGGAGGCCGGGACTCTCTGGAACAAATTCTGTTTCTATGATAACATCTGAGTTTCCATCGCATTAACGTCTCAATTACATGCTCAATGATGGAGTTTTCAGGAAGTCAATGCCATCTCCGTTTAAAAAAATTCCAAAGAAAGGCACACAAAAAAAAAACAGTTAAGCAACGGCGCCATCTCCCTTTAAAAAAATTCCAAAGAAGGGCACACAAAAAAAAACACACAAAAAAAGTTAAGCAACGGCTCAATGCAACGGGAAACGTCTGTGGAATGAAACAATGCATTTTCTTCTGGGAATACTGATTTATAGAGGAAGTTTGCAATAGCAGGTCTAAAATCCTATATTGCTCAAAAATGATGGATATCACTCCATGATATTGAATTAGACAATAAAATAAGATTATATGATTAGTCAGTGTGTCTGTGTGTCTGTTAGTGTGTGTCTAGATAATTCTTTGGTTTAACAATGATCTTTGTTTAGATGATTTTGTAATTTCCAAAGATAACTGGTGAAAGTGAAGCATTAAATTTAATACCACTTAACTTTGGTCCACTTGGGAGGCGGTTACTCTGAGCTTCTGCTAGTTCTCATGAGCCAAATTCTGCTGTACAGGTCCAGCTTATTGGTTGAGAGAGTCAACTGATTGCTCTCAGCCAATGAGTTAGGACACGCTTAGTTTAATGAAAAAAGATTCTGTCCGTCACTGAGGCCAAGACTGGTTGCCTGGTGGAACCCAAGTAAGTTGTCAAACCATTAGTAAATAGTCTTAATACTTACAAGGGGACACCAAGGCACTCCTAGCACCATATTACCTACAGAGCGTTATAGTGGGTTTGATGTTTGCAGTATTTCTTTAACAGAACTCTTTGCAATGGCGTAGTCATAGAGAACATCTTTGTGTATGGAGATGTAGATCATCAGTTTAGCTCCAAGATGTACACATACGTCTTCCTAGCAGCATTAGTATGGCCATCTCTGATTAAAGCTTGCATTCCTTGAGTCATTGTACCATCTAGCAAATTACAGATCCATAAGGCATTTGTGTATGACTTCAAATCCATTTTTTTTTTTTTTTTTTTTTTTTTTAATTCTTTATTTTCATTGTGCATGAAATAACAATAGGCGAGCAGAGCCACAATAGCAGCTGCAGGCTTTTCATAACATTTTTACAAATTAACTTGTGGCAGATTAAACAGCACTTTTTTTTTTTTTTTTTTTAAAGCAAACATGCAAATATCTACCGTTATGACAATAGTAGATATATATAGATTCACTAAGCTATACAAGCCTATGAATTGTCAAGTTTAGTTACGTTTAAGATTATATTAAATGTTATATCATGTCTATAGCTTTGCAATTATGAGGCATTGCAGTTATGAGGCAGTTATTGCAAACGTTAACACTTTTGACATGTTTACAACTGTGTAAATTCTCTTTTTAGTTAGGAATCAAAATGATTAAACAAGATTTACAAGAGATAGTAGTAACCACTGAGAACCTCAAATCTTACAAGCAGAGAAAAGGAGATAGTCTCCACTGCACAGTGCTTCCCTAAAATTATTGCTAAGCTATTTGGTAAATACAGCCCACCTTGTTTCAAGAGAACCGTGGGTTAATCACAGGGTTGCTTAGGCATTGTCTGGGGGTGGGAGGCTGAGGCAATATGAGCAACATTATTGTACATGGGAATTTCTATGGTTGAGGACTGTGACTGCGCGGCACATATCAAATGTTTACAGAGTAAAAGAAAGTAAATTAAAAAAGAAAACACAGACTAAGATGAAACACATGCTAATAAGGCATATCAATCTGGAGCTGTACGCTGGCTATTAAACCTCTTCGCAGGGTAGGAGAGTCCATCGGTAGGTTGTTGGTCGGGGATGCTGGGGGTGGTAGTCCCAAAAAGTGCTGTCCGAGTGAGGGATGTGGAAAAAAGGCAAGTTACTCAGCCAATGCCCCCTCTCGCGGCCCATTCCTTCCATGTGCTCGAGGGTGCCGTTGGGGATTGCCATAGCGTGTCCCGGGGTGTCATCAAGCCAGAGCTCCGCATGGGTGGCAGCTTGTGGGTACAAACTTGCCGCTGGACAGGTCCCTTCATGGTTGAGGAGGCTGAGTGGGGTGAGAGATGGCTCCAGTGCTTCGCACCGCTCGGGCACTTCGTTTGTTTCTGCCGTCTGATCACTGAGCACCGGGCGTATACGGCATTTTCACTGTCAGCCGAGCGAGGTAAGGCAGTCTTCCAGCTCCTGGAGTATACTATGGGCTGCCCATGGGTGCCAGTAGCCATGGTGCTTCGGGTTTTCCCCTTTGAAGGGTAGTGAAGTGTCTTGCCTGGCTGCCGTTGCAGGTGGCAACGTGGTCTCCTTCTGCACGGGCAATGCTTTGGGGCTGGGCCCCTAACCCTCTTCTTAACGGGCAGACGGGCACTTGGCACTGTTAGTGTGGGAGCCGCTGGTGTCGGAAGTCGTGCAGTTCGGCTAGCCATTCTGTTCCAGAATTGGTCACAGATCACATCAAATCTGGCCTTGAAAAGCGTGCTCCATTCCTGGCTCTCTAGATCTGCTTGGGGGTGTGGAGGCCCTGCTGCGGCAGCCATTTTGGGTCCGTCGCTTAGTTGCATGCTTGTCGCTGAAGGTATGTGCTGTGGAGACAGGCTTACCCAGTGGGGACCGGGATAACCCCCACCGGTCCAGGGGGGGGGGGAGAGTACTGTAGGGCCCCGCTGTGGGCTGCAGAGCGAGGAGATCGGCCGCTCTCCCCCTTGCCAGCCATTCTGTAGGCCTCGGTCACCGTAACTTGGGGTCTCGGGTGGGTAGGTCGTCGATTAGGGTGTCCAGAGGTGCACCCTGAGAATCCCCGTTCAATTATGCCCCTTTAGAGTGGGTTTGTGCCAGGTTTACGGGGTATTTTCCCCAAAATCAGGCATATATTGCAGGAGCTGAGATTTGGCACGTCCACTCTGCTTGGCAGTTAGGCTCCGCCCCCTTCAAATCCATTTTAACGTTCTCACCTCTGGGCTTCATGATCACCTCATCATCACGTACTGGTATCTCCAGCACAGGACGAATTAACCATTCTTCCTTTCACATCTTCGGTCATTATGGCGTCCCCAATAAGTTCATTTTGAGCATGTGCACTGTGAAAGACTCCTGTACTACATTGTACATGTCTCACTTTCAGGCTAATTCTCAACAAAATCTTTCAATTTTTGCAACAATTCTATATTCATCTAAGAATACCAAATCTCAACTTCCTCAATCTCCCTCACAATCCCACCATTTCTTCCTGAGAGTGTTCAATGAGAAATGCACATTCACAAGCGTTCATAGTCCCACAAATGTTCTTACAATAACACTGTTTGTAAAGTAATCCTTAATCTGCGTGGTATAGGGTACTTTCCGTTGCAAAAATATTAATAAATCTTCAAAATTATCTGGGTTTTTTTTTTTATTTTTTTTTTCTGGGTTACAAATAGTACATCCTCCAAATGCGGAAAAAAATATTTTATCACAAACTCATCTGCTGTACAAGCACATATTTTAAAGCCAAAATGAGGTATTTCTAAACTAAAACATGCCACTTTCATAGTGATTAAAACCCCACATAGTGATATTTTATCTAGCCAGCTTTTAAACTTTTGAGTTTAACTTATTTTGTTTTTCAATTTTATTTATTTTGTGGCCGTCTTTCAAACCTGTAATATTTTAATTGATAATGTCTTCAATTTAATATTATTTTAATAATATTTCCAAATGATTTAATATTTTTGGATATACATTTAAAATTATTTTTTTCAAAACATTTATTATTATCAACCCTGCTGCATCTATTATCTGATATAGTGCTATGATATTTAACAGTTCTAGTTATCATTTGCGGATATATTCTGTTTTACCATCAGTTACTTTGTGTAACCTGCTCACATATCAATAAAAGAAAGATTAAGAAAAAAATATATAAATATATATATATATATATTTTTAATCAATATATTAAAAAAATCTAAATATTCAAATATTTTTCATAATAGTAAATAATTTTAAAAGTTTACCAAAAAATAGTAAATAATTTTGAAAGCTTATACAGCAATATTAAATCTATGCCAGTATGATTTATAATGCATTTACCCTTCATTACCAATTGCAAGATTGCAGGGTCAGTATCAACATTCTAACATTGTCTTTCTCCTCTTCCCATACGTCTTCCATTTGTTCAACAAACTTTCTCATCTTGCACTTTTTTCCTCTGTTTAAAGGGACACTCCACTGCCCAAATAATAAATATTAAATAAATCAAATTAACTATTAGTTAGTAGATATACCCCTAATGAAACGTTGCATGCATTTAATTATGCATTTTTCCATTTGGGGAATATCTAAAAACGGCTTGAATAAGCTGCAGATCACTTGTTTGAAGCCTTTGCAAGCCCTCCCCTTTTAACCCCGCCCAGACTTTCTGTGGATATCCAATCACAGACTTTCCAATAGAGCTCAATGAGAAGTCTTTGCAAGGCAGGTGCTCTGAGCAATTGCTGTCTTCACTGAGCTAAGTAACAGGACCAGTTATCTGATTGACAGCCAGGGGGTGTTTTAACAAGGTAATTTATAAAAGTGCCAATTTCTATTGAAATCTGCACTTTTTGTAAAATGAAAAAAGACGGCACAGTCTTCACACATAAAGCCCTTTAGCAAGCTAAAGGGCTTTAGGGATCCAGAGTGTCCCTTTAATGTTGTCATTTAGTTCTCTCCTTTATGCTCCCTGTTATACATTTTTTGTCATTGGGCACACAGCCTTATAGATATAATTGCAATACAAAATTCTAAATTATTTCGACTTACGTAAGGTCTTTTTCATACATTGAAGTGGGATGAGCTTATAGATAACGTGAAACTGGGAAACCATCACAATCACATGCGTAAGACCATGTGTGGGAGACCTAAATGAATATGTGTTCTACGTTACAAAGTTATGAAAGATTCAAAGATTATGGGCCTGTGTGTGCTAAAGCCTATTTTCCAAATGTTTTCCAAATGTTTCCTCATTTATAAGATACATTTTTAAGGTCCAAGTGGTAGGAGTCATGTGGGTGAGCTGGTTCTAAAATTAAAGAAAGATTTTTTGTTAAATCTGTCGACAATTTGCTCATCAAGACTAGACTTACCAGCATGACACAAAAATCACCTAGTAATAATTCAAGGTGATGTTTCGTTTTCCTAAAAGAAAATATTAGGTGAAAGAGAAATCAAAGTTTGGAATCATAAATAATGAATACACATCAGGGTGAATTTTGGCGGCAAATTTTAAAATTTTGTTTCAGTCATAGTATTTTTAGTAAAATGCCATTTTAGTTTTAGTCATATTTTAGTCATCTGAATTGTTTTAGTTTTAGTCGACTAAACCTAAAAAAATGTTGTCAGCTAAATTTTGCCCTTGATGTATTAGGTTTTGAGAGTGACCTTAAATAAGGCTGAATCGTTTCCTACCTTGTGGAGTAAGGGCCACCGGACACACATATTGCACATATTTAGCACATATGTGGTAGGCTGGTGAATTCCACGTAACAATCATAGACACTCAACAATCATAGCCTTATCTTTCTGCACTGGGGATAACAAAAGAACAAAAGTGAGGTTGGGGGTCATACAGGAGTGGTGCTGCTCTAAAGACCAAATTATATAAACACAGCGAACAGTGCACACACACACACAAAATACATTTTTAAATCTTACCAGGTTACTTATTTTAGCAAACAAATTTGGGATTTAGCTAAAATTCGCATAGGACCTACTGATATTAGGGTACTGGATGGTGGTGGGCTTAACATGGTATGGCCATAGTGTGTAACTAAATACCCACATTTCTTCTATGTGTGTCTTCCGATTCCCTTTTTTTTTTCCCTGTGTATATTTAGAACTTAGACCAGATTTATTTTGGGATGAGCACCCCACCCTTCCACTTCATTTGTCCTTTTGGAGTTGACCAGAGAAATGGATACATTTAAGTAGAGTCTCTGTAAGCAGTTTAAACAATAAGTATTGCAGTTAGCATGTTATTCTCCCATGTTTAGGTCAGTGTAAGACCCCCCTATATTGGGGTACTGTGACACAATCTTGGGCTTAACACAATATTTCCATATGGTGTAAATAAATCCCCATATTTGTTTGCTAATATATGTGATTTTAGGTAGCCTTGTAAAAGCTCAAACTGTATTTTGTGTGTGTGTGTGCTGTTTCTGTAATCTGTACACCTGTTTTTTACATGAGCATTTGGCAAATGAAGGTGGTGACGAAAGTAACCTCGTCACTGGCTTTTGGAGGGGCCTGTTTGCCAGCCTCCCACCCTGTGATTATTGCCCTGTGACAAACTGAACCTCGTCAAGGGTTCTTGGAGGGGCCTGCTGGCCAGCCTCTTGCCTGCAATATACCTTGCCCAATTCAGTTTAAAAAACTCTGTTCCTGTGAAGTACCGTATGTACTTTTGTACTCCAGACAGAGAGACTGACCAGTAGCCGTAATTCTCTTGAACTATTTTGGGCATGGGACCATGTGCACAGTGGATCAAAAAGAGACTTCCATGAATTTCCTGTACCTCTGCTCTGATCTGGGTGATGTTTGGATATGTCGTTCACCCAGATCATTTTGGGGGGTATTTTATGTTTTCGGGTACTTTCTGAACTTTGTGAAAATGTGTTTTTTCTGCCTGGAGATAATTGAGTTACTTACAGGACTTTACCCCAATTATCTCCCAAGCAGAGGGGAGGATTGTGTGCTGTACATGGGCGTGTCACAGACTGTATTTTTGTTCTGATTGGTTTGTGTCCTTTGTGTTCCTGTTCCCCCATCAGGTCCAGGGGGTGTTCCTCTGGCCTGGAGAATTGTATAAAAGCCAACCTGAACCATTAAAGATCAGATCATCTTGCACCTTCATGAAGTTTCGGCTCATGTTTGGTGGATTGGAGAACTACACTCTGGGGATTGCTATAATCACAATACTCCCCTGTGTATAATCACTAAGCTCTTGTAAGAGCTGTTCCTGCTACGCTCTCTGGACTATGAGAGGTTCACCCACTGGAAGCTGGATCCTGGTATTGGGTCCAGGGTAGGTGGAGGACGGTGAGATCCCCAACCAACCTGCGGCAGTTTGTGGGGTTTACAGTGCTGATGGTGTCTGGTGGAGTGCTGGAAGTACTCGGTGAGCACCAGGGAGCAGCGGCGGATTGAGGTACCCAGTTGGGGTGCCAGGCGGTCCGTCACAGGAAGTATGCTATTAGAACCATAGCAACTACGCTTTGCAAATATTATGCTGCAGGGTACAACCACTCTCGTTGCAACAGAATTGTCTTTAAATTTGTAAATGCATGTATAGGGAGGAAGTTCAGTGACTGAAACAGACCTGTTGGATAAATTGACTTTGTTTACTTACAATCAAAGTTCTTATCATATTAAACTGATGAGAATTCCCATCCCTGCCCACAGGATTGTTGCTAAATTGTTGTGTACTAAGAGAAGCAGGAAATACATAGAAACCACTATGACTAACAGGCTTATTCACTAAAATAAGAATTCAACGTGAATTTCAAATTTAGGATCATAACAGCAAAAAGGAAAACATTTTCAAATCGACTATGCTTTCAGGTCGACAACTCTGGCCTTAAATTTGAAATTCACTTTGATTTCTCTCTTTAGAAAATAGACCTGTAAATATTAAAAGGGGAACAGGCCCTGGGGAGATAGCGCAGCTAAGCGGACAAGGGCACATGTAGGAGTGTGGGGATAGATGCATGGGATTGGTTGGGAAAGAGTGAGTGGGTGGGATTATGTTCTGTGTAAGTTAGTGTGGGGGAGGTCTTACCTCAGTGCCACTTGGGATTCGGGCCAGCAAACAGCTTCCTGTCCTCCTGCTCCTGTTTGCCTGGGCCTGCAGATTTACACAGCTTGAGGGATGGAGGTTGAGGCTTTCTGGCTTCCCTCAGGGCTGCTGCAGCGTGGATGGTGGCCAGCACCTGTGGAGGCAATTTGCACACATTACTGGAGGTATGGCTACCGGTGTGGTCCCCCCCCCCCCCCCGCAGCCTGCCTCCCCCTTTGAGCAGCCCCTGTGGTCTCCCCTGCTGTCTCCCGTGCCCCTGGGGGCCGCACCAGCACTGGCAGGCGTTCCCACCCGCCTGCCAGGCTCTCTCCAGATCCCACTCCTCGGCCCCGGTGTAGGAGCAGGAGCCTGGGCCCGAGGCATCACCAGGACCGCGTGTCTGGGGCGCCAGGCACGCGGCCTGGGTCCAGTGGCCGTGATTTGCGGCCTTCCGCGGCTGCGCACGTGGCGCAGCCTGCTCCCTCAAGGCCTGAGGTGAGGCCTTCTTCTTCTGCGCGCCCTGCGGCCCGGAGGCCTGGTGCGCAGCCTACCCGGCGGGCTCCACATGCCCGTCCGGTTCCCCTGACTCCCGCCCCGACCGCCAATGTTGGAACGCGGTCTGGGGACGGTGGGAGGCCCGTGAATACTTCCGGGCGGCGGGTGGCCGCCCCGGCAACATGCCAGGTCCCCCCCGGCCGGCGGGGGTGTGGGGCTGCCGCTGGGGCCCCTGTGGTGAATGGGCCGCGCGGGCGGTCCCCTTGTGGGTCGGGAGCCTCCTCTGCCAGTGGGGAAGGCTCTCGGTATGCTGTTTCCCCTGTCCCCTCCCACACCCATGAGGTTTCCGTGAGTGGGTCCCCTGGGGGGCCCAGCTTCCCACTGACAGGGCCCCTGGGACCCTCTCATCCCTTACTGTCCTCTTCTTAACCCCTGACCCCCCTTTAAGCTCTGTGGGTCCTCCCCTCCTTCTCTCCCCCCTTTCAGCTCTGTGGGTCCCCCCCCCCCTCTTCCTGCTTTCCTGCCCCCCTCTTCCTCCTCCTTCCTCTCCTCCTTCCTCCCCCCCCCTTTTTTTCTGCCCTTCCCTCCCCTGGTGCCTATCCTGCTCTATCTGGGTCCCCTCTGTTCTCCCATCCCCCCTGTATTTGGCCTGCCCCCTCCCCCCTGGGGCGTGGGCTCACGTCCTCTCTGCTGCTTTCCTCTCAGGACACTGGAACTGCTGTTTCTTTGCCTCAGCCTTCTGTGAGCGCAGTGCCGGGCTTGGATCGCCAGGCTGCAACCGGTGAGTAAATTTCCCCCCTCTTTTGAGCGCTTCGCGTGCCTACCTTTATTCAGTCTAGTCCTCTTTGCACACACAAAACAAACAAACAAACAAACAAACAAAAAAAAAAAGTATTATTATTACAGGACAGAAATAAAATGTAAATTGCCAAATGGAAATTTTTTTTAAAAAAAAGTGAATGCAATGACAAATACAAGAAGATTAAACGTTAAAAAAAAAAAAGAGAAACTGAAATAGACTCCAAGTACTTAATTTTCAGTATGCATCGTATGTTTAAGTGCGCTTTCCTGCAGCGTCCCGGGTTCGCGGGAGTGTTGCTGAGCTAATATGGCCAGCTTGGCTTGCGCGCAATACTAGGGGGCAGATGGGGGGAGGGGTTTTTAGTGCAGGGACGTTCCCTCCTGCCACGGGGGATCCCTTGACTAAGAGGGACATTAGGGGCCCCATGGCGCATATTCGAATGCACCCTGTGTTCTGGATAGCATGGTCAGGGAGAGGGCTCCCCGAGAATGCGCTGCATGGTTCTGCGGTCAGGACACTCTCGGGACGCATATCGTCCCTGCGATGAGCTGGGTTGGTGGAGGTACGTTTTTCACTTTCGTTGGCGGTGCGACCCTTCTTGGCCTGGGGCCGGATGGGCTTCGGCCTCTGGCTTTCCTTAGGACTCGCCTGGTGCCTCAGCACGGTGCGTTTTTTCGTCCTCTCTGCAATCTGTCGGGATGGGGGACGTGGGTGCTCTCGGTGCAGGACCCTCAGTCCATGTGAGAGCTCCATCGGGTGGTGTGGGTCCAGTTTACCAAGAACGCTCGATTAGCTTACTTCCCAATCGTTAAGTGTGCCCCTGGAGTCCGCTCTGCGGGTCCCCCCTTTGGGATGTGGTGCCCATGGAGGGGCGGGGTTGATATCGCCTGATTCCTTATTTACTCGGTTGTTGTTTCCTTCCAGGGGCTGGGTTTGAGATGGTGGCTCGGCGCAGCGGTCTGTGTGGGTGGGGCTGCAGGGCACTGAGGCCTTGCTGATGAAGGCGGCTGTGGAATCGGTTTTCCGGCTGCTGCCGGTACGCCTGTCGAGTTATTGTTTCCGGGCTTTGTTTCTGACGGTCAGGATTAGGTGACTATGTGCCTCCACGTGAGTTGCTCCCGATGTCGCTTATGTGTGGGGCCGTCAGTGTCGCATGTCCGCACTCTGCTGCTGCAGTGTTTTCTTGGGGTAGTGTTTTGGAGTTTCGGAGTTCCGTGGCCCAGGCCTTATCCGTTGGTCGGGATGCGTGCTATGGTCTCCTGGATAGTGGGATCGATTCCTGTAAGGGGAACGTCGGTTGCCCCGGGCTGCGGTTTGGGACATCAGGCAGGAGGCGTCGGTGGTTTGGGGGGGCGTTGTGGGTTTCGGCTGCACTACCCGTGGGCTCTCCTGGGTACGCTGGGCTTTGCCTGTTGGGGTTGCCCTTGGGACTGTATGGGGTTCCTGCTGGGCCTCCTTTAACAGTGGCTTGTGCAATCTGGCCCCCTGAGTCCTTTCCGCTGGCTTCCAACTGTTTGCCGCTGCAGCAAGTTTTGGGGTTTTGGGCCATTTGGGCTCTCGGTGGTGTGCTGCCTCTTGCCCATTACGCTGGCTCTGGCGGACTCTGGTGTTCTTGGAGGTTCCCATTTCTGGTGGCGTGGTAGGCATGGGATACCCGGCTCACGAACAGGTGGGTGGGTTTTTCTTGGGGACCATCGTGGGGTGGTGCTGGCTGTCTTTATCATGTGACAGTACCCTCTACCCCGAGGGTACTCTGGTACTCTGGTTGCGGCGCCTGGCTCGGCGCTGTTTGAGTCAAGGGGCGGCTGGTCAGGGTTTTTTGTCCGGTTATTACCGATATGATGGCCCATGCTCTGTCTTGTTCATTATAGAGCGTACTTCGGGCGGAGGTGTCGCGGGGTCGATTTATAAGGCAGTGGAGGTGTGGTCGCTTGGTCCAACGGTCTGCTGAAGCTGGTCAGTGGGCGATCTCTGAGGTGGCGTGGGGTCCGCTCCAGTAAGTTTGGAGTGATCGGGACGGATGGGAACTTTTCCTTGGGGGTTCCGGGATTGGACTGCTCATCTACATGTTTGGTTCCGTCTATTACGGGCGTTGGGGGTGATTTCTGCGATTAGCGGGGCTCAGCTTCCTGTTCATGTTACGGTCGTTGGCAAGTGGGAGGGTGTTTTGGTGGAGTTGAGTAAGCGTTGGAGCGGACTTCCTTCAGGTTTCGCAGCTCGACGGCTGTTGTGGTTGGGAAGGGTAAGTTGGTTGAGGTTGGCTGATAGAATCGATAGAATCTGTGCAATTCTTGGATGTTGCGGGGTTGACTTTCTGCGTCCTCCTGGAGTAGATGGAATGCACGGGGTAATGGTTGGGCTCCTACCATGATGTGGTGGGTTCCCAGGATAGTCTGAAATAATAAATAAATATGAATACCACACTCTATTATGTAACAAATTTCAATAACACTTGTTGCTAATGCTGCAATAAATTCATAGTGTTTATTATTATTTTTAAATTTGCTTATGAAAAGTATATAGAATATTTCATTGTAGTAATATTCAATTCATCCTATATACATGGGCTATATACAAAAATACACAGAATCCTCCCTCGTATGGAGTAAAGTTCATAATGTATATACAGGGAGTGCTGAATTATTAGGCAAATGAGTATTTTGACCACATCATCCTCTTTATGCATGTTGTCTTACTCCAAGCTGTATAGGCTCGAAAGCCTACTACCAATTAAGCATATTAGGTGATGTGCATCTCTGTAATGAGAAGGGGTGTGGTCTAATGACATCAACACCCTATATCAGGTGTGCATAATTATTAGGCAACTTCCTTTCCTTTGGCAAAATGGGTCAAAAGAAGGACTTGACAGGCTCAGAAAAGTCAAAAATAGTGAGATATCTTGCAGAGGGATGCAGCACTCTTAAAATTGCAAAGCTTCTGAAGCGTGATCATCGAACAATCAAGCGTTTCATTCAAAATAGTCAACAGGGTCACAAGAAGCGTGTGGAGAAACCAAGGCGCAAAATAACTGCCCATGAACTGAGAAAAGTCAAGCGTGCAGCTGCCAAGATGCCACTTGCCACCAGTTTGGCCATATTTCAGAGCTGCAACATCACTGGAGTGCCCAAAAGCACAAGGTGTGCAATACTCAGAGACATGGCCAAGGTAAGAAAGGCTGAAAGACGACCACCACTGAACAAGACACACAAGCTGAAACGTCAAGACTGGGCCAAGAAATATCTCAAGACTGATTTTTCTAAGGTTTTATGGACTGATGAAATGAGAGTGAGTCTTGATGGGCCAGATGGATGGGCCCGTGGCTGGATTGGTAAAGGGCAGAGAGCTCCAGTCCGACTCAGACGCCAGCAAGGTGGAGGTGGAGTACTGGTTTGGGCTGGTATCATCAAAGATGAGCTTGTGGGGCCTTTTCGGGTTGAGGATGGAGTCAAGCTCAACTCCCAGTCCTACTGCCAGTTTCTGGAAGACACCTTCTTCAAGCAGTGGTACAGGAAGAAGTCTGCATCCTTCAAGAAAAACATGATTTTCATGCAGGACAATGCTCCATCACACGCGTCCAAGTACTCCACAGCGTGACTGGCAAGAAAGGGTATAAAAGAAGAAAATCTAATGACATGGCCTCCTTGTTCACCTGATCTGAACCCCATTGAGAACCTGTGGTCCATCATCAAATGTGAGATTTACAAAGAGGGAAAACAGTACACCTCTCTGAACAGTGTCTGGGAGGCTGTGGTTGCTGCTGCATGCAATGTTGATGGTGAACAGATCAAAACACTGACAGAATCCATGGATGGCAGGCTTTTGAGTGTCATTGCAAAGAAAGGTGGCAATATTGGTCACTGATTTGTTTTTGTTATGTTTTTGAATGTCAGAAATGTATGTTTGTGAATGTTGAGATGTTATATTGTTTTCACTGGTAGAAATAAATAATTGAAATGGGTATATATTTGTTTTTTGTTAAGTTGCCTAATAATTATGCACAGTAATAGTCACCTGCACACACAGATATCCCCCTAAAATAGCTATAACTAAAAACAAACTAAAAACTACTTCCAAAAATATTCAGCTTTGATATTAATGAGTTTTGGGTTCATTGAGAACATGGTTGTTGTTCAATAATAAAATTAATCATCAAAAATACAACTTGCCTAATAATTCTGCACTCCCTGTACAATTGGTAATGATCCTTGAAATCGAGAGAATAGAAAAAAATATAGAAAAAATATAGAAAAAATATAGAAAAATAGAAAAAAATTGCAAAAAACCCAAAAAAGGGGAAAAAAAGGGAAAAAGCGGAGGTTCCGTGGTCTGGTACCGGATACATGAAGGGGGTGTGGCTCTTCCTCATACGGGGTCAGTGGTCCCGCCTCCAAGGAGTACCAGGGGTTTAGTTATCTCTGGGTGGAATGACATGGGTTCGGTGACGGCTTAGGAATTGGGTGCTCTTCAATCTGGCCATGATACGCATTCTGCTTCTTCCCAGAGGTTCTCAGGGGCTTGGCTGAGGCTATCGCCCATTCCTGTTAGCAGTGCGCTCAGCAATGTGAGTGCCCTGGTGCGCTGCCGTCGGAATTCGGACGAGATGGGTTTCTAGGTTTGTCTTGGGGGATTCCAGTTCGCCTTAGGGTTTGGCCGGATGTGGCCTAGTTATCTCGAGGGGATGGGTGCGCTTTATGGAGGTCAGAATAGGCCTAACTGGCGCTGCGAGAAGTGGTGGAACAGGCCATGGCTGGTTGTGGTGGGTTCCCCCGCTGATTTTAGGTGTAAACAGCGGGGTTGTGGCGGGGGTATGTCCTTGCCAATTGAGTTTGAGGGGTTACGTTTAAGTATATGGAATGAGATGAACAAGTTTTTAAGGTCTCAACCTCCCCTGCTTCAAAGGTCTCGTGCCCATTGAGCGTGGATAAGGTCGGCTGATGGCGGGCATTGGAAATATATGATTTTTATGACGAGGGGGGAGGTGAGAGGAAGTGGTGATTAGGAACCACTGGATGTTTATTGGCAAGGACGGTTGGGTCACTGTATAACACTATGTGTGGAGTTATATATGTATATATGTTAATCTATGCTTATTTATGTCTAACGTTTTGGTTACAGAAAAAGAAGAGATTTAATAAATAAAGTTATAGATGTGTTATGCAGTAATTTAGTTTGTGATAATAAATGCTGTGGCCTGTTTTCATCCATACTAAGTTGTCCGTCGTTATTGGGGGGTTGAATGGGGTTAGAGTTTGTTCTAGGCTGCATCGCGATTCCCCACTACGTACATACAAGTCACCGCCCAGAATGTTTTATATTCTGTTTAGTGATCCCTAAGTTTAACAAATATGTATTTGTGAGGTGTGAAAAATGTGTGAGTTAGAAATCCACTGCTTTTTATTCTACAACTGGGAGCCTCCATCTTAGCTCCCTGTCAATCATTGCTCTAAGCTATGTCCTTGGCACCTGGCAGTCGGCAGAGGGACAGCATTCAGAGAAGACTTAAAATAAAACAGTGTTTCTATTTCTCTTCCTAATCTGCAATATATGCCCTGGATTTACCTTGTATGAACTAGAAAACACACCAAATGAAGCCCTGCTCTCCAACTCCCATTACTCTGGGACGGCAGCAACGACTCTAGAATTCACAGCCCAAATATATACAATGAAAACAGAAGACGCTACCTGCACACTATCCCAAATCCATGTGGACATTTAAATAACTGGAAGTTTTTTAGTCTCACTCAAAGGTCCATTCTAGGGAAACTAAGAACAACCCCACCCGCAGTGTTGAAAGGGTTAAAAGCAGCCTTGTCACTTACCTGATTTTCCTCTGCCGACGTCAGACAGTGCGGGGTCCCTAATGCTCATGCGCAGGAGCACTACCTCCATAGGAAAGCATTAAATTAATGTTTTCCGATGGGTTTTTAGCTAACGATGGATGTCCACATACAGAGCTTGAGGATGTCCAGCATTAGATAGGAGACCAGAATTCACCTAATTAGCCGAAAGTTCCTCTAGTGGCTGTCTGGTAGCCTCTTCAATCAGCTGATAGTGGGTGATAAAGTGTAGTATCACTCCAATGGCCATTAAAGTGTAAGTTCACCTGCCACATCAAGGCAAAAAAATGGCAAAATCTCTAATGAGATAGAAAAGGGGTAATCTTATGAACACCTACACAGGTATTAACCCTTCGGATACATATGGGGTGGGCAGCTCTGTAACCTGGCTGTGTAATAAAGAAATAAATACAAACACACAAAATTAAGCCTTGAACTCAAACTCCAACTACTCTTGGGTGGCAGCAATGGATAGAGCATTAATCAGGGTTATTCATTACAATGTGACTTGTTACTGATTGAAATCATTCCTTTTTTAGGACAAAACTGAACTGAAATTAATTCTTCAGCTGTGTTCAATTCTGCAATTTCTCACTCAAAAATTAAAATTCATTTTAAAATCAAGTTTCATCTTAACTAGCCACACTTCGAGAGAACTCCAAGCCACAATGCTGATCTATGGCCATCCAGCCACCAAACTGCAACCACTAGACCCAAACACCACCTCACTGAGTCTTCCTATATATGATGTGGTTTTTGTGGAACAATCTTTTCCAATATAAGACCCTTCAAAACCAAATGGCCAGTGTTACTTTCTATATGTTCCTCTTATAGCCTTTCTGTATTAATTTATTATTAATTACATTTGCCTTTTTTTAAAAGTTTTTAAATCCTTTATTTTTGTGCAGTTCTTCCTCCCCTTGCCCTCCGACTGCACGTAATAACTTTAGATCACGGTTTGTGGCAACTTGTCCTGTGAACATAACTATTGGCGTCTGTTCTTAAAAAAAAAAAAAAAAAATTATATCCAAAAAATGAATTTGACTTACTTGAAATTCTGATGTGAATCTCAAATTATAGCTATTATTGTTAATGAACTTCAAAATCTAGAAAAAGATTTGGAAACCCACAAAAATCATATCCCCGAATAGCTCTGATCTGAGCGCTCAACATATCCAAAAAGTGCTCAGATCTGCTCAGTAGAACGGAGTTGCTATTTCCAGTTTGCGCTGAGGGAACCAAGTGCTGCTTGACTAGGGTAAGAGTGGCTCCCGTGTCTAGGAGCCCTTAGACCATCTGGCCCTGTAGGTGTTTGGTCTATGGTGTACGGTCTGGTGCTGTCGGTTGTCTGCTGCTACTTGAACCGGGTCGGCTTCATGCAGGACTTCTCAGTTTTCCTCCGGTTGTTCTGTAGCGGATTTGACAGACGCAGTAGTAATAAGGAGTCTATCGATGTCATGCTGCTTTATCCCTGTCATGCGGAGAGTTGTCTTCGCATTGATATGTTGTAATTTTAGTAACGTTCTAGCTTTGCTTAGGTTCACCGTGTGATAATCACTCTGTAGTTAAAATAGTGAGAAATACAATTATTAAAATTATTCTATATCAATTCAAAGCCGGGTCACATACTCTGTGCTCACGGTATGTAAGAAGCAAGATACTGATAATCTCCTTATTGTAGATCTCAGTATGATCATCAGCAGTGGTTATAGTGAGTCAGGAGTGTTGAAATAGGGATTGCGTAAAATATAGAATGATGGGGTGCTGACACACTGTCGTTGGGGTAGTATTTCAGGTTAAGTTTATAAAAAATAATGGACTAGGCTTTCTTTATCTGTGCAGATTGTGGGATTATTTCTGTAAAACAGTATAGACTGCTTTACACGGTTACATCCGCAGGTATCTACACAGGATCGATGGAAATACAACTTGACAACATTCACAGAAACAGCACAGAGCTTTATAAGTAGAATCAGTTACCGCCGTAGATTACATCACTTTGATGAAATATAAATACACAAAAGGAACATTGCAGATCATTTATCACTGTGAAGAATTAATATTAGGGAATACGCTTCACTGTGACGATACAATGTGGCAAATCAGGTAGAAACAGTTAATTGCAGAAATGGTCACAGTGGCAAACAGGATAATTAATCAAAATGTTGTAGAATCAATTAATTAACAAATGAATGTCGGGTAGAACCAGTTAGCAACAAATGTTATATGATATTCAGTAAGATTTAAGATCTGACCTCTGATTTAAATTGTGAGTACATGTTTAATATAGCTCTCAGAAATTACTGACGACATGAAATACAGATGAAACACAACAAATGTCCTGATAAAATGTTTGGCATTTATTTTATTTCAATAAACCGTCTACACGAATATACAACTTTGCTCTGTGTAATACAAGGAGTAGCTGACATATTCGAGATCAGAAACAGGAGTGTTTGTCAGACTCAGAGTGTGTATGTGTGTGTGTGTGTATATATATATATATATATATATTAACCTAAATATATTTTATTTTGCTGTATCATTTCCCCTTTTGTGTTCTGATTATTGGAGTCTGCTGTGCACTGCTGTTTCATATTTATGTAGACCATTGCTATTGTGGATGGTGACTTTTCAACATTGCTGTTGGTTGTAGGTGTTTCTCCTTTCCACCTTCCCCTTAGCTTACTGTTGTTGAGCCAAATAATTCACACAGAACCCTGATTTGGATCCTACTATAATCCAATTCCTACTGAAATCAGAGAAGAACCCTCACAAAGAACTTGACAGGTCCATAAAAAACATATCAGGACAAACACCTAGATATTTCAGATCCTGCAGTTAAATCTTTCAAGGTTTTGGAACAATCAGCAGACTCTGTTGTTTCACCTAATCTTGACATCCTAAGAGGATGGACTGTCATACAGGAAATGCTAATGCCGCAGAGCCATTCTTATGAAAACTGACCCGCAGTTTACTAATCTAGCCAGTACAGATCCTGGCCCAGCTGAAGAGGGTCATCTATTTGGAGAGTATTTTATTAATTACACAAGTAAATATGTTTTTAAAAAATGTGTCTTCAGATAAGGTACAAACATCTCTAAAGAAGGTTTTTAACCCAAAGATTTTCGGAAGGGCTGAAAGAGGTCGGAACCACTCCTCCAGCTGTTTCTACCAAGACAGATTCCCAGAAATAATTTCACATCAAATAGACCCAACTTTATATAGCCAACAGGCCTCTCTATTTCCCCCTCTTCGTGGTAGATCATGAAGATTCAGAGGTCAACAAGGAATATCCAGCTTCAGATCCCCCACTGGTGAGTGTGAATGTTTTCCATTCTTCCCCAAACGCTTTAGGAGGCAGATTGACACACTATTTCCATGTTTGGAGTCAGATCACAATCGATGCTTGAGTCCCAAACCCAGTAATGGGATACAAAATAGAATTCATAACAAATCCATTACAAATAAAGATGCCTTTACCAATACAATTTTCCATTCCAGACCAGGTTCTGGTATAACAAGAAATGTCAGATTTATTATCAAAACATTCTCTATTTCAAGTTCCCATGAGCAGCCCAGGATTTGCAAGCAATCTATTTCTGGTCAGAAAGAAAGATGCTGGTCAGAGATTAGTCATGAATTTAAAATATTTAAACAATTCTATCAGATGCCAACATTTCAAAATGGAGGGAATTTATTATCTTAATAACATTTTGAAATTCGATTGGTTGATAAAAATAGATCTGAAGGATGTGTATCTTACATCACCTATTCACCACTCCTGTCGGAATTATCTACAATTTATATGGAAAGGGAAGAAATAGGGATTTAAATCTTTGCCTTTTGGCTTGTCATCTGCACCTTGGTGTTTTACCAAACTGCTCAAACCAGTAGTCTCCCTTTTTCGCAGCAGGGGATAAAGAATGATAATATATTATCAGAGTCTAGATACTCTTCACATTTATTCTATGTTGAATCTACTTAGTAGTCTCAGCTTCTTAATAAACCACAAATAAATCGATTTTACATCTTAGCAAGAGAGAGAATTCCTGGGATTTGTAGTGAATTCCAGCGTGGCAACTCTTCCACTGAGTAAACTGGAAATGATTCGGAAAGAGATTGCATCAGTTCTGAACAAACAACTTGTTTCCATCAGATCTCAAGCACAAACTGTAGACCTGTTATCTGGCCACTCTACATTACCGTGCCCTCCAAAAAAGGGGAACATCTACTCAATAGTATTTGTTATTCAGACAAGATAGCTCTCACTCCGGATACAAGAGACAAAATCTTCTGGTGGCTAGATCATGTACGAACATAGAACGAGAAGGCCATTTTCAAATCATTCCCAGATATAATAATAGAGTCCTCTGCAAGTCATTTGGTTGGGGACCCTATTGCGGGAAAAAAATTCCACTGTAGACAGATGGTCTCCAGAAGAGACCCGTATGCATGTAAACTGCTTAGAACTCAAAGCTGGATTTTTCGCTCTAGCAGTTTTGCAAAAGAAAAGTCCCATTGTTGTGTCCTCCCCATGATGGAGATGGCGATCAAAAGAGAAAATTAGCATCCTCTTATATTAGCAGGCCAACTACCTCTCATGGCATCACTTATTTTGGGGCACATAAATCTCATAGACAGTTTTCAGATTCAACTAGACAACTCTGTCAGAAAAAAATTACCCGTGAAAATTATGAATCAGACTTTGGCTTAATTGGTGTCTGGAACAGGTTGTGGACAGGGCCAGTGCTAGGATTTTTGGCTACACAGGCGAAAATGCATTTTGCCACCCTATCCCCCACTTTCCACCCAATAAATGCATCTTCACCTTTGTCCCTTAATTCCCCTCTTGAATTTCTTACTCCCTTTTGTGTTTCTTATCCTTTCTTTTGAATGTCTTACCCCCTTTAGTACATCTTAGCCCCCATTTTTTCCCTTTGTGTGTCTCTTATTTCCCTCTTGCCCCTTTGTGTGTCTCTTTCTACCCCAGCTCCTTTGTGTGTCTCTTACTTCATTTTTTTCCCTCCCGCAGGAACGATACATGTGTTTGGGGTCTGATATTCATTTTTTTCTACATATTTTTATTTTGATGTGCACAGTCCTTTGGTTTTTTATTTTTATACACAATCAATATTAGTGTTGGGGGCCCCACACACTGTGTATCTTTGAACTCTGGTCTGGACATATTTTTGTGGTAACAAATTTTTTTCATTGTATCCACGTTTGATTTATTTCATTGTTTATACATGTTTAAATAAATACTTTGTGTATATTTACATTTTTATTTATTCAACAGCTGCTGCTTTGAAGTATAATTTCTAGTGGTCATATTTTATTTGGAGCGCTCACATACCCTTGTTGGTTTATATTTTATTTAGTTGTTCATTCGCTCTTCTGTATGTGACGCAGCCCTTTTTATTATTCCCTTTTTCTTTCTTGCACAGAGTTATTGTGTATTCCAATTCAGTTTCTTTTGATGTTTATTGTCTCTTACTTCACTCAGCACTTTTGTGTGTATCCTACTCCCCTAGCTCCTTTATGTGTCTCTTCCTCCCTTTCCCCATCCCATCTGTGTGCTTTTCCCCCTCTTGTTTTTCTTTCTCCCCTTTCTCCCCCTCTATGTCTCTTTCTCCCCCCAACCTCTTGTGTGTGTCTCTTTTCCTCCCAGCACCTTATCTCTTTCTCCCTCCCCAGCCCCTCTGTGTCTAATTGTCTTCCCAGGCTCCTCTGGGTGCTGCCTTCAGCCCATCTCCCTAGCCCCTGTCTGTCTCTTCATCCCCCTTGTAGCCCCTCTGTGTGTCTCTTCCCCCCCAGCACCTTGTCTCTTTCAACCTCTAGCTTCTCTGTGGGAGTGTTTTCCCCCCTTAACCCTTAAGTGTCTCTTTTGCCGTCCTCCCTATGTTCCCTTCTTAAGCCCTCTTTGTGCCTCAAGCCCTCCCCAACCCCTTTTGCCCATATGTGTGTCTTTTGACACTTTCCCAGCCCCACTGTGTCTTTTTGTCCCCTCCAGCCACTGTCTATCTCTTTTGCCCATTTCCCAGCCAGACTCCCTTTGTCTCTCCCAGACCCTCTTTGTATTTCTTTCTCCCCCAGCACCATTTGAGTGTCTCTTTCTCCTCTTCCCAAACCCTTTATGTGTCTCTTTAACCTCCCCCCGCAGCACCTTGTCTCTTCCTTCACCCCCAGCCCTTCTGTGTTTCCCCAACCTTCCTGAGTGTCTCCCCCCTGCCCCCCCCTTAGTATATATGTTGTTTTTTTTTTTTTTTGCCCCTTCATCGCCCACCCTGAGGTCTCTCCCACTCTTTGTCTTCTCACCTTCCTGTGCATTGCCGAGCCGCAGACGATGGTAAGGAGCTTCTGTTTCCTCTACCCGGTCTGACAGGAAGTTGTCAGACCGGGTAGAGGTTTCAGAAGCTCCTTTACTGCAGTCCGCAACTCAGTCATGCTACAATGACTGACTGGCTGGTCAAATGGATCCTGTGCCCCCCACACTGGTGTGCCCTAAGCCGGTGTGCCTCCTTATGGTAGCGCCTGCCCTGGTTGTGGATCTCTTAATTTAAAAAAAAAATTCATTCTTTATTTTTCTTGTGCATACTTTTACAAACAGGCCTGTAGCACCACGACAGCGAGTACAAGCTTCACATTGGTATACAATATCATGACGGAGTTGTCAGCACATTTAATTTTATAAAATGTCACGCTTGGAGTACTAGAGTAGCATTCATATAGATTAATTAGACTATACATACACACATAAGTAGATTGTCGTTAGTGAGTTTACTGACTGTTTGAGCTATCATCAGTTACGTACTAGTGGCTGCAGTAAATGAGTATGCATATTTTATCCTGCTAAATACAACATTACCATTCAAGTGGTTTATAACTGAGATAATGGGTAGACATCTTTCTTAGCTGCCCAAGCTTTGTGAGGTTATGCTGGGCTAGGGCTAGAGCATGAGTGGCTATATTAAATGTCAGCCACACGCTCGACATACTTTCTATATTTCCATGGCAGTACCTATTGGCTTTTTGCTATACTATCCACATCTAACAAAGGTTAAACAAACATATATATTACTGAGCATGAAATTTAAACAAGGCGATGTTATCTGAGCCTGCTGGGATCTGTCTTATTATTGGTGTCTTTTGAGAGGCAGAGAGGAGCTTAGCCAGGGTAGCAGAGGACAGAATGAGGCCCCAGAAGGAATGATGGTGTCAGAATGAGGCCCCAGAAGGAATGATGGTGTCCTCCATAGACACAGTGTGTTTTTCCGCTCGAGGTATGCATTGCAAGCATCCCCTAGGTCAGCTCAATGTGGGCAGCCGACACAACCCTGGGGCGGGTAGTTGTGGTAGTCAGATTGCGGTGGATGGTTTCCTCTGTGGATGGTTTCCTCCATCTTGCTGGCAGGTTGCACATATGGCTGGTGTACGGCGGCCATCTTGGGGGATATCACCGGGGAGTGTTCCGCAGCAGGGTGTCAGTATTCGTCTCAACTTAGCGTCATGGTCATTGCTTGTGCAGACCGGGATAACCCCCCCGGTCCAGGGGGGGGAGGGGGGCAGACACCGGCCAGAGACCCAGGAGAGCGGTCATCTCATCCCGGCTCAAGCTCCTGCACGCCTCAGGCCTTCATCGGGTTACTGTAGGTGCCGAGTAGGGTCTTGGGGGGGGTGTCCCCTCGTACCCCAGAAACTGGGGATTTGTGTGGTCGTTGTTGCGGGTGGCTGGGAGTAGTTCGCCGTTTTTCCAGCCCCAAAGCGGGAGCTCAGACGGAGCACGTCTGATCCCTTCGGCGGTCCAGCCCCGCCCCCCCATCTCTTAATTTTTTTGTCCTTCTCTTTTGATTGAGGTAAAGCTTACCACACCATTAATGTTTACAGCTCAGCTTTATTAGCAAATCGCTACCCTATTGACTCTTCTCCTGTGGGCAAACATCCTCTAGTCATCAGACTTATGAAGGGTAATAAGATTTAAAAGTTCTCCGTGCCCTTAATATCACCATACATGGGATGTTACTCTGGTCCTACAATGAATCAAATCATTGGGCAACAATGATTCATTATCACTTATATTCATATTGTTTAAACTTACAGTTTTACTTTGCCTCATTTAATTTAAAAGCGTTTCTGATATTAAGGCTTTAGATCTAAATAATAGACAATAGCCTGTCTAGCCTGATGGCATTTTTTTTCTCAATTTTTAGATGTGCTAATAGTAATCTTCTTTTCCTGATCATCCTCTTTTACGTGTTGTCACTTGTCTACAACTGTATAAACTCAAAACGTCATCTAAAGGAAACTCTTAATTCTCTCAATTAACCATTTATCATGTTATCTTCCTGTTTTTCTAAATTTGTATTTGTTTAATACAAACTATGCCTGTGGCAAGTATTAATATCTCTATCCTCGGAGCTCACTCTCCTAGAGGTGCTATAACTACTAAAGTTTATCAGGCAGGGGGATCTTTGTCAAAATTATTAAAAGATGCAGATTGCCTCTGAATCTACATTACAAAGATTTCATTTTATTTTTATTTTTCTATTTTTTTTTTTTTTTTTGCTGTGCACAGAGATACAAAACACGCTCAATGCCTCAATGGCAAACAGGATTCAATATTTGAAAGCATTTAGTGGATTTTAAGTCAAAGATTTTATTTTATTTTATTTTAAACCTAACTTGCGTGTTTCAGAAGTGATTATGCAATTTCTGCATTGTCACTCAACTTCTAACATGCATAATATGAGCCACCTGTCTGTGATAAAATTCAAGAATTTCCTAGTCTTGATGTCAGAAAATATAGATTTTATTAAAGACAGGAAGTGAATAATATCCCTTCTGTTAACCAACCTTTATTCTTTATTTTTCAGCGTAATCCTGCCTGGAGATCAAAGTTTGGATTGGTTCCTATTTTTGGACTCTTTTTTTTTCTTGGTTGTGTCTTCTGTTATCGCAGCTTAAAAGAGGAAGACGATTTGGGAGTCATTCTATATATAGACTATGCTGGATGCTGATTGGTTTGCCGAATGTTCCATTTCGGTTATTTGATTTTTTTTATTTATTTTTGTTAGTTATTAAAACTTTGTAGTGTTTTTTTTATTTTATATGCTGGAGTTTTAGTAAAAAAAAATAATGTAAAATATTTGCCTCTTGTCTGTAATAAAATCTATATTTTCTGATGTCAAGACTAGGAAAATCTCAAATTTTACAGTGCAGCTCAAGTCTTTGCAAGGCAGGTGCTCTGAGCAATTACTGCCTCTTTAGTTTAGCTTCACTGAGATAACCAAACCAGGAAGTAACAGGACCGGCTGTCTGATCTGATTGACAGTCAGGGAAGTATAGGAAGGTTAATTGTTTCAAGTGTCAATTACTATTGAAATCTGCACTTTTTGTAAAATGAAAGAAGAGGACACCCACGTCACACAAGAAACACTCCAGCATGTTAAAGTGCTTTACAGGTCCAGAGTGTCCCTTTAAATTTGAAATTCACAATTAAATCTCAGTTTAGTGAATTACCCTTTGTGACGTAAACACTGCTGTCAAAACCATTCTGATGATTATTGTGACGGACCGCCTGGCACCTCAACCAGGTGCCTCCGTCAATCGATGCTCCTAGTGCTTACCGAGGACTCCAAGCACTCCACCAGACACCATAAGCACTGTAGACCCCATGAACCGCTGCAGCGTGGTTGGGGTCTCGCCGTCCTCCACCCACCATGGACCCAAGACCAGGATCCAGCTTCCAGTGGGTGAACCTCTCCTACTCCAGAGCGCCTAGCAGGAACAGCTCTTATAAGAGCTAGTGATTAGAACCCAGGGGAGTATAAGGAGTATATAAATCCCCAGAGTGAATATAGCTGTCCCCTCCACACATGAGATGAGACTATGTTGAGGGTGAAGAGTAACTCATTTAATGGTAGCCACACTGGCCTTTTTTTGACTATCCCCATGCAAGGCGTACGCCCACATGGACCTTGTTGGGGACTCCAACACAAAGACACAGACCAATAAGAACAGTGATTAAATGCACAACACTCCCATACCCAGGAGATAATTGAGTCAGATACTGTATCAATTCAATTATCTCCAGCAAGAATAAAACATTTCTAAAAAGTCCCAAAAGTTTAATAGAAGTGCTATTTTTTACCAACCGCAGGCATGGTCCCATAGCCGAAAATAGTTCCATAGAATCGCTGCTAAGTGCTGCTGGAGGACGAACCGGGAACCACGAGGTTTTCATGCCGAAAATAGTTCCAGGGCATTTGCGGTTTTGGTCCATGCGAATAAGATGGCAGCCACCTTGTGGAATTGCGGCCACCAAGACAAACACTTCGACCACTGCGGTGGAAATTGCAACAATGTATCAATGTATCAATTAAGCTTAACAAGCTCCAGGGTGGTCTCCGGTTCATGCGGCTGCTCAGTTACCTAACCATATAATTCCTATAGACAAACGGAGACTTTTATAACAGTTTACAGGGTCCATAGTCTGTGGGCAGGAGGCTGGCAAGCAGGCCCCTCCAAGGACTTGTGGCAAACTCACAGGAAAAGGGGAGTTTGTCACAATTATACATAAAGCTCTAAAATAGTTGTTGGAAATGTAGTTGGAATACCAAAATTATGTAGTGTTGCAGATATACTAGTTTGCGATTGAAAGCTTATGCCAAGCTCTGTGTATTATATCTTTGTATTACAGGTCTCCCAGCTGCCCCAAATCTAGCCATCCCAAATATTTTCCCTGATGTTTTGCTTTTGTGTAAAACTATAGTCAGAATTCACTACAATTCTATTGTTCATCAGACGCGTTGAGGGCCGGTGCAAGAATTTTTGGCTTCACAAGTGAAGATATATTCTGCTGCCCCACTCCCAACTAAATCATCTATGTGTCTCTTAACCCCCCATTTTGAATGTCTTGTCCCCCCTTTACTGTTACCTACCCTCCCCCCCATTTTTCCCTTGTGTGTCTTACACCCTTTGTGTCTATTCAGGGCCGACGTATCCTATAGGCAACTTAGGCAGTCACCTAGGGCGCACCGGTCCAGGGGGCGCAACATTTGAGTGACCTGCCAGTCACTCAGTGTAGCGTTGCCAGGCAGCGCGGACTGCGGTACAAGAGCATCTGTTTCCTGTACCCGGCCGAACTGACAGGAAGTGCTCATGGAGAGAGCACTTCCAGTCCAGCTGGGTACAGAAAACAGAAGCTCCTGTACCGTGGTCCGCTCCACCTCGCCACGCTACAAAGAGGGGAGACTGGGGTAGGAGGCACACTAGGGAAAGGGGGAAGACTAAGGAACACTTGGGCACTTCTGGGGCGACCACGTCTGGATGTCACGGTGAGAACCATGACACCTAACTGATGCTGGAAGTTCTCATGCAAATTAGTCCCCCCCAAATTGGGTAATGTCAGAGAGGAAGAGCGCTGGAACTGGGTAAGCACAGTAAGAGTTTTTTACAGTGCAAGGAAGGGGGGACCGCTAGGGGAGTTATAGTGCTAGGAATGCAACTCTACCTAAATGGTAGAGAATTGAGCAGTGAAACTGGATGGGCATGATCTATGCACCAAACTGATTCCTTGAAGAACGTCAAGCAGGAGCTGGTTAAAAAGAGATAGGGTGACCCCATTCAGGGACACTTCCTTGCACCTCCCGGACCCCCTCTTCACAGCGGCGTAGCAAGGGTTTCAGCGTCCATTCACCCCCATATTTAATATCCCCCCATATTTCATGTCCATTTCCCCCCTCCCATTTCATGTCCACCTCCCTACTACTGATTCACTGAGAGGAAGGGGGGTGAAATCTTTAGCATGGAACCACTAGTAGTACTAGTAGTACTCATTCCATGCACTTACCTGGTCCTGGGAGCTCCACTCTCTTTCCTCCCGCGCGGCCATCTGCAAAGAGCGCTGGGAGGAAGTGACGTCATCACGTGTGACCTCACTTCCTCACAACGCTGGGAGGGGAGGGAGAGAGGGAGGGTTGCCACTCGCACATCTCCACCGGCGGGCAGCAAATGGCACTGGTATAGTGGGGAAGCCAGCGGGCCCCCTCTTCACTAATATGGGGCCCAGCTCATTCTGGGACATTACATTGTTTCGGAATAAGGGTGCCCGGGACTCGGGACAGACCCACAAAATGCGGGACTATCCTGGGCGATCCGGGACACGTGGGCACCCTACACAGAGCAATACCAGACACAAATCACACACAGCCGGCACACACACTCACACACATTACATACAACCAGCTCAACCCACATAGAAATCACATGCATCCTGCACACACTACACACAGCCTACATACAGCTTGAATTTTTTTTTGCTTATTTTACGGTAAAGTTATCTAACAGATGGGTCACAGATGTTTGGACAGGGGCTGCAATTTCAGCGCTTGCCATAGATTATTCAGTAGATATGCCTCTGAATAACACCCATAAACATTTTTGCAGATGCTTAGAACAGTTTGTATTACAATATGTACATACTTAAAGGACCACACAGTAAAACCTAAATAATGCATTTGATTATTGCAAATGTCTTGTGAAAAAGGGGTGTGCAATTATAATGCAGAACGCTGTTTTGTGGTTGTTTCCCCCCCTCAAAACTAGAGAGATTTTAATGTGTTGAAAAATACAGCATGAATATGAGAAGAAAATATATCAAATGCACTTGAGTTGTGTTTGTACTCAAAAACAGCTATAGTCACAATTCATTACAATTCTACTATAATTCTGTGGCTAGTGACTTACCCCTGTAGCATACTATAATGCATGTAGTCTGTAAGAAGATTTGAAGTGATACTTTGCATATTCTCAAGATAAAATTGAATGTCTGCCAGATGTCACTGGTGACTAATGTAATGCATGCTAGTGTGCATAAAATGTTAGCTCATCCTCTTCTTCCAAACTGTAAAGGAAGTTTCAATAGGTGATTTCATTCCTACAGCCAGATAAGGAAAAAAGTGAATTAACTCTACCATTTCACTGTTAGCATTCTAAAGAGTGCTAAAGATTTCAATAATATTTTTTAAAACCTTTATTTTAGAACTATATAATTTAACTGTATTTACTGTATTATTTAACCCCTAAATGGCAGCAAATTAAGCAGTGAGACTGCAGGGTCGTGATCTATACACTCAAAGGTTTCATTCAGCAGTCCCTTTAAGTTATGATGGTGCTTAGTGTATACCTGTAAATGTTTTTAGGCTTGACCTGAATACTCATATAGGATATGTGCCAAAATCTCTAGAGGCAATTCAATTCTATGGGATCACTTTATTTCCAGTTATTTCCATAATATACATTGATTTAAAAAAATAAAAAGAATAAAATAAAAATGTGTACATGGTTAAAACCCCTTCAGTCACTTACCTGAATCCAGCGCCCTCGGCGCTGGGTCAGGTTCCGCCCACGCTCCTCTCCCGCCGACGCCAGCCTGCGGAGGAGACCTAATGCACATGTGCGCGCATTAGACCTCCCCATAGGAAAGCATTATTTACTGGTTTCCATCTGATAACGGACAAAAGGTCGATTTCGATACCGGAAGCTCCCCCAATTTCTGTCTGGTAGACAGTTACTGAGGACAGACTTAGAGCTGCAATGTTTTACATTGCAGCACTAAGTGCAAAAGGGTCACAGCACCCAGACGACTTCAATGAGCTGAAGTGGTCTGGGTGCGTACAGTGTCCCTTTATGCACAGATCTGCACACCAGTCAAGCCATAAGACAAAAAATGTATTCTTTGTTGAACTAAATTGCATATGCCCACCCAGAATCCCTTGCAGTAGTAACATCGCTGCAAATTTGAGATTTTTGTGGTAAAAGCAAGTCATATAGCTTGACTGGTGTGCAGTTCTGTGTTTAACAATATATTGACTATACATATACCGTATTTTTCGCTCCATAAGACGCACCACACCATAAGACGCACCTAGTTTTTAGAGGAGGAAACCCAGAAACAAAACATATTCTGAACAAACGGTCCCATAGTGTTTCTTACTATGGGAAAGTTTGTTTAGAATATTTTTTTTTCTCCCCTGTCCCATAGTGTTCCTTACCACCCACTCCCCTCTCCTGTTCCATAATGATCTTTAACCCCCCTGCCCTGTCCCATAGTGATTTTTAACCCCCCCCCCTTCCTCCAGTGGCGGATCCAGAGCCTGATCTCGGGAGGGGCACTTGTAGATTATTTAAAGAAATAATCCAGACACAATAACTGGAAATAATCCAGACACAATAACTGGAAATAATCCAGACACAATAACTGGAAATAATCCAGACACAATAACCACTGTAGTAGTGCATAGGAGCAGTAGTGTGTGTGAGTGGTGCAATGTG
The DNA here is from genome assembly GCF_036172605.1 of Pelobates fuscus. Lineage (NCBI taxonomy): Eukaryota > Metazoa > Chordata > Amphibia > Anura > Pelobatidae > Pelobates > Pelobates fuscus. Next base: position 265,231,173 of record NC_086322.1, on the reverse strand, counting down.
TAAGGGGTGCAGTGTGTGTGTGAGGGGGACAGTGTGTGAGCGTGTGTGAGAGCGGCAGTGTATGTCAGGGATGCAGTGTATGTGTGGGACAGTATGTGTGTGTGTAACAGTTGCAGTGTGTGTGTGTGTGAGTATTGCAGTGTATGTGTGAGTGTGGGCAATGTGTGTATATGGGGCGGCAGTGTATGGGGGCAGTGTGTGTGTATGAGGGGGCAGTATGGGGGGCAGTACAGGTCTATGGGGGTCAGTGTGTGTGTATGGGGGCAGTATGGGGGAAGTACAGGTCTATGAGGGTCAGTGTGTGTGTATGGGGGCAGTATGGGGGTCAGTGTGTGTGTATGGGGGCAGTGTGTGTGTATGGGGGCAGTATGGGTGTATGGGGGCAGTATGGGTGTATGGGGGGCAGTGTGTGTGTATGGGGGGCAGTGTGTGTGTATGGGGGCAGTATGGGTGTATGGGGGCAGTATGGGTGTATGGGGGCAGTGTGGGTGTATGGGGGCAGTGTGTGTATGGGGGGCAGTATGGGGGCAGTGTGTGTGTATGGGGGTCAGTGTGTGTATGGGGGTCAGTATGGGTGTATGGGGGCAGTGTGTGTGTATGGGGGGGGCAGTGTGTGTGTATGGGGGCAGTGTGTGTGTATGGGGCAGTGTGTGTGTATGGGGCAGTGTGGGTGTATGGGGGCAGTGTGGATGTATGGGGGGCAGTATGGGTGTATGGGGGGCAGTGTGTGTGTATGGCGGGCAGTATGGGTGTATGGGGCAGTATGGGGGCAGTGTGTGTGTATGGGGGCAGTGTGTGTGTATGGGGGCAGTGTGTGTGTATGGGGGGCAGTGTGGGTGTATGGGGGCAGTATGGGTGTATGGGGGCAGTGTGGGTGTATGGGGGCAGTGTGGATGTATGGGGGCAGTGTGTGTGTATGGGGGGCAGTATGGGTGTATGGGGGGGTAGTGTGTGTGTATGGGGGCAGTATGGGTGTATGGGGGGCAGTATGGGTGTATGGGGGCAGTATGGGGGTCAGTGTGTGTGTATGGGGGTCAGTGTGTGTGTATGGGGGTCAGTATGGGTGTATGGGGTCAGTGTGTGTGTATGGGGGGCAGTGTGTGTGTATGGGGGGCAGTGTGTGTGTATGAGGGGCAGTATGGGTGTATGGGGGGCAGTATGGGTGTATGGGGGGCAGTGTGTGTGTAATGGGGGCAGTATGGGTGTATGGGGGGGCAGTGTGTGTGTATGGGGGCAGTGTGTGTGTAATGGGGGGCAGTATGGGTGTATGGGGGGCAGTATGGGTGTATGGGGGCAGTGTGTGTGTAATGGGGGGCAGTGTGTGGGTGGGGGGGCAGTGTGTGTGTTATATAAGGGTATGGGGTCTTTTTTTTTTAAATATATATTTATTTTTTATTTAAATAAATATTCTATGTCCCCCCTCCCTTCTTACCTTTACTGGGGGAGGGGGGACATTTCCCTGGTGGTCCGGTGGGCGATTCATTGGTGGTCCCAGTGGGGAGAGTGAACTCTAGCCCACGCTCCCGGGCTAGAGTTCACTCTTGCGAGATTTGGAGCGTTGCCGTGGTAACCGCGGCAATGCTCCAAATCTCTCGAGAGGAGGACCCGGAGGAGCTGCAGCCTGACCTCCGGGTCCTCCCTCTCACTCCCTCCCTCCCCCGCCGGCCGCCAGCACAGTGCCTGTGGACCGGGGAGGGAGATCTGTGATCTCCCCTCCGGTCCGCACGCACATTTCAGGACTGGCAGGGGAGGGGGAGGGGGAGGGAGAGGGAGACCGTCGGTATTCTCGGGGGGGGCAATTGCCCCGTTGCCCCCCCCTGGATCCGCCACTGCCTTCCTCTGTCCCATAGTGATTTCAACCCCTCCTTCCCTGTCCCATAGTGATTTCAACCCCTCCTCCGTTGTCCCATAGTGTTCTTTAACCCCCTCCTCCCCTTGTCCAATAGTGTTCTCATCCCATAGTGTTCCCCCCTCCCCTCATCCCATAGTGTTCTTCCCCCTTTCCCATAGTGTTCTCCCCCCCTCCCCTTGTCCCATAGTGCACTTTCCCTCCCATAGTGTCCCCTTCCCCTCGTCCCATAGTGCCCCCTCCCCTCATAGTGCCCCATAGTGTCCCCCTCTCCTTGTCCCATAGTGTCCCTCCCCTCGTCCCATAGTGTCCCTCCCCTCGTCCCATAGTGTCCCTCCCCTCGTCCCATAGTGTCCCTCCCCTCGTCCCATAGTGTCACCTCCCCTCGTCCCATAGTGTCTCCTCCCCTTGTCCCATAGTGTCCCCCAATTACTTACTTGTCTTGTAGCGTGGGCAGGCTTCACAGCGCGCACCGCGGTACTGGAACTTCAATTTCAGGTTCCGGTTTCCGGAAACCGGAACCTGAAATGGAAGCTCCAGTACCGCGGTGCGCGCTGTGAAGCCGGGCCACGCTTCAAGACAAGTTAGAAAAGCTTCACGTTCGCTCCATAAGACGCACAGACATTTGCCCTCACTTTTGAGGGGAAAAAATGTGCGTCTTATGGAGCGAAAAATACGGTATATAAAATTGATTTTCTCACCCCTCCTGGGTGGTATGTTTATTCCTCATTCTCGGGTTCTCTACCAGGGGCCTGGGAGTTTGAGGGTTCTGCGTAGTATCTTAGCTGTTTCTAGAAGTGCACTTTTCTGGGCAGCGATCTCAGATGTCTCACCTGGAACCTGTTGAAGCCACTCCCCCAACTTGGGAGTCACAGCCTCTACAACTGGGACTACTACTGTCTTCACTTTCCACATACTTTCTAGCTCTTTTTTCAGTCCTTGGTATTTATCCACCTTCTCATGTTCCTTCTTCCTGATGTTATAGTCACTGGGTATTGCCACATCCACCACGACTGCAGTCTTTTGTTCTTGTCTACCACCACGATGTCAGGTTGGTTGGTCAGCACTTACTTTTATGTCTGGATCTTAAAGTCCAACAGGATCTTAGCCCTGTCATTCTCAACTACCCTTTGTGGTATCTCCCATCTGGACTTAGGCAGGTCCAATCCATATTCTGTACAGCAACTTGGTTGTGTGTCCACAGAGACGAACAGGCTCGGATATGTGTATATACATATATATATATATATATATATATATATATATATATATATACACACACACAGCACATATATCCATATATGTGTGCATTTACATATACATACATATACACTGTACAAAGAAAATAAATAAAATGAGATTTAAAGATGAAGACATTCTGTTCTTTCCTCAAACATATATTGCCAGGACACGTCAAATTTACTCATAAAACACCAGTTCCTTTCACTACTCTCCAGGGTACGTTTTATAAAAGGGTAGTGTAATAAGAGAACATGTTAGATTGAGGGATTGTTGAAAAGAAGAAGCGATGTCTAAATCGCCACACCTCCCCTAGTGTGAGAACAAACTACGTCAGCTTCCATGGGAACAGGAAATACGTCATTTCGAGAAATCCTGGTGTGTAATAGTTAAGGAACATTATTTCTGAGTTGGGCTTCTGTGTAAAGATATGTGCCCAAAGCTCTAGGAAGGCATGAGCCAGGCATGAGACTGCTTCCTGCTTCGATCGGAATACCCGAAGAAAAAAAGAAAGAATAGAAACATTTATTGTATTTACTGCAATAAATTCATGGTTGGATTTCACAAACATTCCAGCAGAGTAACAGGATCTAATAATCTGTGTCAGTAAGCAGAAAGATTTAAAAAAAAAAAAAAAAAAAAGTGTGCAAGGTCCGACCAGATGTACACACAAAACACGTATAAATCCTAAGTGATATCAATGTACTCCACGAACAGCTGTTAGGAAACCTGCAGCGGATACAATTTATTTTTACTTTACAACACCCCAGATGTACTGAACCTTTGTATCACACAATTCAGATTTGAGTTACGTGTGTCATTTTGTTCAGTAAAAAAAAGATATTTGAAAGCATTCCAATTCCAAAGCTGTTAGACTGATGGGGGTGGGGGATTGAGGGGGTGGGGGATTGGGGGGGAGGGGGGGGGTAAATAAAATGTCAGCAATACTCTATTCTTTATTGTCTGTGTCTTTGTAAATAAAGTTTAATAAAATGTCAGCAATACTCTATTCTTTATTGTCTGTGTCTTTGTAAATAAAGTTTAATAATATGTCAGCAATACTCTATTCTTTATTGTCTGTGTCTTTGTAAATAAAGTTTAATAAAATGTCAGCAATACTCTATCATTTATTGTCTGTGTTTTTGTAAATAAGGTTTAATAATATGTCCGTTTGTATACATAAAAGGGAAACTGTCACCAGGAATTAATGTTATGTTTACTTATCCCAAGACACAGAAAAATAAAATTAAATGCGGAAATCGCCTCTTAAGCCATATACCAGCACCCTCAGTTTTTAGCTCCCTGTCAGTCATCGTTATAAACCAGGGGTAGGCAACCTTTGACACTACAGATGTTGTGGACTACATCTCTCCTGCTGCTTTGCCAGCATTATGGAAGTGCATTATGGGAGATGTAGTCCACTTCATCTGGAGTGCCAAATGTTGCCTACCCCTATTATAAGCTCGATCCTTTGCACCTGGCAGTCAGCATAGAGAAAACATACATAGAAATTAAACAAGGTTTTTAATTCTCCTCCTATTCATTTGAAAATGTGCCCTGGTTGTACCTTGTCAGAACTGGATTGTGACATAATTTGGTAAAACATTAAAATAAATAAAAAGAAAATGGAGTATCTCATGGATAAAAAACGTCAACACAAGTTATGGGTGTTTTATTTAATGGGATATCTACCAAATAAGTGACAGTTGAAAGTGTTATTGAATATGATTTAATTCAATAAATACATTAGTGCGGTGTTGAAAAATATACATGAAACTTTTGTTCATTCAGAACGAAGAGCAAAGAACATGTCAAAAATAAGAATATTCTACAATTATATATCGATCTGTTCTAATGATATTTGGAATTTTTTTGCAAATAATTAGCATGCAGGTGTATGGTATTATTGTGGTGAAAATCTGGGGTCATCACGATTTAAGCTGGTGAATGCGAACTAGACATCAACATTGGATTGTTCTTTTATAAATAATAAATTTAAGTTTCAAAAAGTTTCAAATAAAGACTCTTAATTAGTAAATGTTATAATAAAGCCCTGTAGGCATTATTTGAACAAAATGTAACTAAAGTAGTATCACACATATATTATTGCAGACTTATAGTTAACAAAAATGGATATTGCTTAATTTGTGACTATGGAAATATTTTATTTGGAAAATAAAATTGCATGTTATTATTTTGTTCCGAGCGGATATATGGATAATGCTTCCCTCGAAGATGAAGTAATTCACAAGTATATTATGTATACTGTGCTTACATCATCGGAATGAGACAGCCCTTACGTCACTTTGGCATTTCCACTGAAATCTGTTATAAAAAGGTTAGGATGCCCCACAATGGCTCATTCATCCACTGGTCAGCCTCTGACAATCAATATTTGAAGCAAATTCCAGCACCTGATACTCTTACAAAAAATGATGTCACATAGAGGTAGGTACCATGACAAGAAGATAACATACTTGAGAGGAGACAAATTGACGGACTGCAGTAGATTTTATTGCTTATAAAAGAACAAATCTCTGAGCGGTACCTATTGATTAAAGTTTAAAAGTGGACATTGGGATTGTGAAAAGCTTACATTATTAATGATATATTTTTATTGATTGGATTTTTGTTGCAGCTGTATAGGTTAACACATCACTAGTAGTTTGTCAGTGAAATTTGTAGAAATTAAGATGTTCTGAGAGTTAAATGGATCTGAGGTTAAGGAGTCTGAGGATTAGTTAGGAATGTCAGGTATGATGTGCCAAAGATAAAGGAAAGAGGAAATGAGTATGAGAAGGGGGAGAATTTTGAAAAAAAAAAACTAACACAACAGAATTCTTTAAGAAAATGTATGTGCTACCATTCCCTAACCTTTGTCTTCTGTCCTTCATTTAGATGTTCTGCTACTTCTGTGCCTCAGTTTGGGGGTCCTTGCAGCCCCCCACTCACGTATTTTATCCACGAGTGTCGGATTCCTGGATGATAATCAAGAGTTGAGCCGCAAGATCACTTTGGCTGCATATGATCTAAGAGAAATTATGGTGAGTGTCTTCTGCTGGTAAAGGATTTGGAGTCCATGACGTGGTGATACCTTTAGAATCTATGCGCTATATAATCTTGGGATTGGTCTGAGCATCGTCTTAAGGAACCCCCCTTCCCATCACTGTATCACTGCGAAAAAAGTTACTTTATAATCCCACAGAATATCTTGCACCGTTCTCCAGGGTGAACGAGCATTGCAACATTCCAAACCTGCGTGTTACGGAGTTCTGTAGTTAAGTGAAGGAAACATCTAGCTGAAGGCATTTCCTTATCCAAATTTAAACCTGCCTACTGTATTCTGTCACACACCCCCTTAGTCTCTCTCTCAGTACAAAGGATATCGGTTTGTTACAAAACAGCTAAATTTGGTTCCTTATGCTGAGAGCCCAGATATTACGGGAATAATCTGGCACTACCTGAGATGCACATTTGACGGCCGCTGCTTTTATTTTTTTGCTCAGTGTGAAGTTCACCAACTATGTGACGAAGAGGAACTCAGAATAATTCAGAATGGGCTGGGACTACACGCAACCCCTCTGGAACAGTGCGACACTGTGAGCTTCAACAAGGTAAGTTACCGTAAACTAAAAAAGCAGCAATGCATGAGGAAACAAATGGGGCCTTTTCATTAAACACCAAATTGCAGTGAATTGAAACTTGTGGTGTAACAGCGAGCCAATCCAAGGAGAAAGCTGTCTTTTTAGATTAAAGAAGGATTTTTTTTCTACAATTTTTTTGGCAAAATTGGAAATTAAATAAATTATTTATTTTGATTTGTTCGCTCTTTCTTTTGCGGCAACAACAGAAAGAGGGATATGTAAACGTCTGAACTTACCAGACTTGTGCCTTTTTCAGCATATATTACTATGTTACTAAGAATTGCAAAAGTGCTGATTATGAAAAATTCTTAAAGTTTGAATTTTGCAATTCAGTTTGGAGTTTACTACAATTGGCATGGTTATTTACGAAAGTGAGAGTTCAAAGTGAATTTTAAATCAAGGCCTGTGTAGCCGAACCGACTAATAGAATTGATAAATTTAGGCTATTTTCCCTCTAAATTTGACATTTGGTGAATAACTCTGCTGGTGTTTAGTGACTAATCTCCAAAGTAAATGTAAACGAATAATCTTCATTCTCCATGGACTGATGTTTATGCACCATGCAATTTGATTATCTATACATTTATAATTTGGAAGCTTATTTTTTGTTATTTATTCAACAAATGATCTCTGCTGCACCCTAGATCAGTGATGGCTAACCTTGACACCATAAATTGACTACATTTCCCATGTTGCTCAGCTAGCCTTTAGAGCATGGGTCCTCAAACTCCGCCCCCCCAGATGTTGCTAAACTACAACTCCCATGATTCTCTGGTTATCTATGTAATTCAAAGAATCATGGGCGTTGTAGTTCAGCAACATCTGGGGGGCGGAGTTTGAGGACCCATGCATTAGAGTCTAAAAGCTAGCTGAGCATCATGGGAAATATAGTCCAGAAACAATTGATGGTGTCAATGTTAACCATCACTGCCCTACATCAATATCTGCACTTTGTGTTAGTTTTGTATAGTGCAGTTACACTTTGTATCACGTATAGGGCCCTCAACTGCTACTGTATCAGTCTGTGAAACTGCCACTTCTGTTTTGTTTACTGTTAATTTGTTTTTTTTTGTTGACAAGTGCCCACATAGGCATTGCATAGCTCATTGCACCAGCATTTTCATAATGTTTAGAAAACCCATTATGGGGCAGTGACTATATTATTAGCAAGCTATTGTCTTTTACTTATAAAATAGAAACATACAATCTGACAGGGCTATTTGAGAACTGCTGAGAATTCAAAGTAAATATCAACATTTCTTTTCAATAAAGCCATATTAGAGACATTCTCCGGGTCTAAATTATACTTTGAATTCACAGTAATGCTCACTTTATTGAATAACCCAGTACAAAATTACATTCATACACACACACACACTGAAAGTTAGGTTTGTGATCAGAGGGTTGGTAGGGGTTAACTAACGTGAGAAAGGGGTGTGTATGAACGAGAGTAGCTGTGAATAGGAACACTGCAGTTAAAAAAAAAGTTGGTGTTAAAGGTACACTACACTGTAAATCAGGGATGCCCAAAAGGGAGATCCCCAGATGTTGTAGAACTACAACTCCCATGATGCTTTGCGTGCTTTTAAAAGGTCCTTAGAATGACAAAGCATCATGGATGCTGCAGTTTAAAAACATCTGGGGATCTACCTTTTGGGCACCCCATGCTGTAAATTCTCTATGGAACCATGAATTAATGCATTGCATTAACAAGTTCAAAGTTATTTACTAGTCTTAGAATAGTAGTGAATGAAATCTTGAATTGTACAATGTAGATTAAAATAGTGCATCTGTGACTATAGCGCAGTTGGAGCATTTTTCTAGATCAGCTGTTGTTGACTGAATATTAACAACAAAGCTTTCCACCTCAAGACTACTCATTATATCAAGGTTTACATTATCATTATTATTGGCATTTATACAAGGCCGACTTATTCCACTGTGCTTTATAATATTATAAAGGGGGAAATTTAACAATAAATGAGACAATTAACAATAGGATGATGATAAGGACCCTGCTCAACCGAGCTTACATTCTAGAGCAGGGGTGCCCAAAAGGTAGATCCACAGATATTTTTAAACTACAACTTCCATGATGCCTTGTCATGCCAAATACATTCTAAAGGCATGCAAAGCATTGTGGGAGGTGTAGTTCTACAACATGTGGGGACCTACCTTTCGGGTACCCCTGTTCTAGAGCTCACATCTCCCCTTATGTGCATAACATGTAGCCATTGAAAACGATGACAACGTTTTATAGTTTTATAATTAAATAAAGCATTTATCTTTGAATAAATATAATAGTTGTTAATAGCCAACGTGATGTTTATGGAGTTGATAGAATACAGGAAATGTAACCTCACACTTCTTTCCCTACAGGGCGCATGTTTTTCCCAGCTGTCCAATGGCCTGAGTGGTTTCATGACACTACTTACCTCAGCTAGAGACTTACCACAAGACAAACTAGACAGTTTGGAGGCTGACGTCAAAGATCTGCTTACCAATATCCAGGAAGAGGTGAGAATCTTACACAGGGACAATTGCTGAATAAAGGGGGGTAGAGGGTAATACGTGACGATATGATCAGCCCAAAATGTTTACTGCAGATGTAGAGGAATGAGTCTTGATCCAAAATGGAATCCTTGTATTATTTAAGTGTATTCTTAATGGTGGAAACAAACACATTATACAAGGTTATTTCGTAATGTAAACATTGTTAGAAATTCAAAGTGAATTTCAAATTTTAGCTCAAAATAGCTAAAATGGAAACATAGCTGATTTGGACCATGTTTCTAATTAAGCTATATTGACTTAAAGGAACACTGTAGGCATCAAAATAACTTTACCTTAATAAGTAGTTTTGGTGTATAGATCAAGCCCCTGCAGTCCCACTGCTCGTTTCACTGCCATTTAAGAGTTAAATCACTTTTGTTTCTGTTTATGCAGGCCTAACAACACTTCCCCTGCCTGTGTCTCACACAACCTGCAATAAATAAATGTTACATTTTTAATCAGATGTTAACTTACTTTATTAGTTTTTATCTCCTGCTCTATAAATTTAACTTTAATCACAATAAAATTATTTCCTTTATGTGCAATACAGGAAATGTAAACATCACATTTCTCTTTACGTGAAGTGTTTAGGAAGGCAGTGTACGTCACACCTCCCTGCATGTGACTTACACAGCCTTCCTAAACACTTCATGTTAAGATAGGGCAGTATAAACAAATTAATTTAACTCTTAGATGGCAAATAATTAAGCAGTGAGATTGCATGGACATGATCTATACACTAAAACTGCTTCATTAAGCTAAAGTTGTTTTGGTGCCTATAGTGTTCCTTTAAGTTTTAATCATACATTTGATCATACATTCCTCCCATTGTGTTCCATCATTTTTTGACAAATGCGATTTCCCCACCATATTAACAGAAAGATTGACTTGTTCGATAATCAAAAACACAAACCACATAATGTCTCTTTTCTCAACAGATGGAAGCACAAGGAATTACTGCTGATAACCACTCCATTCAGGAAACACCAATATACAAAACACCATTAGAAGAAAAAGCAGGAACATTCCTGATCTTATCAAACCTGCACAAATTCATGCTTATGGTCCAAAATGTATTAGGATAACCATTTAATGGGCCATAAGGACTTTCCAACGAGGATCTCCTGTTTAATATTTAAGCAGCATCCTATCTAAACGGTTTCCTTAATTGCAATAAGGAATGTGTATGTAAGGGAGGAAGCGACTGTGTATAATGGGTATAGTGTGTGTGTGAGTAAGTGTGTATGCATTTGTGGGGTGGCATAGGGGCTGTATTCTGTGTGGGTTAAAACGGGAGTAGCTTTATTTATTTTTATTATTATTATATTTATTTAATTTTTTTCTGTTTATTTATTCCCCCCCTCCCTGGTTATTACCTCTGGCCAGGGAGAGGGGTCAATATATTTATTGGTGGTACTTTAGAGGCTCCTGCTTACACCTCCGATTGGTGAAGGCTCTTTCACGAGTCCTGGCATTGTGTAGAATCTGAGCGTTGTTGGGGTTCAAATCGTTCTAAAAGTGCCACAAATCACATGGTTTACATTGACAGACTTGGGCAAACTACATTAAAATATCGGACTTTGTGTCTGTCTCAGTATTGATTTGTGCCACTAATGCTAAGTCGAGTTGGTTAGAATAACAGGTTTATTTGTTGGGAGAATTGTTAGGAATTCAAAGTTAATTTCAAATTAAAGACCAAAGTAGCTGAATTGATAGCAAAGCTGACGGAGAACTGTTTTGGCCTTAAATTTGAAATTTGCTTTGAATTACTATTATTATTATTTTATTATTTATATAGCACCAGAGGGGTTAGCGCTGTACAATGGGTGGGTTCCTGACAATTATCTAGTGATTAACTCTGTAAGTGTTTGTATCTTGGAAAAACTTGCCATCAGAAAAAACGTTAATAAGCTAAAGTAATGTACTAAATGCGTTCTTCTTAGTCAAATAAAAGCAGTCTTCAGTGTTTTGATGGGTTAAGAACCGCCAACTCTATCACAAGGAGCAAATGCTCAGCCTACTATTTAATAATATCTGATAGAACAAAGGAGCAGAACATTCCATGTTTTTATCGGTTTTCATCATTATTTCCTTATATATAGGAAAGTCCTTTCCTGACTGTAAACGCGTTTTGAGAGAAAAGTCTATTGCACTAGCTACTCTGGGGAGTAACATATATATATAATAAATATTTAAGAATTTGGAGGCCTATCATCTCAGAGTCGGTGGGTTTTGTTCTCAGTTTGCAGGAGTATGCCTAGGACAGGGGTAGGCAGTCTTCGGCACTCCAGGTGTTGTGGACTACACCTCCCACAATGCTCTTACACCCATACAGCTGAAAATGCACTGGGGAGATGCAGTCCACAACATTTGGAATATTCAAGTTTGTCCACCCCTAGCCAAGTGGCTTTTCCATGCTTACCTCTAGGTGCTGCTGAGCTGTGCAGCTTGGGGGGGGGGAGGGGGGAGGAAGGGATTTTGTATTGGCGTCAAGCCCCTGGTATTTTTTTACCCTAACACCCCTATTTATGTTTCCCTTCCCTGTTTAATCTATTTTAAATTATTTGGGTAGATGATGTTATTTGGGATAACAATGAACGTATTTATTTGATATTTATTTATATATTTTTAAATCATTATGTATATTTATACAGTTTGTGTAATATTTGTGCAATTTTTACCCAGTGAAAAAAAAATAATGTGTTGCGAAAAAATAAATACAATTTAAATAAAAGATATGTGTATATTTATTTGCCCACCAAAATGTACTGATATTGTGTTGACAGCAATCATGTGTTGTAATTGCTACACGTCAGCTATGCTGCAGGTTCTGCTACTTTGGCCTTAAATTTTAAAATCACTAAAGATTCCCAACAATTCTAACTGTATTGCGTAGGTCTGCTTGTATCTAAAATATTGCTTGGTCCACGGCATGTCCGTTAATCACATGACTGCACTTGATAATATGTTATGTTAACTGTGAAAGAGAAACAAAAAAGATAAATAGTTTGAATTCTAATATTTAAAGAGGGAGATTGAGCTGGCACTGCATGGTATGGGCCCTCCAGGTAAATTCTCAAACTGTTAGCACTGGTCAAAACGTGAGAGGTCGCTGCTGCCACCATAACCACTGCAGCACACTTTAGTGGTTATATTGTGTTCCATAAAAATAAATAGGTAGCAGTTGTACTTTTTACAAAAAATTTTTAACTGGTTAGTAGATTGATGACAATCAGATAATACAGAAGAAGATTAAAATAATTATTTAATGTTTTCTACAATATAATATAGTACAGACCCATATCCCCTGACAACCAGCAGTAACCTACCCTAACCTACCCCCAAACCCTGTTTGCAGTTGGGTGTGAGTAATATATTGGAGCAAATGGGCTGGCATAGGCCCGCTAACGCTTACTTAGGTAGTATTAGTAACTCGTTGTGTGTAATGTTACAGGGTGCCCAGAACCTTTGCATTAAAAGTTCTCATCCTCCTTAGGTACAGTGTTAAAGGTATGCCTGACCCTTTTGTACCCATATTGCCAGCCCACCCTCATGTTCTCTGCCAAGGAGGAGCCTGGTACCCACCTTACTATAACAGTTCCTCAGCAAAAGGGCTAACGAAGTGCCTCGCACCACCTTGAATCAAAGGTGCCAAAATTGGCAAGTTACTCCAAGGGTGTAGGTGGACTGTGATGTAATAAGGGGGCAGACTCATCTTAAAAAAGAGGTGCGTAAGCCAAGTGTTAATGCACACCGTACTGACAACCTCTCAGGGCACTCTCGATCAAAGCAGATCAGGAGCAGATTGCTACTGAATCTCTCTACCAATAACAGTACTTTGCGCAGTGCAAGCCTTGCTAATGTTTGCTGAGGACAATTCCCTGGTGTTCCCAAATGCAAAACACAGATAACAAACCTGGAAAGGCAACTCGGGAGCCTAAAATTGTTCTCCAGGATCTAGGACAGCCTCTAAGTAGAATATAAAGGTAAGTTCCATAAATCATACAGATATAAAACAAATACCCATCTACCCCAATGTCCCTAAATATATCCATTTATTGAGATCCTTTTTAAAAAGGGGTTCTTAAAGAACCAGCAAGCGAGGGTACTTATTTACTTAAAGTGTCATTGTAAGTACCAAAACCACTTCAGATTAATGAAGTAATTTTGGTGTATAGATCATGCCCTGCAGTCCAACTGCTGAATCATCTGCTATTTAGGAGGTAAACTACTTTATTTTTGCAATCCTTGTCACACCTCCCCTGGCTGTCAATCACACAGCCTCCTTTTCACACTTCCTTATAAGACAGATACATTTACACCCTATCTTGCATTCCACTGATCTTCAACAGATTGTTAACTTTAGGAGTTGCAGGTGGTCCAGTTAATTAAAATCATCCCAGCAAAGTCTTTATTTAAGGGCTTGCAGAAGATGGGTGGGAGGAGTCCATCAGCTTCCTGTAAGATTGGGATTTCGTATTAAAGCTGAAGATAAGCCTTCAGACCAGGAACTATTTATAACACAACTTTACTGAAAGTGTTTGTTATTTTTTAATTCAATCATATAATTTGTAAAAGATCCAATATTATTTAATGTTATATTTTTTATTAATACTGTACATACTTCCCAACATTTCAATTGGGATACTTTAATTTTAGGAATGAGAGTGGGGTGTTTTCCAGGGGCGGAGGTGTTCTAAACTAAAATGGAATTTATAACAATAGCAATGCATCTCATTCACATTGACTGACTTTTAAATCCATTTATTGTAGTTTCAAAATACATGACTGCTGACTCCTTGAAATTTTTCAACCTCCCATTACCCTCCTTCCCAATAAATTACGCAACGCCAATTAAGAGGGAAAGGGCAACGGCCACAGCTTTATTTTTAACTAGCAAACAAACTACTGTCAGCTGCTGGCTTTACCCAGCAGACCGCTAACATTAACCAATCATCTTTAGCCTGTCATTCGTCCTTGACCGAACCGGGCTCGGGCTCTCCAAGTCCGTCCGGGCAGTGTTCATTTTAAGACTTGCTGGCGAAGGAAAACCGCAGCTGTGATTAATAGAAGAAAACAAATAAACAAAACACAAGTGGTGATCCCATAACACATCAACAGGGAAGTGTGGTGGTAAAAAAGCACAGCCTGGATCGCTCAGGCTTGCTCTCAAGTGGTCCGGTGAGTTCTCCCAAGACTCCCCGTTCCCCTAGCCCCAACATTGTAAACTTTTTTGGCTGCCATGGCAACCACTCTGGCAAGTAGTCATGCTCCATATTCACTCTGGGGTTTGGCCTTTACTGTGATTGTGCTGTGGAGTCCTGGTATAAGTTCAGTCACACCAACAATATGGAGCTCTTTCATTGGTCATTGCCAGCACAAATAAAGTTTGTCCCAGGCCAAAAAAGTGATGGGTCAACTGTTTTGGCCTAACATATAAGCTGTTGATAAACGGCAATATTCCTTGGCATTTTAATTATGTTCATTCTTCAGCAAACCTGAGTTGTCCTTTCTCAAATATGGAAACGGGCATAAACTGAATTCGATTAGATTTTGTTTACGTTTAATTTTGTAATTCAGACCTTATTAAATCATCTTATTTTTCTGCTGAGCTCCCTCTGCTGGACACTTGTACGATTAGTACTTTTACTCCGTCTCCCTAAATTTTTTTCTTGATTTACTTTTTTTCTCTTAATGCTTTAAACGAGAACTGTCACTACCTAGGATTTTTAATATTAGGTTAACAATAATGTATATATGATGTGGGGTTTAAATTAAAAAAAAAAAAAAAATAAAAATCACACCTCTTTTTTCTTGCAATGGGCGCCTCCATCTTACTTCCCTTGTCAATCATTGATATAAAATAAACAGGGCCGGAATATTATGAAACCTTTTTGGAGCTTAGGTTGGTTGGTGAGGGGAGATAAGTACCAGGAGCTTTGGCCATTGTCCCCTGTGCTCCAGTCAGCCTCCTATGCTTGATAGCAGAGCTGCAGGAACAGTTATAGTGAGTGTAAAACTCAGTGCTGTCCCAGCTCCTCCAGTGTCTGTGTGTGAGGCTGGACAGGAAGGGGAAGGGATCACTGCCCATCTGCCCACTAACAGCCTCTCACACAGGAAATGCCTTGCAGGAGGAGTAGGACCAGCATTGAGTGATACACACTGTATACCAGCTCCTGCAGCTCTAACATCACCAATCATAGGAAGGTGAGTACTTTGCAAATAACACTGCAAACTCCACATGCCTTTACCCTAAAGACCCTTTTCCCCCTAAATGTAACCCTTACCAAAACATAAACAAACTCTTTCCTTTCTCTCACATTTAAATGGATACTATAGTCAGCCTTCACACACAGGAAGCATGTGACCCGGTAATCAGGCAAAGCAGGGCAGCCCACGCGGGTCCTCTGCCGTTTTGCTTCCTGTGTGTAAAGTGCTGGCAGGCAGGGAGAGGAGTGAGCAGGGGGCCAGACAGAGCTGCAGGCAGGGAGAGGAGTGAGCAGGGGCCAGACAGAGCTGCAGGCAGGGAGAGGAGTGAGCAGGGGGCCAGACAGAGCTGCAGGCAGGGAGAGGAGTGAGCAGGGGGCCAGACAGAGCTGCAGGCAGGGAGAGGAGTGCGCAGGGTGCCAGACAGAGCTGCAGGCAGGGAGAGGAGTGAGCAGGGGGCCAGACAGAGCTACAGGCAGGGAGAGGAGTGAGCAGGGGTCCAGACAGAGCTGCAGGCAGGGAGAGGAGTGAGCAGGGGTCCAGACAGAGCTGCAGGGAGAGGAGTGAGCAGGGTGCCAGACAGAGCTGCAGGCAGGGAGAGGAGTGAGCAGGGGGCCAGACAGAGCTGCAGGCAGGGAGAGGAGTGAGCAGGGGGCCAGACAGAGCTGCAGGCAGGGAGAGGAGTGAGCAGGGGCCAGACAGAGCTGCAGGCAGGGAGAGGAGTGAGCAGGGGCCAGACAGAGCTGCAGGCAGGGAGAGGAGTGAGCAGGGGCCAGACAGAGCTGCAGGCAGGGAGAGGAGTGAGCAGGGGCCAGACAGAGCTGCAGGCAGGGAGAGGAGTGAGCAGAGGCCAGACAGAGCTGCAGGGAGAGGAGTGAGCAGGGGCCAGACAAAGCTGCAGGGAGAGGAGTGAGCAGGGGCCAGACAGAGCTGCAGGCAGGGAGAGGAGTGAGCAGGGGGCCAGACAGAGCTGCAGGGAGAGGAGTGAGCAGGGGCCAGACAGAGCTGCAGGCAGGGAGAGGAGTGAGCAGGGGCCAGACAGAGCTGTAGGCAGGGAGAGGAGTGAGCAGGGGCCAGACAGAGCTGCAGGCAGGGAGAGGAGTGAGCAGGGGGCCAGACAGAGCTGCAGGCAGGGAGAGGAGTGAGCAGGGGGCCAGACAGAGCTGCAGGGAGAGGAGTGAGCAGGGGCCAGACAGAGCTGCAGGCAGGGAGAGGAGTGAGCAGGGGCCAGACAGAGCTGCAGGCAGGGAGAGGAGTGAGCAGGGGGCCAGACAGAGCTGCAGGCAGGGAGATGAGTGAGCAGGGGCCAGACAGAGCTGCAGGCAGGGAGAGGAGTGAGCAGGGGCCAGACAGAGCTGCAGGCAGGCTGCTTCTCAGCCTGGAGCTGAGCACAGATCTAGGAGCAAGGTGGGCTCAGTGAGCTGTGGCACCCAGGTAGTTTATGTTTATTTCCAAGTTTCTTAGGGTGTGTGTATATTGAGTGTGTAATTGTGTGTGGGAGGTGTTTTTGAAGGTATTGTGTGTGTGTGTCAGTATGGATTAGTGTGTGTATGTATGTGTCAGTATGGATCAATGTGTGTGTCAGTATGGATCAATGTGTGTGTCAGTATGGATCAATGTATGTGTCAGTATGGATCAATGTATGTGTCAGTATGGATCAATGTTTGTGTCAGTATGGATCAATGTATGTGTCAGTATGGATCAATGTATGGATCAATGTATGTGTCAGTATGGATCAATGTATGTGTCAGTATGGATCAATGTATGGATCAATGTATGTGTCAGTATGGATCAATGTATGTGTCAGTATGGAACAATGTATGGATCAATGTATGTGTCAGTATGGATCAATGTATGTGTTAGTATGGATCAATGTATGTGTTAGTATGGATCAATGTATGTGTCAGTATGGATCAATGTATGGATCAATGTATGTGTCAGTATGGATCAATGTTTGTGTGTCAGTATGGATCAATGTTTGTGTGTCAATATGGATCAATGTTTGTGTGTCAATATGGATCAATGTTTGTGTGTCAATATGGATCAATGTGTGTGTGTCAATATGGATCAATGTGTGTGTCAGTATGGATCAATGTATGTGTGTCAATATGGATCAATGTTTGTGTCAGTATGGATCAATGTGTGTGTCAGTATGGATCAATGTTTGTGTGTCAGTATGGATCAATGTTTGTGTGTCAGTATGGATCAATGTATGTGTCAGTATGGATCAATGTATGTGTCAGTATGGATCAATGTATGTGTCAGTATGGATCAATGTATGTGTCAGTATGGATCAATGTATGTGTCAGTATGGATTAATGTATGTGTCAGTATGGATCAATGTGTGTGTCAGTATGGATCAATGTTTGTGTGTCAATATTGATCAATGTTTGTGTCAGTATGGATCAATGTTTGTGTGTCAGTATGGATCAATGTTTGTGTGTCAGTATGGATCAATGTATGGATCAATGTTTGTATCAGTATGGAACAATGTATGTGCCAGTATGGATCAATGTATGTGTCAGTATGGATCAATGTATGGATCAATGTTTGTATCAGTATGGAACAATGTATGTGCCAGTATGGATTACTGAGCGTTTGTCAGTATGGATAAATGTATGGATCAGCATGGATTACTCTGTCTGTGTGTGTGTCAGTATGGATCCATGTATGGATTATTTTGTGTGTGTGTCTCAGTATGGATTAATGTTTG
Source organism: Pelobates fuscus (assembly GCF_036172605.1). Taxonomy (NCBI): domain Eukaryota; kingdom Metazoa; phylum Chordata; class Amphibia; order Anura; family Pelobatidae; genus Pelobates; species Pelobates fuscus. The sequence continues at coordinate 265,212,968 of NC_086322.1, read as the reverse complement.
TATCTGTATGGATCAATGTGTGTGTCAATATGGATTACTGTGTGTGTGTCAGTATGGATTAGTTTGTGTGTATGTGTGTGTGTCAGTATGGATCACTATGTGTGTGAGTGTCAGTATGAATCACTGTGTATGTGAATCAGTATGGATCAATGTACATTTAGGGCAGTTATGGGATACTTCGGGGTCCCCGTCGCGGAGGCTAAGACGGTGGGCCCGGTTCAGGTCCTGTAGTTTTTAGGGATTGAGATCGACTCTGTCGGTATGGTTTTCCGTCTGCCAGATGAAAAGTTGTCAGTCCTCTTGAGGCTGATTGACCTGGTTCGTGGGGCGAGGAAGGTTCAGTTGCGACAAATGCAGGTGCTCCTGGGGCACTTGGCCTTCGCGTGCCGAGTTCTTCCCATGGGACGTGCGTTCTGCAGGCACCTTTCTCTGTCCACGGTAGGGGTTCGGGAGCCTTTTCATTTTATCCGAGTCACGAGGCGTCTGCGCGCGGACCTCCAGGTGTGGAGCGATACAATCGGCGCTCCTGTTGGTTGCTGGAGGCGGCGTCTAACGCAGAGTTGAACCTTTTCACGGACACGTCCAGCTACGTGGGGTTTGGGGCATACTTTCAGGGTAAGTGGTGCGCAGAGGCATGGCCGGCACACTGGCTGGGCTTGGATGTCATGCGCAACCTGACGTTTTTAGAGCTGTTTCCCATCGTGGTCTCTTTGGAGCTCTTGGGGGAGGATCTAGGCAACAGGACAGTGGTTTTTCACACGGACAACATGAGTGTTGTCCATGTGATTAACCGTTCAACCGCCAGTTCCCCTCCAGTTCTTGCGCTACTGCGACGGTTGGTACTTCTTTCATTAAGGTTTAATGTTTGGATTAAAGCTTGTCATGTTCTGGGCGTTCATAACGTGGTAGCTGACTCTCTTTCTCGGTTTCAGTGGGACCGTTTTCGGGAGTCGGCTCCAGCCGCGGAGGCAGTGGGTATCCGATGCCCGGTTTCCTTATGGGAGATCGATTTGGAGGATTGAGAGGCTTGGTGTCGGACTCCTTAGCTGACTCTTCCTGGAAGGCATATCAAGCCGTCTGGCGGACATGGCTGTCCTCATTTTCGCAGAGCCTGGTGCTGGGGTCAGAGTCCGGGCGATTGGAGGCGACTCTAATAATGTTGGAGTCGATGTTTGCGCAGGGTAAGTCTTGCTCTGCGGCCGAGAAGGCATTAACCGCCCTGTCTTTTCTGTGCAGGTTTATGGGTTGGCAAGACGTTTCTCGGTGTCTGCCGACTTGCTGGGACGGATTCATGCGGCTCTGGGGGCAGTTTGTTTCTCAGACTACGAAGCCTCATTATTTAGGGTTGCATTTTCATTTTGTTTTTTTGGCGCTTTTAGGGTGGGCGAGTTGGTTGCTCGCAACCGTAGTTTGGTTGGGCCTCTGCTGCTGTCGGATATCCGGTGGTCCGAGGACTATGTAGATGCTTTTATAAATCGTTCCAAGACGGACCAGGTAGGTAGGGGTTCATGGGTACGTATCGGGGCTACGGGCGGCAGGTTCTGTCCAGTCCGCCTTTCCTCAGACTATTTGCAGATTAGGCCGATGGGGTGTCTCTCCTTTTTGGTTCATAGGGATGGCTCCCCCCTCACACGTTATCAATTCTCAGCCAGGTTCCGTGCTGCCTTGGTTGCATGCGGGGTGGATCCTCGTCATTACTCTGCTCATTCTTTCCGTATAGGGGCGGCCACCCAGACTAGTTTGTGGGGTTTCTCGGACGCAGCGATCCAGCGCTTGGGTAGATGGGGTTCACAGCGCTACAGGTCCTATGTCAGACCTCATTTACTATAATTCATTTTCTCCGTAGGTCCTCGGCCCCGCTGCATTTGGATACTGGGACATTCATACGTATATTGGGCAGCGCGGCGAGCTGAGGAGCGACCCTACGGGAGAAATTTGGGTGTTTCCTATGAGATAGCCAGGGTAAGGTGGAGGGGTATTAGGGGTATGTTGTGGCAGCAGCTGTATGCCGAATGCATATCCCTTCGGAGGTACGTGTCGGGGCCAGTGACTCTGGTGATTCATGCAGGGGGAAATGACCTAGGGCGCAGTAGGACAGTGGACCTCCTGCATGCAATTAGACACGATCTGGCTAGGTGTATGGCTCTTTTCCCCGATTTGACCCTTATTTGGTCGGACATAGTGTCCAGGCCGTGTTGGCGTTCGCTGCCTCATGCCAAGGGTGTTGAGCGTAGTAGGCGCAAGCTAAACGTGGCCATTGGTAAGTTTGTCCGCCGGATGGGCGGTTTTGTCATTAGGCACAGGGAGCTGGAAGGGGACAATTCCAACCTGATGCGGAAGGATGGGGTACACCTCTCCCTCATAGGGTTGGATATCCTGAATGCGGGTCTTCAGGCGGGTATTGAGGAGGCGCTCGCTGCGGGGGGGGGGGCGCGGTTCCTTCCAGGGGAGTAGGTAGGGAGGAACCGCGGTAGCGGTAGTCCTGGCCAGCGAAGAGGTTCGGAGGAAAGTGCCCAAGCGGCTTGGGGAGTCGCAGCCTGCTGAGAGCTGATGGCGGGGGCAGGCTGCATCGGACTCGTGGGATTCATTTGATAGAGCTGTCTGTTGGTAATCCCCCAACAGCTGACAGGTTGTGGACGCTGGTGATTTATGTGAATTCTGTTAATAAAACTGTGGCCGTTGCCCTTACCCATACAAAAGGTGTTGTGTATTTATTGGGCAACGGGTGGTGGGAGTTTTGGTCCGGGTCAGCAGTCAAGTACCTCCCTGGAAATCTTAAGGAAGGGAGGACATGACTGCTGGCAGGGATAAGGGGCTGGGTCATATGGGGATACATTGTGGCACATGGGGGGCATTACGATGGGGAAAAATGGGAGGGTACTCACCAGTTCCCCGGGCAGAGGTGTAGTGCTACTAGCTTCCCGCCTGCCCGCCCACCCAAAAAGTGTTTATGATGGTGTTGTTTTGGTTGTGTGCTGTTGTTTCTTTGTTTTGTCACAGCTCGCGGTAGTCCTGGCCAGCGAAGAGGTTCGGAGGAAAGTGCCCAAGCGGCTTGGGGAGTTGCAGCCTGCTGAGAGCTGATGGCGGGGGCAGGCTGCATCGGACTCGTGGGATTCATTTGATAGAGCTGTCTGTTGGTAATCCCCCAACAGCTGACAGGTTGTGGACGCTGGTGATGATTTATGTTAATTCTGTTAATAAAGCTGTGGCCGTTGCCCTTACCCATACAAAAGGTGTTGTGTATTTATTGGGCAACGAGTTTTGGTCCGGGTCAGCAGTCATGTTTGTATCTGTATGGATCAATGTGTGTGTCAATATGGATTACTGTGTCTGTGTCAGTATGGATTAGTTTGTGTGTGAGAGTGTCAATATGGATCACTGTGTATGTGAATCAGTATGGATCAATGTTTGTGTCAGTATGGATTAGTTTGTGTGTATGTGTGTGTGTGTGTCAGTATGGATCACTATGTGTGTGAGTGTCAGTATGGATCACTGTGTATGTGAATCAGTATGGATCAATGTTTGTGTCAGTATAGATCACTGTGTTTGTGTGTGTGTTTCAGTATGGATCACTGTTTGTGTGTGTCAGTATGGATGACTGTGTGTGTCAGTATATGTCACTGTATGTGTGTGTGTCAGTATGTGTCAATGTGTGTGTCAGTATGGATCATTGTGCGCCAGTGTATGTGAGTGTGTGTATATATGGGCATCAGAACGTGCCAGTGAGTATCCATTAATCAAAATTCTATTTATTGATGCCTATATATGTTTTTTTTTAATTTTTTTTATGACATGTTGAATTAAAAAAAAAATATATAGCTTTGCTTTATCTATGTGATTTGTGGAAGTATTATGCATACATACATATGCACAAATGGTATTACGGTATATCACTATGTGTGTGTGTGTGTGTGTATGTATAAATATCACAAGCATATTTTTTATTAATTATTATGTTTATGATATATAATATATTCATGCATAATACACTTGGAATATATATATATATATATATATATATATATATATGTATATATATATAAAATGTAAGAAGGGTTTGGCATTTGCCAAAGGGTTTTTACTAATATTTTTAATTTTAAAAAGTGAAAATCTAAATTTCATAATTTAAACCAAAATAGCGGATTTGAAACAAAATTTCAACTTGGGTATAGTGACAGCTTGACTATTGTAGCCTAAATTTTACAATTTACATTTTCATTCACAAAAATATTAGTTTAGTGGATAACCCTGCCTTTCTCTCAGTCTTTCATTCCCTGGTATCAAACTACATACAACGAAGAGTGCACTCATAGGACTGAGGACTAAACAAAATAACATTTATTTAAATCAGACGTGGAGCAGCATTCAGTCAATGTTTCATTCCCATTACTGGACCTTTCAAAATTATAAGGATGAAACGTTGAAGTAAGATGCACATCTGATTAGAATAAAACAGCTCGTTTGTTTAAAGTTCTGTGAGTGTGCTCCTTCTTGTTGGTTAAATAATTGGAACTGTATCTCTGTCACAGCTGGCACAATTAAGGATAGGGCTGGTATAACATTTTTCCAGGGCTGCTTTTTATTCCCAGTCCGGCCCTGATAGTATAGTACTGTATTCCTGGCACTATAGCTCCCTCGGCCATCCCACCTTTCCCCCGCCCGGGTGACTAAAGGGTTAAAAACCTTTATTTACTTACCTTACCCCAGTGCCGAGTGTCACGGCTCCCTGATGCTTCGTGATAAGCGGGCGCTAATGCACATGCGCGGCCTGCGTTAAACCTCCCCACTGGAAAGCATTGAATCAATGCTTTCCTATGTGGAAAAAAGCTGACGCTGGATGTCCTCTTGCAGATCGTGAGGACATGCAGCTTCAAATACCAGACCAAAGGCCTGTTAGGATGCAGGAATCGTCTCAGGTGGCTGTCTCCCAGTTAGACTTAGTGCTGCAATGTAAGAATTGCAGTTTCTCTGGACACTGCACCCAGACCACTTCAATGAGCTGACGTGGTCTGGGTGAATAGTGTGTCTCTTTAAGCACTCGAATCTTCAAGCTTTTAAAGGTTTAGTCCATCCACCATAACCCTTTTGGTGATTCTGAAGTAGTTATGGTTATAGGAATCTGGATGTGCAGTGCTGTTGGCAGCCCAGAAGTCTGTTCATGGCTGCCTAATGTCAATTCTGTACATGAAATACACCTGTCGTCAGCATACTGGCAACGGACGTATTGAGTTTGCCTGAAAGAGCAAGTGTGCATGTCCCTCCCTCGACGTTCTGAGCTCCCACTGCTAGCCTGTCAGCTCAAAATTTTAAAAAAGGATCTTTTTCTTCTATGTTCTTAAATATTCTGGTAATAAACCTTGCGCATGCTATATCATTGTGCAGATATACTGTTTATGTTTCTACTTTTGCTCACTTTTGAAAATAAAGAATTAATCTCCCCTCACTGACTCAGAGTGCGCGCATGTGGACTCAGCCAGCCAAACGACCCGAACGATAGGTGATTTGATCACACAAGGCACTTAGGTGATGTCAGGTGGAGACGTGGAAGTCCGCACCGGTAGCTTCGGGGATGGGGGGGGGGCTAACTAGTAGTACCCCATAGGACTTTTTAAAGTAAAAAAAGTCACCCCCTGCCCCCCCAAAGAAAAATGGTTAGAGTAACTCATTAATCCTCTTGACACTAAACACCCTGTGTAATGTATATCTGACATTAACCCCTTTCTAACCTTAAATGAACAAACATGTATTCCTGACCCTATAGTCTTAAAACCACCATTTAGGTGGCTTGCTCCCCCTTGGTCCCCTTAATTAAAAGGTAATAAAACTAACCTTATTTCCAGCACTGCTCAGGTCTGCTGGTGCTGACCCCGCCTCTGAGCCACCTCCTTGCTGACATCATCAGAATTTATGATTTCAGCCAATCTGATTCTTTCCCATAGTGAAAGCATTGGATTAGCTGAAATCGGCAAGGAGGCGGGATGGAGGTGGGGCCAAACACCAGCTTGGCCAATCAGCACCATCTCATAGAGTGGCATTGAATCAATGCATCCCTATGAGGAAAGTTCAGCGTCTCTATGCAGAACGTGGAGATGCTAAACGGCAGTGCTGCACACTTTGCAGCACTGCCAGAGGAAGCACCTCCAGTAGCCATCTGAGGAGTGGCCACTGTAGGTGTCCCTTTGGGGCAATGTAAACACTGCCTTTTCTATGAGTGTGTAACAATAATGTATTATATATAATTTTAGTCTAATCAATCCCAGTGGCAGTGTCTAGGCCTGTCATTCAAGCCAATGCTGTTAGTTAGGCAGTGACTTGAGTGACAAGTGACCGGCTAAGACACTGTGTAGATAAAACATCAATTATTGTTACACACTCATCATACATTATTAAAGTGCAGAGAATTTTTTTTCACACTCTGGGACCTGGCTAATTATCTGAGCCCTAGAGCTTGACTAATCAATCTTAGTGACTTGAGTGACAGGCCTAGACACTGTCACTGGGATTAATTAGACCAGGGGTCATAAACATTTTTCTGCATGAGGGCCATATGCCATGTCTGTGCATTCATCCATATAGCTAATAATACCTAATACTGGCCCTGGCTGTAAGCTCTGTCCTTAGCACCTGGCCGTCAGCATAGCATACAGAGAAAAGACATAAAGGGTTATTCACAAAGGTTAGAATTCAAAGTGAATTTCAAATTTAAGGCCAAAGTAGCCGAACTGGAAAAATTCTGTCACCTATGTTTTCGGTAGAGCTACTCGTACCTTCAATTTTAAATTCACTTTGAATCCACTGAGAATTCTCACTTAAGTTAAAAACCCTGACCCCGGTTTTGCCTTGTCTGAACTGGATTATGTTGGAATTTGCTAAATTGTCAGTATAATTTAACAGAAAACAGCAAACCATAAAAAAAGGTTTTATTCAAAGGTGTTAAATACCAGGGAAGCAAAAAAAATACCTTTTAACTCTATACCCCACTTTGCTTTTTTTTTTTTTTTTTTTTTTTATCATCCATGGTCTTTTGCACATTGAGAACTCATTGGGTCTTCTCTTGTTCCCAGGCAATTCCATACCTTCCAACATTTCAAATGGACAATGAGGGACTCTTTAATTTTAGGGGTGTGAGTGGGGGTGTGGCCAGGGGGCGGAGCTGTTCTGATACATTTTAGGTGATTTACTAAAAATAATTTATTAAACTAAAATGTAGTTTATAACAAGAACAATGAATATTATTTACACAGACTGATTTCTTTCTTTTTTTTTTTTTTATTCTTTATTTTTGTTGTGCATTAAGAGACGAGCAAGTTTTTGTTGACATTTCCACATAAGTTGACATAGTAGAGATTTCAGTTTCAATATATGCTATGTCATGACTGCTGACCCCAGACCAAAACTCCCACCCACCCGTTGACCAATAAATACACAACACCTTTTGTATGGGTAAGGGCAACGGCCACAGCTTTATTAACAGAATTAACATAAATCATCACCAGCGTCCACAACCTGTCAGCTGTTGGGGGATTACCAACAGACAGCTCTATCAAATGACCCACGAGTCCGATGCAGCCTGCCCCCGCCATCAGCTCTCAGCAGGCTGCGACTCCCCAAGCCGCTTGGGAACTTTCTTCCAAACCTCTTCGCTGGCCAGGACTACCGCGAGCTGTGACAAAACAAAGAAACAACAGCACACAACCAAAACAACACCATCATAAACACTCTTTTGGGTGGGCGGGCGGGAAGCTAGCAACACTACACCTCTGCCCGGGAACTGGTGAGTACCCTCCCCTTTTTCCCCATCTTAATGTCCCCCATGTGCCACAATGTATCCCCTTATGACCCAACCCCTTATCCCTGACAGCAGTCATGTCCTCCCTTCCTTAAGATTTCCAGGGAGGTACTTGACTGCTGACCCCGGACCAAAATTCCCACCACCCGTTGCCCAATAAATACACAACACCTTTTGTATGGGTAAGGGCAACGGCCACAGCTTTATTAACAGAATTAACATAAATCATCACCAGCGTCCACAACCTGTCAGCTGTTGGGGGATTACCAACAGACAGCTCTATCAAATGACCCACGAGTCCAATGCAGCCTGCCCCCGCCATCGGCTCTCAGCAGGCTGCGACTCCCCAAGCCGCTTGGGCACTTGCTTCCAATCCTCTTTGCTGGCCAGGACTACCACCACCGCGGTTCACCCCTACCTACTCCCCTGGGAGGGACCGCACCCCCCCCCCCTGAAGCCAGCGCCTCCTCGATACCAGACTGGAGACCCGCATTTAGGATATCCAACCCTATGAGGGAGAGGTGTACCCCATCCTTCCGCATCAAGTTGGAATTGTCCCCTTCCAGCTCTCTGTGCGTAATGACAAAACCGCCGATCCGGCGGACAAATTTCCCAATGGCCATGTTTAGCTTGCGCCTACTATGCTCCACGCCCTTTGCGTGAGGCAGCGAACGCCAACGCGGCCTGGACACTATGTCCGACCAAATAAGGGTCAACTCAGGGAAAAGAGCCATACACTGAGCCAGATCGTGCCTAATTGCATGCAGGAGGTCCACTTACCTGCTGCGCCCTAGGTCATTTCCCCCTGCATGAATTACTAGAGTCACTGGCCCCGACACGTACCTACGAAGGGATACGCATTCGGAATACAGCTGCTGCCACAACATACCCCTAATACCCCTCCACCTTACCCTGGTTATCTCGTAGGAAAAACCCAAATTTCTCCCACAGGGACACTCCTCCGCTCGCCGCGCTGCCCAATACACATATGAATGTCCCAATATCCAAATGCAGCGGGGCCGAGGACCTACGGAGAAAATACGTTATAGTAAATGAGGTCTTACATAGGACCTGTAGCGCTGTGAACCCCATCTACCCAAGCGCTGAATCGCTGCGTCCGAGAAACCCCACAAACTAGCCTGGGTGGCCGCCCCTATCCGAAAAGAATGAGCAGAGTACTGGCGAGGATTCACCCCGCATGCAACCAAGGCAGCATGGAACCTGGCTGAGAACTGATAATGTGTGAGGGGGGACCCATCCCTATGAACCAGAAAGGAGACACACCACACCGGCCTAATCTGCAAATAATCTAGGAAAAGACAGACTGGACAAAACCTGCCACCCGTGGCACCGATACGTACCCATGAACCCCTACCTACCTGGTCCTTCTTGGAACGCCTTATGAAAGCATCTACATGGTCCTCGGACCACCGGATATCTGCCAGAAGCAGCGGCCCAACCGCCCTACGGTTGCGTGCAACCAACTCGCCCACCCTAAAAGCTCCAAAAAAACAAAATGCAAATGCAACCCGAAATAATGAGGCTTCGTAGTCTGATAAACAAACTGCCCCCAGAGCCGCCTGAATCCGTCCCAGCAAGTCGGCTGACACCGGGCGGCGGCGGTCTGGGGCCCTCCTAAGTCTCCAACCCCGAATAATCCGCTGTATACCAAACCACCGAGAAACGTCTTGCCAACCCATAGACCGACACAGAAAGGATAAGGCGGTCAATGACTTCTCGCCCGTCGAACAAGACTTACCCTGCGCAAACATCGACTCCAACATTATCAGAGTCGCCTCCAATCGCCCGGACTCCGACCCCAGCACCAGGCCCTGCGAGAACGAGGAGAGCCATGTCCACCAGACGGCTTGATATGCCTTCCAGGACGAGTCAGCTAAGGAGTCCGACACCAAGCTTCTCAATCCTCCAAATCGATCTCCCATAAGGAAACCGGACATCGGATACCCACTGCCTCCGCAGCTGGCGCTGACTCCCGAAACCGGTCCCACTGAAACCGAGAAAGAGTCAGCTACCACGTTATGAACACTCGGCACATGACATGATTTAATCCAAACATTAAATTTTAAGGAAAGAAGTACCAACCGTCGCAGTAGCGCAAGAACTGGAGGGGAACTGGCGGTGGAGCGGTTTATCACATGGACAACACTCATGTTGTCCATGTGAAAAACCACTGTCCTGTTGCCTAGAGCCTCCCCCCAGAGCTCCAAAGAGACCACGATGGGAAACAGCTCTAAAAACGTAAGATTGCGCATCACATCCAAACCCAGCCATTGTGCTGTCCATGCCTCCGCGCACCACTTACCCTGATGATATGCCCCAAACGCGCGCAAACGCTGCGTGACTCGGATAAAATGAAAAGGCTCCCGAACCCCTACCGTGGACAGAGAAAGGCGCCTACAGAATGCCCGTCCCATGGGAAGAACTCAGCACGCGAAGGCCAAGTGCCCCAGAAGCACCTGCATTTGTCGCAACTGAACCTTCCTCGCACCGCGAACTAGGTCAATCAGCCACAAGAGGACCGACAACTTCTCTTCCGGCAGCCGGAAAACCATACCGACAGAGTCGATCTCAATCCCTAAAACCGACAGAACCTGAACCGGGCCCACCGTCTTAGCCTCCGCGACGGGGACCCCGAAATATCCCATAACTGCCCTAAACGTTTGCAAAAGCCGCTCACACTCACCCGAACCCGGAGGGCCAACGAAAAGGAAGTCGTCCAAGTAATGAGTAGCCGATTCCAAACCCGCCTCCTGTCTCGTTACCCATTCCAGAAAACACGAAAACATTTCAAAATAAAAACGAAATAGAACAGCCCATGGGTAAACACATGTCGTAGTAAAAAAGCTCCCTGGAAATAACAGCCTAATAGGTGAAAACAGGAGGGGTGAACAGGCAAAAGACGGAAAGCCGATGCTATGTCGGATTTCGCCAACAAAGCACCCTGACCGGCCCGACGAACCAACTCCAAAGCCTTATCAAATGATGCATATCGCACGCAACAAATGGCCTTGCCAATGGCATCATTTACCGACTCACCCGACGGATAGGACAGGTGCTGGATCAGACGAAAGGAACCTGGCTCCTTTTTGGGTACCAAGCCCAGAGGGGAGACACGTAAGTTAGAAAAAGGTGGCGCAATAAATGGGTCAGCCATGCGACCCGCCTGCACCTCAACCTGCAATTTTTCCTGCAAAATCTCTTCCTTGCCCTTAACCGAGCGGAGATGTTCCGCAAACTGAGGCAAGGAAGAGGGAACAAAGGGGATCCAGATACCTACCTGAAAACCGTCGAACAATGTCTGCGCATCGCGACCCCTATGATACCGGGCGAGCCAAGGGCGCATCCTTAGGGCGTCCACCGGCGTCCTCTCCCCTAGGTATCACCTAGGGACCCTTTCCAGACACTGGCATCCCCTTTCTGAAGCAGCGCACAGCTGGATGAGCTCCCCCGCAGTGTGCGCATTCATGGCGGAACCTACAGGAGCTGTACCAGCGGCAGTGGCTCTCGTTAAAGAGCCAACACACACCTTTCTTTTGCCCTGCAGAGGAGCCGGAGATCCCTCCGGCAGGCCCGGGAAAGGGGGATGGTCTACTGGGAGTCATAATTAACAGCCAGAGACTGCCATCCTGAACGCTGAAATCCATACCCGGGCACACTGCCATCTTTTGTCGGAATTGCTGGTCATAGCGATACCAGCATTGCCCGCCATAGATTTTATAGGCTCCCCAAATTAGGTCTAAGTACCCAAACAGAGAAGGAGCCTTATCTGGGAAACGGCGCACTAGGATACTGGAATATATATTAAACCCTTGCAACCAATTGCCAAAGGTTCTGGGTATCTGCTTACCTTTTTCTGCCTCTGGAACCTCCCCACGGCGCGGTCTGTCCACGGAATCCTTGTCAGGAGAGACCAAGGACAGCAGATCCACGTACTCACCTCTCCATATTTTTTCTTGCATGTCCATAGGGAAGCTAGCAACACTACACCTCTGCCTGGGAACTGGTGAGTACCCTCCCCTTTTTCCCCATCTTAATGTCCCCCATGTGCCACAATGTATCCCCTTATGACCCAACCCCTTATCCCTGCCAGCAGTCATGTCATCTCTTCCTTAAGATTTCCAGGGAGGTACTGGATTGTCGCACATTTTGTTTTATAAGAGTTAGAAACAAAAGAGTGAAGAGAACAGGATAAACACCGACCCTGCGGACATTAGTGGGTTAAACATTAGATTCAAGCCTGTGTTGTGTACTGGCTTAATTTATAGTATAGTTTTATAGTAGGCATTAAAATCTAAGTCAAATTGAATATTAATAACCATAAGAGTCAGGGCACACAACATGTGCACTACCGTGCTTGTTACAGGGGTAAGGGAGAGGTAAATAATAGCGATAATATATATTGAACACATGCTGCGTAGAGGATAGGTAATGTTTAACAATAGCATGTGTGCAAACAGAATGAGAACCACCTTTCTCTTCAGGGCCACCAAGACTCACAAAGCTCTGATATGCATTCTCAGTTTGCAATTGCGTCAGATAGAACTATGTAAATGAAAGTCAATAACGAAAGAAATGAAATCAGGTAGCTAAACCAATAGTGTGAAACAGATGGATACACAGTTCCAATGAGAGCATAGTAAGCTATGCAAGGGTGTCCACGCCAGCCGATACCTAAGCTGTGAAATGCCTCCACGTATGGTGTGCTGTGCGGGTCAGCCAAACACGCACCCCACTGCCTGCAAAGTCTGTCTCGCCGTTAAGTATTTTACTGATTTGAAGGAATAAGCTTGGAGCCTGACACAATGAGCGTCCAGCCTCCATGAAGTTTAGGCCCCGCACCCCCCCCCCCCCACCGACTGATTTCTAAAAACATTTATTGTAGTTATGTGTATAGTTATGTGTAGTTATTTATTGTAACATTTTTATGTGTTTATTGTTGTAGAGCTCTCTCTCAGACACCAACAATACAGAGCTCCGAGAAAAGTGGAACATTAGGATAGAAAAGAGGGACGGAGGGATTTGCGCCCCAAGATAGGGACTGTCCCTCCTAAATTGGGACACTTGGAAGGTATGCAATCCTCTAGTAAAGGATGAAATCAAAGATGGAATCGCATACACGTATAAGGATGTAGTTAACAAACTCAAATTTAAAACTTTCAATTCATCTTTACCTGCAGCTATTTTGTCAGTAACAGGAAATTCCAATGCATGCTAACATATAATCAAACGTGTAAAATTACCCTCTAGGCTAAAAGTTTTGCTCTACTTACATCAAGACATTGTGCATCATTGCAGTGTCTGAGTTCTGCGATACACTACTGTTGATGTATTGGGGGGTAGAAAAGGCATGTACTGAGTAATAGCCTTCATGATGACATTTGCCTCTAATTCCCTTGGAAGTGCGTCCTGTGGCTCTCTTAAAATTGGTCAAAATTCCCAGCATTGCCTCACTTAACTTCCTTCTAAAGATTAGCATAGCAGGTAACGCGGGACAGTGATTGATTACTCAACAGTACTTAACTGGTGTGATTTCCTTAGTACGAATTATTACTGACAGATGTTGACAAAAATCTATTGTAAAGTGTTTATTTAGACCGCGTTATGCAATAGAAAAATACACAGAAATAAAATAAAAATAAAAAATAAGATCACTAATATGTCGGACAAAGTTTGTTTATTTAGAACATAAGCTGTATGTGTAACGTCTGAACATTTAAGTATAACCGAGAAATCGTAATACAAATATTGTACTTTTTCTCTTCCTTATAGATAGTGTTATATGCACTGTATATTCTTAGGACATATATAATTTCTTTTTTATTGGCATCATAAAACAAGTGCACCCCTGCATATATAAAGTCTATACGCTGCAGGATTATTTGTTGAATAATTGCATATGTTCACGCAGCAGCTTCTAAATTTTACATATTGATGGCAACACTTTTCATGTGCAGCCAATCAATATGTATAAGGGATATTTGTCTAGAAAAAAAATATGAGGAATATGGCAACCATACTTCCAGAGCTGGCACCTGAAACTCTGCCCCCTCTCTCAACCCCCAGATATTGCTAACCTACCATCTATTGCATGAATGTCAAAAAAAGCCAAAATGGAAACATTATCTAACTCAGTTATGCTTATTTGCCCTTAAATTTGAGATTCACTTGAACTTCTCACGTTAGTGACTAAAACTGTCCGATTCCAAGCACCATGACCACTGCAAATCACTGAAATCAATCAAATCAGTCTTATTTGCAAAACATTTTTAGATGAATTTATTTTCTATGAATTGTGATTATAATTAATTTTTACCTTTCACGCCTGTCAATTTCCTTTAATTTTTTATTTTTTTTTAATTCTTTATTTTGTTCAGTCTGCACACGTATCAGAAGTACAATAAACAGTTATTAACATGTCAGAGGTATATTGCAGGTCACAGTTATAATACAGCAAAGTAAAAGGCAGCAGACTGAGTTTTTTTTTTTTTGGTAGATATACAAGTTTAAGAGATCAAACATTATGTCGGTAAAGGGCCTTCCAAGGCCAGAGCGAGGCATATTCGTGAGAAATTTAGTGCCCGTTGGAAGACAAGTCCCCTGCAGTACACGAATACAATATACATATGTGTTAGTCTAAGGGGGTAAGAATAACAAACATTAAAAATAAAAAATGATAAGTCATAATAAAAAGATGGCGGTGCACATCAAAGCGTGGTTTGGAGTGCGGCTATGTGTGTAGACCTAGGAGGTATAGGAACCTGCTGAGGAAGGTTCTCGGGGGTGCAAGCTTATAGAGGAATGGCTGCATCAGGTGAATGCTAGGGGACACTGGATGTAGACACCGAGGGAGGCTTTAGCGCAGTCCCTTGTGTTAGCTTTTTCCCTATCTTATGGGGGTGTTTCCGCGGTGTCGTGCATAACGAGAAGTTTTATCCACTCCTGGAGTGGGGGGGGGGAATGGTGCCAACATTAGCGCGGCCGGGTGGATCATAGCTAGCCCTGAACCTTAGTGCCTCAGCGGCTATGAATACTCTGCCGATCGTTTTAGAGAGGCGCTGCTCTGCCAATAGTGAAATGGTATCAGGAACGATAAAGTGTGGTGAAAATCATGAGAAAAGATAAAAAATAATAATTAACGAAACGAAACTAATAAGTCAACAGTTACGGTTTTTGGTGGTGTTACACTACCCAACTGGGGTCAGTTCATTACGGTGAATGGAGGAATTTCCATAGGCGTTGTGGAAAGTCCACGACCTCCTCTGTTTCTCAGGTTGGGTCTTGTGCGGCATTCGACCGTTGGGATTGGCGTGGAATGAATTCTGCTATCCTCGCAGGGTTTAGGTGGGAAAGTCCCGTGGTTGTGGTTCCAGCTTGGTCAACAATGCCCAATTTGAGCAGGAGGGCCTCCAATTCCGGATAGCTGTGCGCTCTGCAGGCTGTCCCCTGATGGGTGAGCAAAACCGCCCTCGGTGTACCCCAGCGGTACTGTACGTTCTTGAGGCGTAGCTGTTGTAGGAGCGGCTGCAGGGATTTCCTCCAAGTGATGGTTGCGCGTGTGAGATCCGGGAACAGTGATAACGTCGATCCCTCAAAGATTAAGGGGGTTTTCCCTCGAGCAGCGTTCTGAAGTAAGGCTTTTTCTTGTATGGATTGGAATCTTATAATCAAGTCTGCAGTAGCCGCTGGGGGTGCCGTCTTCGGTTTCGGAAGGCGAAACATCCCGTCCAGCCTTATTGATTTCACCTGTTTAGGCGGCAGGAGGACTGCGGTCAGACGCCTGATATAGTGTGGGAGGTCAGTGATGGTGACTGAGTCTGGGATGCCACGAATTTTCAGATTGTATTTTCTCCGCTGGTCCTCCATGTTGTCCATCCTATCGGATGTGACCAGTTGCTGCCTCTGTAGATCTTCGATCCGCTGTTCGACAGCGGTTAGCCTGGAATCATGGGTGCTTGTTGAGGCTTCTAGGAGGGTGATCTTAGCCGTAGCACCTTCAATCGCATTCTTAAAATACGCCATGTCCGCAGCGATGTCTTTACGCAGGTCTGCCAACATACTCTTGAGCAGATCCGCCGTCACTGGTGCTCCTGTCGGGGCTTGTGCGGGTAGGCGGTCGGGTGGCAAGCCCGGTGCTGGGCCCTTGAATGGTCCCTCACCGATGTCTGAAGGGGTGCCATCCGAGGAGTAGAAGGAGCTGTCTTCTCCCAGTGCCATCTTTTGCCATGCGGCTTGCTGTGCGGCCTGCTGTGTGGTGCGCAGCATTTCTCCGATATCGCGGACAGTAGGGCTTTTCCCCGGTTTGGGTTTTTAGTTTTTTCTGCCCATAGTGCTCACCTACTAGGGGTGTATAGATTCGGTCAGTCTTGGGCGTAATTTCCACAAAAAAATTGCGTTTTTCGTTCCGGTCAGTGCGGAGCTCCATAGAGTGCGACCGTTCTGCTTCGTGGCTAGCTCCGCCCCCCCTCAATTTCCTTTATTTAAATGGTTTGATATTGTTAAATGTGGTTTAATATGGTTGGATATATGTTTTCGCCTATAGGATGTTTGGGGTCTTTGCAGTTGTTATCCTGATTTTTGTTTCTTTCCTTCAGGCAAAAAGAGATAATTAAATTCTGAAAGTTGTCAGGAGTCTCTAAGTGTTCGCACCAAGGCTGTAAGTAGGGGCTAACAGGCCCTGTTGTCTATGCCTGATGCTGTTTACTGTTATGTCGGATGTTAATGCAGTCGCTAATGGCGAGATTTTGTTTTTGAGGCACAACCACTAATCACTGGTCGCTCACATGCGGCAAATGATATGGGAAACATTTGTTAAATGGAAGAATTTTTCCCTGATAAATTTAGTGAACAAAATAACATGTATTTGTGACGGTGGGTGGGCCATGAATCCCAAACCCTCTGTCACCTAAAGAAAAGATCAAAGGACTAGAAATAGTTAAAAAATAAAAAATAAACTAAGCTATTTTTGCTAATTGAGTCGTCATCAGATGAAAGCCTGACCCATCTGTGCTGCATGGTTTATGATGACGCAACAGAAACTGGCCGCGAGTGTCAGCTGACCACTCCCAGCCTATCACAGCTGCCCACTGCAGGTATGAGTTGTAATATTTGCCTCTACTGGGCGCTGTGGATCCTCAAAAATGGTTTAATACGGAATGGAGACTCCAGGCACTGTAACCACGTATTCGAAATTAAATGGCTTTTAGTGCCTGTAGTGTCCCTTTAAGTAGTCACACGCTCACATGTGTGTGCAGAAGATATGTGCAATCTTCTACTCTCTCTCTAAAAAGGTCACACAGAAATCATGCACCATGCCATCATGTAAATATTGTATGCCCACCGCAGTGGTTATAGTTCCAGGAGTGCCCTGGATACAACCCAAGGTAAGTAGCCAAATAGTTTTTTAGCCCTTGCTTCTGATGTAGAAATACAGTACATTTTTTAGGACAATTGACTGTCCCAGCTAAGAGGGTGCGCTGCCCTCAACAAGGAAGTCATTTAAAGGACCATTCTAGTGCCAGGAAAACAAACTCGTTTTCCTGGCACTATATAGTCCTTAGGTTCTCCCCACCTCAGGGCCCCCCTCCCGCTGGGCTGAAGGGGTAAGACCCCTTCAGCCACTTACCTTAATCCAGCGCGGGGCTTCCTCGGCGCTGGTGACCTCTCCTCCCCCTCCGACGTCAGCTCCCGAGTGGAGCCGAATGCGCATGCGCGACCAGAGCCGCGCACGCATTCAACCCAAGCATAGGAAAGCATTATTCAATGCTTTCCTATGGACGTTCTGCGTGCTCAATGTGATTTTGCATTGAGCATCGCGAAAGCGCCTCTAGCGGCTGTCAGGAAGACAGCCACTAGAGGCTGGATTAACCCTGCAATGTAAACATACCAGTTTCTCTTAAACTGCTATGTTTACAGCTGCACGGTTAAAACCTGGGGGACCTGGCACCCTTGAGCTGAAGTGGTCTGGGCAGGGCCGCCACCAGAAATTTGGGGGCCCCTAACTGAGCTCAGGGTCTGGGCCCCTGGGGGCCCGCCTCCAAAAACCGCCCACAGAGACCGCCTCCAAATCCCGCCCACAGGAATACACACACAGACACAAACACATTCACTGATACAAAAGGACACAGATACACACACACACACACACACACACTGATACATACTAACAGACACACATACTGATACGCATATAGGCATACATACTGACACACAAATACTGAGACATACACACATATACAGACACACAGGCGTACATAGTGACAGACACATACTAACATAGATACAGACACACATGCATAAGGACATACAGACACAGACACATTCATAATGACATACAGACAGACATTCATACTGACATACACACATTCATACTGACATGCAGACATACATACACTGACATTCATACACACATAATGACATGCATACAGATAGACATACATGCATACATACATACAGACATACATTCATACTGGCATCCATACAGACACTGACATCCATACATACACACATTCATAATGACATACATTCATACTGGCATACATGCATTCATACAGACACACATTCATAATGACATGCAGACATACATACACTGACATGCATACACATAGACATACATGCATACAGACAGACATACACACATTCATAATGACATGCATACATACATACACTGACATTCATACACATAATGACATGCATACAGATAGACATACATTCACACACAGACACACAGACAGACATACACACAGACAGACATACACAGACATAGACAGGCATACACACACACAGACAGACATACATACACACAGACAGACATACAGACATACATACACAGACAGACATACACAGACAGACAGACATACACACACAGACATACACACACACAAACAGACAGATAGACATACATACACACAAACATACATACACACATACATACATACATACACAGACAGACAGACACACAGACAGAGAAAAACACAGACATACATACACACAAACAGACAGACAGACATACACACAGACATACATTCACACAAACATACATACACACAAACATACATACACACATACATACATACACACATACATACATACACACATACATACATACACACACAGACATACATACACACAGACATACATACACACAAACAGACAGACATACACACAAACAGACAGACAGACATACATACACACAAACATACATAAACACAGACAGACATACACACAGACATACATACACACAGACATACATACACACAGACATACATACACACAGACATACATACACACAGACAGACATACACACATACATACACACATACACACAGACATACATACACACACACAGACATACATACACACAGACATACATACACACACACAAACAGACAGACATACACACAAACAGACAGACATACATACACACAAACATACATACACACATACATACATACACACAGACAGACATACAAACAGACATACATACACACAGACATACATACACACAGACATACATACACACAGACAGACACACACACAGACATACATACACACAGACAGACAGACATACACACAGACAGACAGACATACACACAGACATACATACACACAAACAGACAGACATACACACAGACAGACAGACATACACACAAACAGACAGACAGACATACACACAGAGCTCATTTTCCAGCCACCCTCCTGTTTCTTACCTTGTCTTTGCAGGAGGGTGGCTGGCTGGGGCTGATGGGACTGTCAGTCCGCTGGCTCTCCCTCTTCATTGTCGGGCGGGCGGGGCTCTCCCTCTTCATTGTCGGGCAGGCGGGGCTCTCCCTCTTCATTGTCGGGCGGGCAGGCTGTCGGGCGGGCGCTCCCTCCTCCCGCGCGGAGTGAGCTGGGAGGAAGTGACTACTTCCTCCCAGCAGCACTTGCGCTGCGGCGGCAATTTATTTTTTAAAGGGGCCCGGTCGCGCTATACCACGGCCACAGCGCTGACCGGGCCCCTGAAGATATGGGGCCCATCGGGTGGCCCTAAGGCCACCCGATGGGCCCCATCAGCGTGCGGGCGCCGCAGTTCCGCTGCTACACGTGGGGCCCGGGCGGCCGGGCCCCCCAGGGCCGCCGGGCCCGTGACAACCGTTATGGTTGTCATCCCCTGATGGCGGCCCTGGGTCTGGGTGACTATAGTGGTCCTTTTAAATATCACTGACCTTGCTAGAACATACATTCCAACATGTCAAATGGACAATGAGGGACACTTCAATTTTAGAGGTGTGGATGGGGGTTTGGCCAGACATTTTTGGTGTCTTACTAATGACATTTTTTATAGAACTAAAATGAATAGCAAGTGACTGAATGCAGTAAAAAAAATAAAGGGGGGAGGAGGGTTTGGTTGCTAGCAGTAAGCCACAGTAGATGTATATATGCTATCCACTGTCACCAAGAAACCAAGTAAATAACAATTTAAAAAGTGCCAGAGATAATCAGATAGTGAGTCAAATGTGAATTATAAAACATATTTGGGATAACAGGAAGGAGATATGATTGGGTAGGTGCTGGGGAGTAGGACCTGTGAGCATGGTCCCACTCCTGTCCCACTGGTGGTCTGTACCTTCTGTAGGTAAAGATCTCTGTAAACACTCCTCCAAGTCTGGAACCTGAGGGAGCATTTTAAGTGATCTGCACCCACCCAAGAGGCAGACTGTGAGCTCCCTCACAGCAATGAGTTGGCACAGGGCCAGTCAGGGAGATCTGCTGTTTATCCTACCATTCCGTGGAGCTACAAGGCATCCCCTCATGTCCAGCCGCATTAAGGGAGTACCTGGGCGCACTGTGTTCCGGTACACTGTGACACAGGCATAGATTGTTATGGTTCTTATTGTGTCCCTTTAAAAGAGAAACAATTATTTGTTCTATTCTTGTATCGTGGTATTTTAGACACTGTCCACTGTTTTTCTCCTCGGTAATTGTTTACTTTAATGCATATTCTTTAACCCCTTAAGGACCGGACTGTTTTTGCGATGTTGTACATTTGCGACCAGGCATCTTTTTACACTTTTGTGGTGTTTGTGTTTAGCTGTAATTGTCCGCTCTCTCAGTTACTGTTCTCATAAAAATGATATATTGTTTTTTTCAGGACAAAAGGGACTTTCTTTACATACCATTATTTATATAATCTCATGTAATTTAATTTTTAAAAAAAATGAAAAAATATGAAGAAAAATTAAAAAAAATACGTTTTTTGACTTTTATGTGAAAAATATTTTACTCATCTACAAAAGCGAATGAAAAAAAACTGCTAAATAGATTCAAAATGTTGTCCTGAGTTTAAAAATACCCAGTGTTTACATGCTTTTTGCTATTTTGTTGCATGTTATAGGGCTATAAGTACAAGAAGGATATTGTGGTTTCAAAACATAATTTTTTAAAATGTATCAATAGTGACATTGTAACACTATTATCTGTCATAAATCTCTGAATACCACCCCACACGTACATATTTTTTTTAAAGTAGACAACCCAAGGTATTCAATATGGGGTATGTCCAGACTTTTTTAGTAGCCACTTAGTCGCAAACACTGGCCAAAGTTAGCGTTCATATTTGTTTGTGTGTGAAAAAAGTAAAAAACTAAATTGAACCCTAATTTTGGCCAGTGTTTGTGACTAAGTGGTTACTAAAAAAGACTGGACATACACCATTTGCAATACTTTGGGTTGTCTTCTTTTGCAAATGGTATGCCATCATGGGGGTAATTCTCATTCCTCGGCTACCATACGCTCTCAAAGGCAACGTAACCAACCTGGCCATTTTCAATGTAAAAATATTTGACCCATATATTTGACCCTGTAACTTTCAAAAACGCTATAAAACCTGTACATGGGGGTACTGTTATACTCAGGAGACTTTGCTGAACACAAATATTAGTGTTTCAAAACTGGAAAATGTATCACAACAATTATATCATCAGTAAAAGTGCTGTTTGTGTGTGAAAAATTAAAAAAAGTCACTTTCACTGACAATATCATCGCTGTGATATGATTTACTGTTTTGAATCACTAATATTTGTGTTCAGCGAAGTCTCCCGAGTAAAACAGTACCCCCCATGTACAGGTTTTAGGGTGTCGTAGAACGTTACAGGGTAAAATACAGTGCTAACAAATTAAATTCTCTGGACTTTCGACCTGGGTTGGCAGGCAGGTCCCTTAAATTGCAATCAATAAAATTACTTAATTATGTAAAAATATTACATAAATACACACGTAGAATTTAAATATATATGCATATTTATATATTTGAAGTCTACGTGTATATTTATATAATTATTTATGTAATTTTGTATATGGACATATGTATGGTTCGTATTCTTTTTATTTATTTATATATACATAGATATATATATACAATTTTATTCTAAGTGTATTTTGATATAAATATATATATATTAATATCACAATACAGTTAGAATAAAATTTCATATAGATATATAATTTTTTAATTTTTATTATTATTTTTACATTTTTTAATTTAATTTAAATTACTTATTATTTGTATTTTATAATAATATATATATACAATATATATAGTTATTATATATATGATATATATACGTGTGTAATTTAATTATAAGTGTATTTTTATATTAATATATGTACATATTAATATAAAAAATACACTTAGTATGACATTATATATATATGATATATAGACGTATATTATATATATATATATATATATAATATACGTCTATATATCATATATATATACACATATATAATTATTATTTTTATTTATTAACTTTAACCTTTATTTTTTTCTTTGATTTTACACTAGCAGGGAGACTGCCTGTCAGCATAGACAGTCCCCCTGCAGGCAGACACATGGACACCTATTGTGACCATGTGATTGCTGTGTTGAGCGATCACATGGCCCCAGGGGTCCTAATCTGCCATGGGGAGACTGTCTGGGCTGCAGGCAGTCTCCCCACACCAGGACCAACGGCGATCGCCGCCGGGGGAACAATGGCGATCGGGTAAGTAACTAAGACCGTTAGGACGGTTCAGGACCGTCAGCGGTCGGCAATGCAAAAATGCCGATGACGGTCCTGAACCGTCCTCGGTCCTTAAAGGGACACTCCAGGCACCCAGACCACTTCTGCCCATTGGAGTGGTCTGGGTGCCAACTCCCACTACCCTTAACCCTGCAAGTGTAATTATTGCAGTTTTTTATAAACTGCAATAATTACCTTGCAGGGTTAAGTCCTCCCCTAGTGGCTGTCTACTAGACAGCCACTAGAGGGAACTTCCTGGTCCCTAGCACAGATTATCTGTACTAGAGCGTCGCTGGACGTCCTCACGCTGTGTGAGGACCTCCAGTGTCGCTCTATTCCCCATAGGGAAGCATTGAAATTAATTTTTAATGCTTTCCTAAGGGGTGCGCCAATGCGCATGCGCGGCATTGCCGGGCATGCGCATTGGGACTCCTCGGCCGGTGGGCGGGATCAGTCTCACCCACCGGCCGACGGAGGAAGAAGGTGGAGCGGCGGGGGAGGAGCTGGCAGCGACGTGGGACATGTCGCTGCCGGAGGTAAGTTACTGAAGGGGTTTTCACCCCTTCAGTAACCGGGGATTGGGGGGTGGGAGGGAGAGAGACCCTCCAGTTCCAGGAAAACGGATTGTTTTCCTGGCACTGGAGTTTCCCTTTAAGGGGTTAAATATGGTATTACCTGTAAATAAATAATATATTATGTCTATCCACAATTTTCTTTTTTTTTATTCTTGTAAAAACCTGCAGTGAAGGCAGTATGGAAATAATTATTCATGGAAGATGGCTACAAGCCAAGATGTTATTTCGTTTTAAAATTCCTCTTAAATAATGTTTTCACGCTATGGGAAGACCTTGAAAAGCATTTTATTCAAATAAAATGTAATACTCCTATCAAACAGTCCCTCGTTTTAATAATAACTATCTGTAAAAATTCCCCCAAAAATAAAAAAGTAAAATTATAACGTGATGGCGTATATACACTGCTCAAAAAAAGTCAATCACACTTCTGTGAAATCAAACTGTCCACTTAGGTGTGGAGACGCCGTGGAGAACATTCTGCTGCCTGCAACATCCTCCAGCATGACCGGTTTGGCAGTGGGTCAGTAATGGTGTGGGGTGGCATTTCTTTGGGGGGCCGCACAGCCCTCCATGTGCTCGCCATAGGTAGGTGTGGCTATGGCTTAAACTCCTAATTTAGGCATAAACAGAAACAAAACGTGATTTAACTCCTAATTGACACGAATTGAGCAGTGAGAGTGCAGGGATATGATCTATACTCCAAAACTGCTTTGTAAAGCTAAAGTTGGTTTGGTGCCTATAGTGTTCCTTTAAACAATCACTAAACGATAAATCTGCCTATGGGAAAAATATTAAAGGCTCATCAAACTCACTTCATAAGAAAGTAGAGAATCCTAAATGAATTCGTGTAAAACAGAGGTTGCCTTAGAATCAACTTACGTACACACATGCACCCAGATTTAAAAGTGTATTCGGGAATCCCGTGGTCCATGTTGTGACCGGTAGTTTTTGATTGGAATTACTTGTCATCATTATTGCTATTATTATTATTATTATTTCTATAGCGCCAGCAAATTCCGTAGCGCTCTACAATGGGTGGACTAAATGAAATAGGTTGCTAGAAAAGTATTCACTGAGAACTTATGTTATGTTTTGGACAGTTGCAGGAGAGAAGTCATAGGGAGGAGGGGGGGGGGAATACAAACCTGTTAACAGTTTAAATTATATGCTTTCCTGAAGAAGTGTGTTTTTTTTTTTTTTTTTTATTCTTTATTTTATGTGTGCATCAGATAACAATAATCATGCAGAGCCACGACAGCAACTGCAGGCATTTTCATAGTGGTACAAATACGTGGCAGTTTAAACGGCACATTTTTTTTTTTGAATGACATGCAAGAAACAAGCTTGTGTAGCTAGAATGTATAAGCTTTCAGTGCTTGATAGGTACATAGGCTTAAACAGAAAAGCAGCGTCAAAAGTGAGGCTCGTGCTTCCACGCTTAATATGCTTAAGCTTGCTTAAAATATGCTTAAAATACGTTTTGAGGTTTGCCTGGCATATAGTAATACGTTCTAATAGCAGTGTATCGCTTAATGCTAAGGCTAATAAAAGAGAGTACCTTTCTTTTAAGTAGTTATGCTGTAAGTGCCTAGCTGCATTATAACAATCATTAACGTAGAATAACAATGCAAAACTTAAAATAGACATGTATGTCACGGAGCATAGGTTGCAGACAGCAAAGGCACAAATAGGTTTAATCTCGCTTGAATCTAGGCTCTTGACCAGGGCCGCCACCAGAAATTTGGGGGCCCCTAACTGAGCTCAGGGTCTGGGCCCCTGGGGGCCCGCCTCCAAAAACCGCCCACAGAGACCGCCTCCAAATCCCGCCCACAGGAATACACACACAGACACAAACACATTCACTGATACAAAAGGACACAGATACACACACACACACACACACACACTGATACATACTAACAGACACACATACTGATACGCATATAGGCATACATACTGACACACAAATACTGAGACATACACACATATACAGACACACAGGCGTACATAGTGACAGACACATACTAACATAGATACAGACACACATGCATAAGGACATACAGACACAGACACATTCATAATGACATACAGACAGACATTCATACTGACATACACACATTCATACTGACATGCAGACATACATACACTGACATTCATACACACATAATGACATGCATACAGATAGACATACATGCATACATACATACAGACATACATTCATACTGGCATCCATACAGACACTGACATCCATACATACACACATTCATAATGACATACATTCATACTGGCATACATGCATTCATACAGACACACATTCATAATGACATGCAGACATACATACACTGACATGCATACACATAGACATACATGCATACAGACAGACATACACACATTCATAATGACATGCATACATACATACACTGACATTCATACACATAATGACATGCATACAGATAGACATACATTCACACACAGACACACAGACAGACATACACACAGACAGACATACACAGACATAGACAGGCATACACACACACAGACAGACATACATACACACAGACAGACATACAGACATACATACACAGACAGACATACACAGACAGACAGACATACACACACAGACATACACACACAGACAGACAGACATACACACAAACAGACAGATAGACATACATACACACAAACATACATACACACATACATACATACACAGACAGACAGACACACAGACAGAGAAAAACACAGACATACATACACACAAACAGACAGACAGACATACACACAGACATACATTCACACAAACATACATACACACAAACATACATACACACATACATACATACACACATACATACATACACACATACATACATACACACACAGACATACATACACACAGACATACATACACACAAACAGACAGACATACACACAAACAGACAGACAGACATACATACACACAAACATACATAAACACAGACAGACATACACACAGACATACATACACACAGACATACATACACACAGACAGACATACACACATACATACACACATACACACAGACATACATACACACACACAGACATACATACACACAGACATACATACACACACACAAACAGACAGACATACACACAAACAGACAGACATACATACACACAAACATACATACACACATACATACATACACACAGACAGACATACAAACAGACATACATACACACAGACATACATACACACAGACATACATACACACAGACAGACACACACACAGACATACATACACACAGACAGACAGACATACACACAGACAGACAGACATACACACAGACATACATACACACAAACAGACAGACATACACACAGACAGACAGACATACACACAAACAGACAGACAGACATACACACAGAGCTCATTTTCCAGCCACCCTCCTGTTTCTTACCTTGTCTTTGCAGGAGGGTGGCTGGCTGGGGCTGATGGGACTGTCAGTCCGCTGGCTCTCCCTCTTCATTGTCGGGCGGGCGGGGCTCTCCCTCTTCATTGTCGGGCAGGCGGGGCTCTCCCTCTTCATTGTCGGGCGGGCAGGCTGTCGGGCGGGCGCTCCCTCCTCCCGCGCGGAGTGAGCTGGGAGGAAGTGACTACTTCCTCCCAGCAGCACTTGCGCTGCGGCGGCAATTTATTTTTTAAAGGGGCCCGGTCGCGCTATACCACGGCCACAGCGCTGACCGGGCCCCTGAAGATATGGGGCCCATCGGGTGGCCCTAAGGCCACCCGATGGGCCCCATCAGCGTGCGGGCGCCGCAGTTCCGCTGCTACACGTGGGGCCCGGGCGGCCGGGCCCCCCAGGGCCGCCGGGCCCGTGACAACCGTTATGGTTGTCATCCCCTGATGGCGGCCCTGCTCTTGACTATCTAGTGGTTGGATTGCAGGCTATGCAAAGTAACAATTTCTATCCGCTTATTAAAGTAATAGGTTGCCCTCTGGACAGTATTAGGTCATTATGCCTTTGTTTACTAGTGTGAGACTATACAGCCCCGTCAGTTAGTGAGGAGGCCTGTCTAGGTCCTGGCATGAATAAGCAGTAGGCAATTAAAAAACATAGGGGACATAGATTGTATGAGAATGTTCATTCCCTCTGGCAGCAGTAATAAACCTGTTAGGCAAATAGAATGATAAGGGGTAGTGGAAGGCAGAACAAAATATAGCCTTAGGGGGAGCATATCTGAGCGTGTCCCTCCTGCGCTGGTGCGCCATGTCGCTACCCTATACCCTTGCTGACTTGCATGATAGAGGATAGTGTCCTGTTAGTCCAGAATTGGTCGCTCCTCCGGCCCCAGACCTTCGCGGGAGCCTCTGTGCATGTCTCTCCGCTCCAGCTGCTCTCAGTGCTGCAGGCTATATCCCGGGTGGTCTTGGTGGTCGGTAGTACCTTCCAAGGACGTGGGTTAGGCAATGGCTTCAGTTGCTGGTAGGGGGTTGCACCCGATAGGCCTTCCGCCACTTTCCGTCCCTGGGCCCGCTTGTATCTGCGTAGTCGGGCGGCCATTTTGGAGCCTCGTGGCGTCTGCCTATAGTAGCTCCGTCGTGCTGCGGGCCGTATCCACGAGGTCACTATTCTTTCGGCTTGACGAGAGGTAGCTCCCCTCTTCTGCAGGGCATACCTGAAGCTTGTGCAGAGGTGATCAAACGTCTCCAAAGGTGACATGGGTGGTTGGGTGTGTGTGCTCCGCTTTCCCTGTTTGCGCCTGGCCGCCATTTTAGATTTGCCCTGTGGGACATTTTCCCCGGTTTGGCTTGTGTCTGGGTCGCCTGCTTGCTTCCAGTGTGGACCGGGATATCCCCCACCGGTCCAAGGGGGGGGGGAGTGAGTTGCAGAGAAGTCGCTTAGTGGCTGTGGGGTCGGAGAGAGCGGCCGCCTCTCCCCGGTTTCAGCCTCAGTAGGCCGCATTTGTGTCTCTGCCTTCCCGGCCTCTACAGGCCCCGGAGTGGTATCGCTGGGTTCAGGGGGGCACCCCCGACGTGGGTGGTGCACCCCTGAGTGGCTTTGGGTGTAGTGGTCGCCGTTTTTGCCCCGGATCGTGCCCGCTCGGCAGGAGCTCATATCAGTTGCGTCTGCACCGCTCGGCGGCCAAGCTCCGCCCCCCCGAAGAAGTGTGTTTTTAAAGATTTTTTGAAGGAGTGGAGACTGTGTGAAAATCAGAAAAGGTGCCCTGGAGAATAGACATGTGCAATTTGTTTCGGTCCGAATCGAAATTTGGCCAAAATTCAGACATTCGGATGCCTCCGAATGTCTGAATTCGCGAAGTGCCGAATTTACAAAGCACCGAACCAAATGGCTGAAGTGCCGAATTTCAGAAGTGCCGAACCGAAAGGTTAGGTAGGGTTAAGGGTAGGTTAGAGGTAGGGGTATGGTTAGAGTTAGGGAATTGCCGAAGTCCCGAATTTCGGAACTGCCGAATCGAACCAAATTGTTTGCCCATGCACATCCCTATTGGAGAAGTCTTGGATGTGAGCATCAGATGTGGGAGTACAGACAAAGAATAGACGTAGGTCTTCGGCAGAGCGCATGGACCTCGACTGGACATACTTGTGTATTAGGGAGGATAGGTAGGTTGGAGCAGCATTGTGTACGGACCATAATCTTAAATTGAGCCCTATATCTAACTATCTATTGAATGTATATAGTTGTAACGTCCTCTCCGTGTCTCCCCAGTTAGACGGCTCATCAATGTCCTAATAATAAACAAAGTATATGAGTTCCGATGGGACTAATAGGTACAAGGCTAATGAATCAACAGAGTATGGATGCATATAAGGTAATGGGCGAGCAGAAAATATGGACGTATTTTAAGTTGAGATATATCCCTATCAGAAGTAGTAAAACAGAATCCAGCGCTTGGGCTTTTTGTTTTGTACTGTTTTTAATTCTATTTGATCAGTGTCGCCATGGTGAGAAATGTGGATATAGTATAAGTGACAGCAGTAGACATCTCAGGGCCAACCATAAGTAGAGATGCTCTTGCAATGATGATATGATTGTGGAAGATTAATGTAAAGTCTACTAAAGGGACTGTCTTATTCAGGAGTGGATATACATTATTTTAGGTTTCAGTCTATCTACAACATAACTAAACAAGTTAATTTTGTTATCTGAATGGTTTAAGGCAGCGGTTCCCAATCTGTGGTATGCAAAAACAGTGAGGGCCCATCGGGTGTGAGGCCTTAGGTGGTCACCTAATTATAGAGCCACCTCTGGCTAGTTATTGTTTATTATTGTTAGAGGTCATATTTATTAGCATTACTAACATTTCTTTCTTCAGTTTTTTTTGTTTTTTTTCTTCTTCCAATTTGATTATCTTGGTTGCAAATGCAAAGTGTTTTTGTCAGTGCAAGTTTTGAATAAAATATTTCTCAATAAAATGATTGTAATAAGTTCATAAACCAATAAGCTCCACTTTCACGCTATTTTCGTAAGTCGAGATGTGATGTCGATTACGATGGACGTGTGTTCTCCATATTGGAAAGATCTATCAGGGTTTTTTACTTAATTAAGATTTCAAAGAGAATTTCAAGTTTAAGTCCGAAGTAGCCAAACTGAAAGCCTGGAGAATTTTTCTAGTTTGGATATTTTGACCTTAGATTTGAAATTCTCGTTGAATTCTCACGTTAGTGAATAACTCTGTAAGTTTTGTTTATGTTAAAGATTAATGAACTTGGGGAAGAGGAGAAGCAGGGGAAGCATGGGCAGAGGGGGAAAAAAGTATACATTTGAAATAACAGTAACTATATTAATTACGAACATTTTGGTAATACGAGTGGTAGAAGTTATGGAAATGGACGGCCTTTGGGTACACAAATGAAAAAAGATTGGGCCGCCCCTTGTAGCAGATAGTGTTAACAAACCATTAACTTACTCGCCCAATCCCTGCGCCGATGTCCCGCGGCACTGGGTCGCGCTTCGCCTCCTCAAACGTCATCCAACGGGGGGACCTAATGAGCATTCCTATGAGGATTTCACTGACGCTGGATGTCCTCATGTAGAGCGTAAGGACATTCAGTGTCGTTTAAGGGCCTCTGATTCCGGAAGTGCCTCTAGTGGCTGTCTGTTAGACAGTCACTAGACGCAGTCTTAGTCCTGCAGGATCATTCTTGCAATTTCTCTTAAACTGCAATGTTTAACATTGCAGGACTAATGGGGGCAGGGGCACTCCACCCAGACCACTTCAATGACACCCACCCAGACCACTTCATGAAGTGGTCTGGGTGCCTATAGTGTGCCTTTTAAGGTTTGGTTAATTTACGATAGAATAGAACACATTGTTTTAAGGTAGGTCAGTTACAACATAGTTGTGTGCATTTATTTTCGGTTTCAGCCCAGCTTCAACAGAACTGAGTTACGGAATGTGAAACTGAATAAGTCACTTTTGTTATCTGATTGGTTTAAGGTTTGGTTTATTTACAATACAATAGAATGCATTGTTTTAAGGTAATTGCCCGTTTACTTTTGGTTCAAGTAATCACAAGTGATTTGATCCTTTGATCCATTCTTTAACTTCCTGTAAGTACGTTCAAGCACTCTAACATTTGGTTACATTATATTGCCGTCGATCCTGTGTAGTAACATACTCTATGTAATGCTGTGATGCTTAGATCAGGGTGGTGCAGTAGACATTGCTTACCTAGATTTCAGTAAGGCTTTTGACACTGTTGCACATAGAAGGCTTATCAATAAACTGCAATATTTAAGTTTGGATTCCAATATTGTTGAATGGGTGAGGCAGTGGCTGAGTGACAGGCAACAGAGGGTTGTAGTCAATGGAGTAAATTCGAAGCTTGGGCTTGTCACCAGTGGGGTACCTCAGGGATCTGTACTTGGACCCATTCTCTTTTTATTAGTGATATTGCAGAAGGTCTTGATGGTAAGGTATGTCTTTTTGCGGATGATACTAAGATATGTAACAGGGTTGATGTTCCAGAAGGGATAAGCCAAATGGCTAATGATTTAGGTAAACTAGAAAAATGGTCAGAGTTGTGGCAACTGACATTTAATGTGGATAAGTGCAAGATAATGCATCTTGGACGTAAAAACCCAAGGGCAGAACACAGAATATGTGATAGAGTCCTAACCTCAACATCTGAGAAAAGGGATTTAGGGGTGATTATTTCTGATGATTTAAAGGTAGGCAGACAATGTAATAGAGCAGCAGGAAATGCTAGCAGAATGCTTGGTTGTATAGGGAGAGGTATTAGCAGTAGAAAGAGGGAAGTGCTCATGCCATTGTACAGAACACTGGTGAGACCTCACTTGGAGTATTGTACGCAATACTGGAGACCGTATCTTCAGAAGGATATTGATACCCTAGAGAGAGTTCAGAGAAGGGCTACTAAGCTGGTTCATGGATTGCAGGATAAAACTTACCAGGAAAGGTTAAAGGATCTTAACATGTATAGCTTGGAGGAAAGACGAGACAGGGGGGATATGATAGAAACATTTAAATACATAAAGGGAATCAACACAGTAAAGGAGGAGACTATATTTAAAAGAAGAAAAACTACCACAACAAGAGGACATAGTCTTAGAGGGACTCTCCAGGCAGCCGAAATTACTCACCTGGTTCCAGCGCCGGGAACCTCGTGAAGCCGCGCCCCCTATTTTGTCAAAATGACTAAATAGGCGGGCGCGAGCAGGGAGCAATCAGATGCTTCCATTTGGAAGCATCATTGCTCCCTTGTGCGCATGCGCGGCTTCGCCGCACATGCGCACATACTTCAGAGGGCGGCATTCATACCGCCCTCTGAAGTCCTGAGCGCACTACCGCACATGTGCGCGGCCGCGAGCTGAGCTGACTGACAGCTCAGCTCGCGGTCTTTGCCCGCCCCCCTCCTCCGCTGACAGGCTGGAGAGAGAAGGCGTGCACACAGTGCCTTCTTTCTCCTGAACACGTCAGACGTATTTTAATACGTCTGACGTGTACAGGGCCTTTTTAGGGCCCTGCATGATAGGAAGTCCCTCTGGTGGCCGTCTGTGTGACGGCCCCTGGAGGTATTCCTATCAATCAATGTAAACACTGTATTTTCTCTGAAAATACAGTGTTTACATTAGATTGCCTGCAGGGAGCTATAGATCATACCTGAACAACTACATTAAGCTGTAGTTGTTCAGGTGACTATAGTGTCCCTTTAAATTAGAGGGACAAAGGTTTCAAAATAATTTCAGGAAGTATTACTTACTGAGAGGGTAGTGGATGCATGGAATAGCCTTCCAGCTGAAGTGGTAGAGGTTAACACAGTAAAGGAGTTTAAGCATGCGTGGGATAGGCATAAGGCTATCCTAACTATAAGATAAGGCCAGGGACTAATGAAAGTATTTAGAAAATTGGGCAGACTAGATGGGCCGAATGGTTCTTATCTGCCGTCACATTCTATGTTTCTGTGAAGCAGCCCGCTTTGCTGTACTACAGAAATAAACCCCCCCTCTGCACAGAAGGAGCAAGCCTTGTCTATTATTTCTATAAAATTAATCTGCAATACTATTCTCTAGACATCGAAGGTGTGTCGGCACCTTGAGAGCATTATTTTATACAAATAAGATTCAAAATACACTAAGTCCTAGCAATGCACTCAACTGTACCAGATGTAAGATTCAAAATACAGTGGTACCTCGGTTTACAAACGCCTCGGTTAACATCATTTTCAGTTTACAAATGAAAATCCATTAAATATAATGCCTCGGTTTACGATTTTTTTTTTGCAATACGACGTAAGTTTCCCAGGATGCATTGCGCCTGGGAGGTTTATAGCGCCGCCCCAGTGCATGCTGGAGTCTGTGGCATAGAGTGTGGAGGTGTTGGAGTGAGTTTTGCATCGAGTTTTGGAGTCATTCTGGAAATCTTTTGCAGCGGTTTTGAGACTTTTTAGTGCAATTTTCAAGCGGTGGAAAGATAGTGAGCTGAGCTTCGTCGTTTGCATGCCTTTTACTGTGTGTTCTGCATTGTGGGTTGGTTTCCATGCCAGCTCATTTTGACTTTTTTCTGACCTCCGGAACGCATTAATTGGTTTTCAATGCATTTCTATGGGAAACCACGTTTCGGTTTACGAATTTTTCGCAATAAGAAAAGTAAATTCCTAAACCGAGGTACCACTGTATAGTAAATTTAAAGTGAGTTTCAAATTGAAGGCTAAAATACTCAAATTGGAAAAAATTATCATAGCTACACTTTTAGTTTGACTATTTATGCCTTCAATTTGAAATTCACTTTGGATTCCTGCCAATTTTCAGTTCAGTAAATAACACTAATAGGTGACATAAACAATGACCAGATGCATTCGGTTTTCAAAAGGTTATTGCAAACACCATAACCACTTCCGTGATTTAAAGTGCTAATGGTGATGGTGCAGCGTTTCTGCTTGAAACGGTCCAATCACAGACTTCTCTCTGAGAAGATTGTGATTGGGGTGCGCAAGGGCTGCTGTGATGTTAGATGGAGGAGGTAGATCTACTCTGGGAACTTGATTCAAGGAAAGTTTAAAATCTTTTTATTTTTTTATTTTTAAAGGGGGCAAAGACAAAACAAAAAAAACTCAGTAGTTAAAAGAATTGGAGCAGGGCTGTCTTTCCTTATTAGCTCACTGGGCAGTTGCCAGGAGGTCCCACAAGCATGGGAGCCCCACCGTGATGCCCAGCGTGCCCGGCCAACAGAAGAGATTCTTTGATCTCCCCTGCCGGCCATGGAGAGTTGGCCCTGCTCTCTTGCTGCGGGCCCTCTCGGGCCGGTGACGGAGGGATCTCCTTCACGGGCCCAAAGGCCCTTTGTTGGAGATGAGAGGGAGGGAGGACCTGGAGGAAAGGGAGGGACCTGGGAGGAAGAGTGCTCCTCGCAGGCTCCAGACAGCATTCTGCGTGTGGGAGGACAGGAGATAGCCTGCAGCCAGAGGAGCTGCAAGCTGTACAGAACTTGATGTAGATTAATTTAGAAATAAACAAATATGTTTAAATGTCTCTGTTCCTGTCCAAATCTGAGATGATTAAATTGCGTATACGCAGAAGTAAGCTCACACTGACACATGGAGTTCAGGTTAAAAGCACTTCAGAAAATTTAATGCAATCTGGCTGGAAAACAGTTATGCAGATCTTTTTAAAGGCAAAATGACATCATCATTGAATATCAGATAATAACAAATAAACATCATTAATTGGATTAAATGTTATGTGACTATATCAGTGTCCACCCATCAATATTATTAATTGGATCAAAAACTAAGTGGTTAGCTTCGTGTCCACCCACCAAGAGGTGGTATTATTTTAGACACGGGTGGGGACAAGGGGGTCTTGAGCGTCATTTTACACGGTCGGTGATGTCAGATCTCGTGGTCAGGTGCAAGGTCTCTTATGAATAGAACATTTCATTACTACAGTGTTCTCATGGCCTTCAATTTATACTATGTTGCGAGTTAGGGGAAATTCAGCAGTTCCTGGGTTAGTCATATCTTTATGGAAAAATACAGTCTTTGTCTATTGTGTTAAATGTGCTGAGCAATTCTGTCATGTAATGTAGTTTTCATATGGAGAAGTCAGGTTATGAGGACAAAATGGAGGATTTGTCACAGCATCAGGTTAAAATGGAGTTAGTGCAATAATTCAATACAAGTACAATAAAGATTTTTTAATAATTCTACATCAAACTCACCACCACCGGACCACCATGGCTGACTGTGTCCCCCCCTCTTTCACCAAAGGTCATTAATCATTATTTTTAAAAACCTTTTTGAAATGATTTTTAAAAAAAAAAACATTTGCTCCCTGAAAAATAAATACCTCTTATACACAGCACCCTCTCTCACACACACTGCACACCATATACACAGCACCCTCTCACACACACAGCACCCCTTATACGCAACATCCTTTCACACACAGACACAGCACCCCTTATACACAGCACCTTCATACAAAGAACCCTCTCACACACACAGCACCCCTCTCACACACACAGCACCCCTTATACACAGCACCCCTTATACACAGCACCTTCATACACAGAACCCTCACACACACCCACAGCAACCCTTATACACAGCACCCTCATACAAAGAACCCTCTCACACACACACACAGCACCCCTCTCACACACACAGCACCCCTCTCACACACACACACACAGCACCCCTTATACACAGCACCCCTTATACACATCACCCTCATACATAGAACCCTCTCACACACACATCCACAGCACCCCTTATACACAGCACCCCTTATACACAGTACCTTCTCACACACGCACACACACAGCACCCTTCACAAACAGCACCCCTGACACACAGCACCCTTCACAAACACACTGTATCCCTCAAAAAAACACTGCCCCCCTCACACACAAACACATACACCGCACCCCTCACTGCAGTCTGGGCGTATTCAGCAGTGTGTGTGTGTTTTGTATTCAGCAGTCTGGGTGTATTTAGCAGTCTCTGTGTATTCACCAGTGTGTGTGTATTCAGCAGCCTGTGTGTATTCAGCAGTCTCTCTGTGTGTTTGTTTGTGTGTGTGTGTGTGTATTCAGCGGATTGTGTGAATGTATTCAGCAGTCTGTGTGTACTCAGCAGTCTGTGTGCATGCACTCCGCAGTCAGTCAGTGTGCGTATTCAGTAGTCTGTGTGTGCGTGTATTCGACAGTCTGTGTGTACGTGTATTCAGCAGTCTATGACTATATTCAGCAGTCTGTGTGTATGTATGTATTGCATTTGGTGAAGGTACCAATATCTAAGCCTAATTTTATCGATAATTTACATGTTTATTCCTGTGAGTTGTTGTGTAGGCAGGGCCCCAGTGCACAGCTTTGCCCAGGGGTCCATAATGCTGTTAAGATAGCACTGGATTGGAATAACCCTTTTTCAAATGTTTTCTGTTCACTCAGAAGCAGATCAGCATTAAAACATCAACTCCAATTAAACCCCTCATGCGTAGCTTCACATTATCATAATGAAATATCCCTAGAAGGCATTATTTGTAAGCATGATTACCTTGATAAACTTGTTTGGGCAGAGCCTTGATCACCTACTGTTCCCTTATGCCAAACCTGTTAGAAATGTTTCAGAAAAAAAGGGAATTCCAAATCTATGCAGAAAAAAGGGGAATCCGAGGCACATCCGCAACATGCATTTCTATGTAGTGGTGCTTCCGTAAAAGACCAAAATACAGATTAAGGAACAACGGTCAAATCGGTGCAGATTTGGAATCCAGACCAGATTTCTATTGGGCAGAGCACCCCACCCATCTATAGGTGTCCCATTGTAGGTGACCACAGGAAAGTATAAATGTAAGAGAGTTTATGGAAGCAGATTGGGGAGTATGTATTGCATTTAGCATTTTAATCTCCCTTGTTAAAATTAGTATAGGGCCCACCGATATTGGGGTACTGTGACGTAGTGGTGGGCTACTGGGCTTAACACAATATGGCCATATGGTGTAACTGAATCCACATATTTGTTTGCGTAGATATGTGATTTTAAGTAGCCGTGTTCAATGCAAATTTTTATTATTTTTGTGTGTGCACTGTTCCTTAGTCTGTATTTTGTTAGAAAAGTTTGTCTTGTTTTACTCATTGTACGTTGCTCCAGAATGTTGGTACTGTATAAATAACCGTAATTGGCCAATTGCAGGCCTATAGGAGAACAAAATGCAAAACTATTTTAACTATATGTACACAGTCATGGGGGGCAAAAAATTGAATTCTATGGTTTTACATATCCGAACATAATAACAATTATCTGTTCCTTAGCAGGTTTTAAAATTGGGGAACTACAAACTCAGATGAACAACAATACATGATATATTACACATGACATGATTTAATTAACAAAGATAAAGTCAGAATGGAGAAGTCATGTGTGAAAAACGAAGTACACCTTATGACTCAATAGCTTGTAGAATCGCCTTTAGCAGCAATAACTTGAAGTTATCATTTTCTGTATGATTTTATCAGTCTCTCACATCATTGTGGAGGAATTTTGGCCCACTCTTCTTTACAATGTTGATTCAGTATTTTGAAGTTGGTTGGCATTTGTTTATGCATAGCTCTCTATGCATAGGTCCCGCCACAGCATTTCTATCGGGTGGAGGTCTGGACTTTGACTGGGACATTGAAACACCTTGATTCTTTTCTTTTTCAGCCATGCTGCTATAGATTTGCTGGTGTGCTTTTGACTGTCCTGTTGAATAACCCAATTTTGGGCAAGCTGTATGAATGCATTTTTTCCATAATGCATTCAAAAAGTGGTAGTTTTGGTATGTGTGTATTTTGGGAGCCCCTAGAAATAAGATCTTAAAAAATAATTTGTTTTGTCCATTAGGACAAAAATAGCACTGCACATGCGCTGGTCACCAGATGGAAGACTGTAACAACAGACAGACAACGGACAGACAAGTACCAATTACAGACATACAACAGTAAAACATCCCCACAATACATCCTGGCTTCCTCCCCTCTGCCCTGGAGATAATTGAGAAGTAATTCAATTATCTCCCAGGACAAAGGCAAAACTCCATTACACACGTGGGGACACAAAAACAGCAAACACTTTAAAATACATAAAGTCACCTTTTACACATAAAACACAGACATTTCACATATTCCCAGATAGCTCAGGTCTGAGTGCACATTATTAGGTGAATGGCACTCAGACCACACGAATACAGTTTAATTGCCATGGAGCCAAAGTCTTTAATTCCACGAACAGGCTCCATGGCATGGCTATCTGGGTTAAAACATTCACATAAAATGAACTACCGAAGTTCCAGGTGTTTGCTAAATTGTCCCGAATAGGAACCAGGGAGCTGGAGGCTCAGCGGTGCCTGCACGTAAAAGTGTCCGCTTTCAGTGCATGAAAGCCAGGCAGAAAAGCGCTGGCTGCCCGGGGAGCTCCAGAACACCGCCATAGTGTGGCGGCTAGGTGTAACCGCGACCACCCAGTAACAATCAATTAAGCTTCGGTTAACCGCAGCTACTGGGTGGTCAATTGCCGGCACACGCTCGTTAAGCCGCGGTTAACCGCGGCTTCAGGGAGGTCGATAGGAGGCACACGCCAGCTTCTGGGTGGCCCATTAACAGCGCCGGCCGGCTTCCCACGGCTCTGGGGAGGTTGAAAAAGGGCTGTTTGTTCGGTAGATAGAATCTACCGAACGGCTGTGCAGAAAGGAAGAAATAAATCTTTCTGCACAGTAAAATTAACCCGTTAACTGCCGGTCCATAATCCAAAGGCAGCAGGCGGGAAACCAGGCTCCTCCAATGCAATGTGGCAAGATTGGTCTCGTCACATCGAGATACAATTATTTAAGGTACATTATATCTGTTTGAAAGTGAAACCAGTTTTTTTTTTCATGCAGGCTCTGTCAATCATAGCCAGGGAAGGTGTGGCTAGGGCTGCATAAACAGAAACAAAGTGATTTGACTCCTAAATGACAGTGATTTGAGCAGTGAAATTGCAGGGGAATGATCTATACACTAAAACAGCTTTATTTAGCTAAAGTAATTTAGGTGACTATAGTGTTCCTTTAATTTCTGTCCGTCCCCCCCCCGCATTAAAACCTATAGGGGTCACTATGAACCCCATATTAATAAAAGGGAGGTTAAATTCCCAGATTTTACTAGTAACATGACGTAAAGTCATGATTTTATTAAAGACACGGAGGCGAGTATTATGCATAACTCTTTCTTTATTTCCTCAGCAGCAAAGATAGAGGAATATAAATATTATCAAAAGTGAAAGAAAAAACTGAACAGGCACAACAGGCAACCAATCACATAGTAGAGGAAGTAGCTATATAAGTCCTGTGTCTCCCACAATCCCCCTCTTTCTTGCGAAACCGAAGACCAGGTAAGATGAACGATGTCCCACTTGATCCAAACAGGAAACGGGAAACAATGTGATAACTTCAAGCTAAAAGAGATAGAAAAATATGGTAATTTCCAAACTCAAAACTGTAGACTTACCAAACTTAACTGTGAGGAGTCACAAATAAAAGAACTGGATTCTGGAATAGAGAATATATTAAAGATTAGAAACCAGCATAAAACTTACAAAATCATCAAAAACATGATATAAACATGATATAAACACAGACCTAATTGAAAACATACCTGAATAGTACCGGAGCATCTCCTATCCCAAATCCACACCGGGAGGGTGGGAGGGAATAATACTCGCCTCCGTGTCTTTAATAAAATCATGACTTTACGTCATGTTACTAGTAAAATCTGGGAATTTTATTAAAGACACGGAGGCTCATATTATGCAAGTTCAAAGCTGTGCAATCACCCGAGATGCGATGTGTTCAATTGGTCTGAAATAGAATTCTCGAAAGGTCGATTCTCGCGACCAATCTGCTGCCCGCATAATGTCTTCCATACGACAACTGACCGTAGATGCCTTCGAAGCCATCGCGCCCCTCACAGAGTGAGGTGTGAACACCGAGGTGTCTATACCCGCCGAAGACAATAGCCAACGTAACCAGCGTCCCAGGGTAGGTGTCGAGACCGGACGGTGGGGCGATTTAAAGGACGTAAGGGGCGTGTAACATCCAGATAAACTTTGATACAGTCCACCGGGCAGAGCGCCGGACAACCAGAAAACCTAGGGTAAGTGAACGATTGGATGCGGATTTAGTCCTTCTGGATACGTCAAAAGTAACGCCTTCCGGAGTAAAGGCAATGGCGTCCCAATCCAGGGCTCTGACATCGGAGACCCTCTTACAAGAAATCAAACAGAGTAACATCACTAGTTTGGACGACAACTGTTTAAGAGTCAGATCTTGGTTAGGATACCACGATGAT
This sequence comes from Pelobates fuscus, assembly GCF_036172605.1. Taxonomy (NCBI): domain Eukaryota; kingdom Metazoa; phylum Chordata; class Amphibia; order Anura; family Pelobatidae; genus Pelobates; species Pelobates fuscus. The sequence goes on along the minus strand of NC_086322.1, from coordinate 265,172,708 downwards.
AGGAACTGCAACATAATGTTGACATCCCAAAAGGCAGAGAAACGAGGTCGAGGGGGACGAGCAAGGCGAATACCCTTGAGAAGGCGACACACAAAGGGATGTCTGCCAACAGGGGAACTGTTCAAACCCTTATGACCGGCCGAAATGGGCGATCTGAAGAGGTTGATCGTGCGATAAGCCTTGCCCGAGTCGAACAGGAACGTGAGGAATTCCAGGATCAAATGTAGAGGGGCAGATACGGGATCCATTGCCCGTTCCAGGCACCAACCAGACCATGATCTCCATGAAGCTCGGTAAGCTGCTCGTGTACCCGGAGCCCAGGCGTTATCGAGGAGCATGAGAGTTGATCGCGGAACGTCTGGGACAACCCAGGGTCCCCTGAAAGGAACCACGCCATCAGGGGTAACTGGTGTCGTAACACTAGTTCGTGTGAGTTCCAATCCGGATCCAGAAGGAGTTCCGGGAAGACCGGTATCAATCGAGGGTAGTCTATCGACAATTCCACCAACCGAGGGAACCATGGTCGAGACCTCCATAGAGGGGTGACAAGTGCCAGACAGCAGTCGTGCCGAACCAACTTCGAGATCGTGCGAGCGATCATGTTGAATGGGGGAAATGCGTACAGGCGACCCCGAGGCCATTCCTGGAGAAATGCATCCGTCGCCACCGCAGCCGGATACGGCCTCCAACTGAAGAATTTCGGGAGCTGCGTGTTCAGTCTCGAAGCAAACAGATCTAACCTGAACATTCCCCATAACTCGGCTATGCTCCGGAACACAGAAGCGTGTAAACGCCAATCTCCAGAGTCTCTTAAGTGTCTGGAATTCCAATCCGCCCCCGAATTGTCCAGACCTGGGATGTGCTATACCGTCACCGAGACGTTGTTGTAAAGGCAAAACTGCCAGAATTCGTTCGCTAGAATCGCCAACATCTTGGATTTGGTCCCCCCGAGGTGATTTATGTAACGGACCGCTGACACGTTGTCCATCTTGAGAAGAACGCAGCAATTCGCCCGCTCTGGGGTGAGGCTGCGGATCGCGAAGGCCCCCGCCAGGAGTTCCAAGCAGTTGATGTGAAGCAACTTCTCTGTGTCGGACCATCTGCCGCCTGTGGAAACGTCGCCACAACGAGCACCCCAGCCGTGCAAGCTGGCATCGGACTCTATCACCACGTCCGGGGCGGAACCGAAAATGGCTCTCCCGTTCCACGCCTCCATGTGTGCCAACCACCATTCTAACTCGTCTCTGGACTCCGCGTCCAAGCGTATCCAAGATTCGTAGGAGTGGCCCAGTCGAAGGTGTGACCCTTTGAGCCGTTGAAGGGCTCTGTAATGTAGTGGGCCCGGGAAGATCGCCTGAATAGAGGCTGCGAGGAGGCCAATAATTCTCGCCAATTGTCTTACTGACAAGTCCGAAACACGAAGAGCCCTCCGGATTTCCTTCTGGATGGCTTTCATCTTGGAATCCGGTAGAAACAGAAACTGTTGGACGGAATCCACTTTGAAGCCCAGAAATTCTATCGCCTGGCGGGGGTCAGGACCGATTTTGTCCCAATTGATCAGAAATCCCAAACCTTGTAAAAGGTCGGTCGTCCATTCCAAGTGTAGTAGGAGGTCTGCCTTTGACTGGGACAAGATCAGAATGTCGTCCAGGTAAATAATTCGGAGGAATGCTACCACCGGCTTCAAGAGCTTGGTGAAGCACCAAGGAGCCGAAGAGAGACCGAAAGGCAGACAGGTGAAGCGCCATCGACGGCCATGCCAAGTGAAATGTAGGTAGTCCCTGCAGTCTGCAGCAATGGGAACCGTGAAGTAAGCGTCCTTCAGGTCCAGTTTGGCCAGCCAATCCGCCTGGCGTAGAAGGTCTCTGAGGCAGTGTATGCCTTCCATCTGGAAATGTTGGTAACGCAGGAAAGCATTGAGAGGGCGAAGATTTATCACGGGGCGAACTCCACTCCCTTTCTTCGGTACTAGGAACAAGTTGCTCGTAAAGCCTCTTGCGGCGAACGGCAGTTCCTCTATTGTGCCCTTGGACAACATTTCCACGACTTCCGCGGAAATCATCTCGTCCTGATCTGGTGGAAGAGACAGTTCTCTGGGGGGACAAAACTGGACAGGCATAGAAACGAACTCTAGGCGATATCCCCTTACACACTGTAGTACCCAAGCATCTGAGGTCAGTGCCACCCACCTGTGATAAAACAAGGCTAACCTCCCCGCTACCTGAACCTGAGCGGGAGGGGAAGAAGGGGTACTCACCGTAAGGACGTCTGTTTGGAGCGCCACTGCGGGGGTATCTGGAACCCCAAGCTCTGCCTCTGGCTGGGAAGAAGGTGGGTGATCTCGGGTCTTGGAAGCCTCGTGGTGGAAAAAAGGAACCTCTGGGTGCTCGGAACGAGCCTCTGTAACCGCGGCCAGGCGGACGGTTCCTGCTATGCCCGGCCCCTCCAAAAACCTTGGGCGTGAACATGCGCTTCATGTTCACCTGCGCTTTATCAATTGCCGTAAAGGTCTTTACATAGGAGCCCATGTCTTTGACAAAGGAGGAGCCGAACAGTAAGCCCTCCTCAGTCGGGTCAGGTTCTGTCACTGTCATAGCGGCCAGCTTAGGGTCGATCTTTAAGACGATTGCCTTACGCCTCTCGGAGGACATAGCCGTATTAGCATTGCCCAGCAGGCATATAGCCCGCTGGACCCATCCAATGGCCACATCCACATCCAAAATTGAGTCCCCAGATTTGGCAGCCTCGAGAACCTCGTATAGCTTCGATAGGGGCCCCAGAGTATCCAGGATCTTGTCCTGGCACCCTTTCAGGGAGTGGTCAAGGCCCTTCTTGGGCTTCCAGCCCGACTTATTGAGGAATTGGGCAATTTGGGGGTCAATATCCGGGGTTCTGCCGGCGGCGCCGGGGAGGGAAGGTCTCGGGCATTCGGCGCGCAGTTTATTGCGGCCTTCTTTAGAGAGCGGGGTGCGAATACGCTTAGTCACGTACTGGGCAATATGGTCTGGGGGAACCCACTCAGCGGACCTGGGGTGCCGCAGGTCGTCAGGGTCGAACAGGGGGTTACCCTGCGGGTCAAGAATCGCCTTGGTATCCCCAGAGGCGTCTAACAAGTGGCCACTGGCCTTGGCAGAGGAGCCCGAGGGGGTCACGCCCGTAAGGGGCAAATCCTCGCCAGATTCACCTTCGTCAAAGGAGTCATATCCCATAAGGTCGGACTCGTCCTCCACACTCCGGTCGGTATCCGACCCATCATCTAGGGCCCTAGCCCTTTTCCATAGTCTAGCCTTTTTAGCCCGGCCAGGGCCTCTTTTGCGCGTGGGGTGCGCGCTATCAGTGACCGCTTCCAGCGTGTCATTCATGGCAGGTAGCAGTGGGAGCCGACATTTTTGGATTTGGCCTTAGCCTTACGTGCCCCAGGCACTGTCTGGGCAGGGGAAGGGGACCCCCCACCCTGGGAAGCTGGGGTGGTTACTGCAGGTAAAACCATTGAATGCAGGGAGTGGGTAAATGAGGAGGAGACAGCCCCCATGGCTGAGGCAATAGCCTTCTGCAGTGAGGAAGCCATAGTGGCTTCAAGCAAAGCTTGAAATTCCTGAGAGGCCATAGCACTCTCAGTAGTCTCCATGGTAAAGTCCCCAGAGGGATCTGCAGGCCCATCATCCCTATCCTGCATGATGGCAATAATTTGTAAGAGCTAACTGTAAACTAATGAAATAGGGCAGGAGAGAACTAAAAGGGTTGAGTAACCCACAGAGAAAAGCAATAAGGAATATTCAGACCGTTAGTGTGCCCGGGAGGGATCGAGGCGACCGACTGCACGGCACTAGGAGGCAGACCGCATGGAGGTCCGTCCCAAAATGGCCGCCGCACGCGAGGGAAGTGCTCGCGGCCGTGCACCCGTCGGGGGAAGGGGCGCGTGCACTCTGCCCGCGCGGGAAGTCCGTGAGCAGGCAGGGAAGTGCACGTAGCCGCGGTCGTGCTGAAAGGACCGGCCGCGGCAAAAATCACTGTCTGCACCCGTGAGAGGGAGCAAGGGAAAGGCAGGGAGAAAAATCTCCCGGTAAAGGGGAAAAACCCCCAGGGATCCCCAAGGCACACTAAGCGGAGCACAAAAAATAAAAACGATGCAAATACAACTTAAACAAGGGATGCATCAATAAAAGCAACACCAAAGTACATTCAGTAAATAGCAATAATAATAAGAAATACCACAATCAAAGTGCAATAAGTAAGAGAGCTAAACATGGATACTTAGCTGTCTGAGGAAGCAGCAAAGAAAGAGGGGGATCGTGGGAGACACAGGACTTATATAGCTACTTCCTCTACTATGTGATCGGTTGCCTGTTGTGCCTGTTCAGTTTTTTCTTTCACTTTTGATAATATTTATATTCCTCTATCTTTGCTGCTGAGGAAATAAAGAAAGAGTTATGCATAATATGAGCCTCCGTGTCTTTAATAAAATCCTCCCGCATGCCACAAGTAGGGGCATGTTGCCTAAAAGCAAACAGCCAGTGGCTACTCGCTGTCATTTAAAACTACTAGTGACTGGGCAGTTCAATGAACTGAAGTGGTTCATGAGCCTATAATGTCCCTTTAACAGGTTAAACTGTTCTCAAACAGTTTAAACCCAAAGGCTCGATCCAATACCAGATCCCAAGCGGCATCCAGCTATTGCTGCTCAGTTGCTAGCTCAATAAGGGGGGACCTGGTACAGGTCCCTCCACTCCTTCATGGTGGGGAACCCAAATAACTAAAATGAGGGGGACATAGTGCCCCTCCTCCCGCACCCATGACCGTCGGGTGGGGACTTAAATTAAATAAATAATAGGAGGGACCCAGGATCCCACCCATGAGCGGCAGGTGGGGACCCTAATTAAATAAATAATGGAGGGACCTAATGTCCCCCCCAGGTCCCCACCCATAAGCAGCGGGCTCCCCATTATTTATTTATTTAGGGTCCCCACCCGCCACTCATAGCTGCCCAGTCACTAGTAGTTTTAAATTACAACGAGCAGCCACTGGCTGCTCGCTGCTTAGGCGACATGCGCCTACTCGCAGCATGCCGTGAGTAGGGGCATGTGGGAGGGTTAAACCTCCCTTTTATTAATATGGGGGCCATAGTGACCCCCATAGGTTTTAATGTAAGGGGGGGAAGGAATTAATATTTAATACAAGGAGGGAGATGGTAGCGCTGCCGGCTTCCTCCTTGGGGTTAATTCCCCTGCAGCACGGAGTCTATTAAACGAAAGAACTAAAAGGTAATGCATTCAGCATTTCCCCCTTCGTTTAGTCTATATTTCGGATGTAGGGCTTTCGTTTTTATGTTTTAGTAAACCAATACGAAAAAAATTGCATTTTCGGACGAAATCTTATTTGTACGAAAACGAATGTACATGTCTTAAAAAACAGCTAAGTTGGAAAAAACTAAACAGTTCGTGATGATTTTAGCTCTGTTATTATCGCCACAATTTAAAATTGATCAGGAGTTTCTGACTAATCACACTCGTGGATATAACCTGCTGGTGGCTCATATAATCCAAAACATGCATATGATATACGCCATTTTCAGCGAAACTCATGTAGAATGATAAGGCTTTAACTGCTATGATGTATATGTATGGTAGGCAATGGTCTGCTTACATCCAAATCAGGTGAACGGTGTAGGAATTACAACAGTTTGTATTTGTGCCTCCCACTTTTCAAGGAACCAAAAGTAATGGGACAATTAGCTGCTCAGCTGTTCCATGGCCAGGTGTGTATTATTCCCTCATTATCCCATTTACAAGGAGCAGATAAAAGGTCCAGAGTTCATTTCAAGTGTGCTATTTGCATTTGGAATCTGTTGCTGCCAACTCTCAATATGAGATCCACAGAGCTGTCACTATCAGTGAAGCAAGCCATCATTAGGCTAAAAAAACAAAACAAACCCATCAGAGAGATAGCAAAAATATTAGGTGTGGCCAAATCAACTGTTTGGAACATCCTTAAAAATAAAGAACGCACCGGTGAGCTCAACAACACCAAAAGACCTGGAAGACCACGGAAAACAACTGTGGTGGATGACCGAAGAATTCTTTCCCTGGTGAAGAAAACACCCTTCACAACAGTTGGCCAGATCAAGAACACTCTCCAGGAGGTAGGTGTATGTGTGTCATAGTCAACAATCAAGAGAAGACTTCACCAGAGTGAATACAGAGGGTTCACCACAAGATGTAAACCATTGGTGAGCCTCAAAAACAGGAAGGTCAGATTAGAGTTTGCCAAACAACATCTAAAAAAGCCTTCACAGTTCTGGAACAACAGACCAAGATCAACTTGTACCAGAGTGATGGGAAGAGAAGAGTATGGAGAAGGAAAGGAATTGTTCATGAACCAAAGCATACCACCTCATCAGTGAAGCATGGTGGTGGTAGTGTCATGGCGTGGGCATGTATGGCTGCCAATGTAACTGGTACTCTTGTATTTATTGATGATGTGACTGCTGACAAAAGCAGCAGGATGAATTCTTTGTTTCGGGCAATATTATTTGCTCATATTTAGCCAAATGCTTCAGAACTCATTGGACGGCGCTTCACTATGCAGATGGACAATGACCCGAAGCATACTGCAAAAGCCACCAAAGAGTTTTTTAGGGTGCTGTGTGGGGGGGGGGGGTAGGGTGCTGTGTGTGTGGGGGGGGTAGGGTGCTGTGTGTGTTTGGGGGAAAGGGTGCTGTGGGTGTGGGGGGGTAGGGGTGCTGTGGGTGTGGGGGGGTAGGGGTACTGTGTGTGGGAGGGGTAGGGGTACTGTGTGTGGGGGGGACAACCCAGGGTCCCCTGTAAGGAACCACGCCATCAGGGGTAACTGGTGTCGTAACACTAGTTCGTGTGAGTTCCAATCCGGATCCAGAAGGAGTTCCGGGAAGACCGGTATCAATCGAGGGTAGTCTATCGACAATTCCACCAACCGAGGGAACCATGGTCGAGACCTCCATAGAGGGGTGACAAGTGCCAGACAGCAGTCGTGCCGAACCAACTTCGAGATCGTGCGAGCGATCATGTTGAATGGGGGAAATGCGTACAGGCGACCCCGAGGCCATTCCTGGAGAAATGCATCCGTCGCCACCGCAGCCGGATACGGCCTCCAACTGAAGAATTTCGGGAGCTGCGTGTTCAGTCTCGAAGCAAACAGATCTGACCTGAACATTCCCCATAACTCGGCTATGCTCCGGAACACAGAAGCGTGTAAACGCCAATCTCCAGAGTCTCTTAAGTGTCTGGAATTCCAATCCGCCCCCGAATTGTCCAGACCTGGGATGTGCTATACCGTCACTGCCAGAATTCTTTCGCTAGAATCGCCAACATCTTGGATTTGGTCCCCCGAGGTGATTTATGTAACGGACCGCTGACACGTTGTCCATCTTGAGAAGAACGCAGCAATTCGCCCGCTCTGGGGTGAGGCTGCGGATCGCGAAGGCCCCCGCCAGGAGTTCCAAGCAGTTGATGTGAAGCAACTTCTCTGTGTCGGACCATCTGCCGCCTGTGGAAACGTCGCCACAACGAGCACCCCAGCCGTGCAAGCTGGCATCGGACTCTATCACCACGTCCGGGGCGGAACCGAAAATGGCTCTCCCGTTCCACGCCTCCATGTGTGCCAACCACCATTCTAACTCGTCTCTGGACTCCGCGTCCAAGCGTATCCGAGATTCGTAGGAGTGGCCCAGTCGAAGGTGTGACCCTTTGAGCCGTTGAAGGGCTCTGTAATGTAGTGGGCCCGGGAAGATCGCCTGAATAGAGGCTGCGAGGAGGCCAATAATTCTCGCCAATTGTCTTACTGACAAGTCCGAAACACGAAGAGCCCTCCGGATTTCCTTCTGGATGGCTTTCATCTTGGAATCCGGTAGAAACAGAAACTGTTGGACGGAATCCACTTTGAAGCCCAGAAATTCTATCGCCTGGCGGGGGTCAGGACCGATTTTGTCCCAATTGATCAGAAATCCCAAACCTTGTAAAAGGTCGGTCGTCCATTCCAAGTGTAGTAGGAGGTCTGCCTTTGACTGGGACAAGATCAGAATGTCGTCCAGGTAAATAATTCGGAGGAATGCTACCACCGGCTTCAAGAGCTTGGTGAAGCACCAAGGAGCCGAAGAGAGACCGAAAGGCAGACAGGTGAAGCGCCATCGACGGCCATGCCAAGTGAAATGTAGGTAGTCCCTGCAGTCTGCAGCAATGGGAACCGTGAAGTAAGCGTCCTTCAGGTCCAGTTTGGCCAGCCAATCCGCCTGGCGTAGAAGGTCTCTGAGGCAGTGTATGCCTTCCATCTGGAAATGTTGGTAACGCAGGAAAGCATTGAGAGGGCGAAGATTTATCACGGGGCGAACTCCACTCCCTTTCTTCGGTACTAGGAACAAGTTGCTCGTAAAGCCTCTTGCGGCGAACGGCAGTTCCTCTATTGTGCCCTTGGACAACATTTCCACGACTTCCGCGGAAATCATCTCGTCCTGATCTGGTGGAAGAGACAGTTCTCTGGGGGGACAAAACTGGACAGGCATAGAAACGAACTCTAGGCGATATCCCCTTACACACTGTAGTACCCAAGCATCTGAGGTCAGTGCCACCCACCTGTGATAAAACAAGGCTAACCTCCCCGCTACCTGAACCTGAGCGGGAGGGGAAGAAGGGGTACTCACCGTAAGGACGTCTGTTTGGAGCGCCACTGCGGGGGTATCTGGAACCCCAAGCTCTGCCTCTGGCTGGGAAGAAGGTGGGTGATCTCGGGTCTTGGAAGCCTCGTGGTGGAAAAAAGGAACCTCTGGGTGCTCGGAACGAGCCTCTGTAACCGCGGCCAGGCGGACGGTTCCTGCTACGCCCGGCCCCTCCAAAAACCTTGGGCGTAAACATGCGCTTCATGTTCACCTGCGCTTTATCAATTGCCGTAAAGGTCTTTACATAGGAGCCCATGTCTTTGACAAAGGAGGAGCCGAACAGTAAGCCCTCCTCAGTCGGGTCAGGTTCTGTCACTGTCATAGCGGCCAGCTTAGGGTCGATCTTTAAGACGATCGCCTTACGCCTCTCGGAGGACATAGCCGTATTAGCATTGCCCAGCAGGCATATAGCCCGCTGGACCCATCCAATGGCCACATCCACATCCAAAATTGAGTCCCCAGATTTGGCAGCCTCGAGAACCTCGTATAGCTTCGATAGGGGCCCCAGAGTATCCAGGATCTTGTCCTGGCACCCTTTCAGGGAGTGGTCAAGGCCCTTCTTGGGCTTCCAGCCCGACTTATTGAGGAATTGGGCAATTTGGGGGTCAATATCCGGGGTTCTGCCGGCGGCGCCGGGGAGGGAAGGTCTCGGGCATTCGGCGCGCAGTTTATTGCGGCCTTCTTTAGAGAGCGGGGTGCGAATACGCTTAGTCACGTACTGGGCAATATGGTCTGGGGGAACCCACTCAGCGGACCTGGGGTGCCGCAGGTCGTCAGGGTCGAACAGGGGGTTACCCTGCGGGTCAAGAATCGCCTTGGTATCCCCAGAGGCGTCTAACAAGTGGCCACTGGCCTTGGCAGAGGAGCCCGAGGGGGTCACGCCCGTAAGGGGCAAATCCTCGCCAGATTCACCTTCGTCAAAGGAGTCATATCCCATAAGGTCGGACTCGTCCTCCACACTCCGGTCGGTATCCGACCCATCATCTAGGGCCCTAGCCCTTTTCCATAGTCTAGCCTTTTTAGCCCGGCCAGGGCCTCTTTTGCGCGTGGGGTGCGCGCTATCAGTGACCGCTTCCAGCGTGTCATTCATGGCAGGTAGCAGTGGGAGCCGACATTTTTGGATTTGGCCTTAGCCTTACGTGCCCCAGGCACTGTCTGGGCAGGGGAAGGGGACCCCCCACCCTGGGAAGCTGGGGTGGTTACTGCAGGTAAAACCATTGAATGCAGGGAGTGGGTAAATGAGGAGGAGACAGCCCCCATGGCTGAGGCAATAGCCTTCTGCAGTGAGGAAGCCATAGTGGCTTCAAGCAAAGCTTGAAATTCCTGAGAGGCCATAGCACTCTCAGTAGTCTCCATGGTAAAGTCCCCAGAGGGATCTGCAGGCCCATCATCCCTATCCTGCATGATGGCAATAATTTGTAAGAGCTAACTGTAAACTAATGAAATAGGGCAGGAGAGAACTAAAAGGGTTGAGTAACCCACAGAGAAAAGCAATAAGGAATATTCAGACCGTTAGTGTGCCCGGGAGGGATCGAGGCGACCGACTGCACGGCACTAGGAGGCAGACCGCATGGAGGTCCGTCCCAAAATGGCCGCCGCACGCGAGGGAAGTGCTCGCGGCCGTGCACCCGTCGGGGGAAGGGGCGCGTGCACTCTGCCCGCGCGGGAAGTCCGTGAGCAGGCAGGGAAGTGCACGTAGCCGCGGTCGTGCTGAAAGGACCGGCCGCGGCAAAAATCACTGTCTGCACCCGTGAGAGGGAGCAAGGGAAAGGCAGGGAGAAAAGTCTCCCGGTAAAGGGGAAAAACCCCCAGGGATCCCCAAGGCACACTAAGCGGAGCACAAAAAATAAAAACGATGCAAATACAACTTAAACAAGGGATGCATCAATAAAAGCAACACCAAAGTACATTCAGTAAATAGCAATAATAATAAGAAATACCACAATCAAAGTGCAATAAGTAAGAGAGCTAAACATGGATACTTAGCTGTCTGAGGAAGCAGCAAAGAAAGAGGGGGATCGTGGGAGACACAGGACTTATATAGCTACTTCCTCTACTATGTGATCGGTTGCCTGTTGTGCCTGTTCAGTTTTTTCTTTCACTTTTGATAATATTTATATTCCTCTATCTTTGCTGCTGAGGAAATAAAGAAAGAGTTATGCATAATATGAGCCTCCGTGTCTTTAATAAAATCCTCCCGCATGCCACAAGTAGGGGCATGTTGCCTAAAAGCAAACAGCCAGTGGCTACTCGCTGTCATTTAAAACTACTAGTGACTGGGCAGTTCAATGAACTGAAGTGGTTCATGAGCCTATAATGTCCCTTGACCGGTGTATAGTCGCCATATGGGCTGGCGGAACCTTGGACAACAAACCCCCCACATACCTAACCCAATAACACACTGACACCTGGTATATGGGAAAATTTGTCCACAGCTTTATTAAATAATTTATAATATATATAACGATAATATTGCTTTAAATAAGTTAACATATAAACATGGGTCATTGCCCCCACCTTCCGCCCCTCTCATCCGTATCCTTCTTTTTAATAGAGGGCAATGACCCCCAACATAACAAATACAAATATGTAACGACATTTTCCAACCTCGCCAACTTGAACCGAACAAGTGCCAACCATAAGTAACCATGGCAGGGGTATACCCGGATACCCCTGCCCCACCAGGTTCTGAGCCACCTCCAGGACTCGAAACCACCATTGACCATAATTCCACTTTTTTCCATGTTCCTCACGTTCCTCATAGGGAGCCTATGTCCTCTCTCTCAGCTCCCTATCCCGCCGCTGTGAAAAAACGGGAAACCCATATCTAAACATAAATATATAGGGAGGGTGGGCGGGACAAACTGAACCGGGTAGGAAATTAGAAGTGAACCTTACAAAATGGCTCCTCCCTTAAATAGCCAAACCCACATATCCCATAACCCACCTGTCCTGTCTGTTCCTCCTGGGCCCGCCTCCTAACCCCTGTCAAGGCCCTGTTCCGCTTAAGCTGCGCTTTGGCTACATGGGGCTACATGACCGGTGTATAGTCGCCATATGGGCTGGCGGAACCTTGGACAACAAACCCCCCACATACCTAACCCAATAACACACTGACACCTGGTATATGGGAAAATTTGTCCACAGCTTTATTAAATAATTTATAATATATATAACGATAATATTGCTTTAAATAAGTTAACATATAAACATGGGTCATTGCCCCCACCTTCCGCCCCTCTCATCCGTATCCTTCTTTTTAATAGAGGGCAATGACCCCCAACATAACAAATACAAATATGTAACGACATTTTCCAACCTCGCCAACTTGAACCGAACAAGTGCCAACCATAAGTAACCATGGCAGGGGTATACCCGGATACCCCTGCCCCACCAGGTTCTGAGCCACCTCCAGGACTCGAAACCACCATTGACCATAATTCCACTTTTTTCCATGTTCCTCACGTTCCTCATAGGGAGCCTATGTCCTCTCTCTCAGCTCCCTATCCCGCCACAAGCTCAGACCTTGACCCCTTAAGCTGTCTGAGCTCCGCCACCCCGAAGAAGGAACGCCCTCCGCATCCCTTCCTGCAGACCCAAGTTCAGCAGGTCGTACCCCACTGCCGAAAGGTGTACACCGTCCGAGCGGTAATACCCATCCAACCCCTCCTCCAGTTCCTGGTGCCTTACCACCACTCCCCCCAGTTTCCTGACAAAACTTGCCATCAGGCTGTTCACCTTACCCCTGCATCTATCAATGGCTACCGGGTCCCGGGCGTAACGCCACCGCTGCCTCGGAACAATCTCCGACCATACCAGCATCACCCCGGGAAGCAGATCAACCAACCGGTTAAGATCCTGCTTCATCCATTTTACCAGCCTCCGCTGCGGGGTGAGGCCCAGGTCATTACCGCCTGCATGTAAAACTAGCATATCCGGCCGCGCCCCGCCTGCGACCATACCAAATATTGCCCTGCAGACGTCCCCCCAGCAGAAGCCCCGATACCCCCACCAGCGCACTACGAGCTGGTCCTCCGGAAAGCCCAGCTGCTGGCCTTGAGCTCGAGCTGCAGCCCTCCGTCCGGCCCAGAAAATGAAGGAATGACCCACGATCCAAGCGACCCGGCCTGGGGAAGAAAGAAAAAACACAGGATAAAACCACCCGTACCCCCCAGGCCGCCCCAATGTCCCTTAGTGTTCCAACAAACCCAAGCGTACATATGAGCGGAACCTAACAGATTCCCATCTCCCAATCCGCTTGACTACCTCATCCCCCAAACCTAGACGTGTGGCCTCCGTGGCCGCCCCAATACGAAAGGAGTGGGTGCCGTATGTGCCGGCATCCAGTCCCATCCGACCCAGACCCAGACTGAAAACTTTCTGAAATTGGAAGCGAGAGAGCGACGAGCCATCCGCATGGACCAACAGGGACCCGCCAACCGCGGGCCTCTGACCCAAATACTCCGACACCGCAGCTACTGGGCACAATGCCGAGCCCGGCAGGGCCCCCAGCGTAACGTCCCGGCCCTTACCTTCCACATCCGTCTTGGACCTAGCCAAGTGTACCACCAGCTTCCCATCCAGTATACGTACCCCAGACACCTGTAGGCCCCCCGTGGCCGCCCGGGTGTTGCTCACCAACTCCCCGACGCGGAACGCCCCAAAGAAAGCCAAAAGAAATGCCACACGGAATAGCGACACCTCAAATGCATTGAAACAAATGGAGGGCAGCGCCTGAACAAGCCCTTCCAGCACATGCACCGACACCGGGCGCCTAGCGTCGGGGGCCCTCCGAGCCCTCCGATACCCTTTGAGTGCTTGCCGGACAATAAACGCCTTGGTAAGATCCGCTCCACCATGGAGCTTGAACCAGAACGCCATTGCAGCCATGTTCCTGTCAATCACCGCCGGGGAGGCGCCCCCCGCCAGTAATTGAAAGGTAAACCACAAGAAGGCATCCAGAGGCGGCTCCCCTCGTACCCCTCGGCCCAGCCCGCCCCAGGAACGTTCCCATGAACTCCAGACCTTACTGTATGCGGCCCATGTGGCCGGTGCCAGCGAAGCCTTCACGAGTCCGCCAAGCAGGACGCTCCTAGCTGCCACATCTCGATCGGGCACGGCTGACCCCTGTCCTGGGCCTCCGGGGCCATCGTTCGAAACCGGGACCACTGAAAACGAGACAGAGCGTCAGCCACCTCGTTCAAGTACCCAGGCACATGGCGCGCACGAAAAACCACATTCAGGGACATGCACAACAAAACAAAGCGCCGCAGCAGAGTTACCACCGGCCTCGATGCTGCAGACTGATTATTAACCGCGTGCACCACGGACATGTTGTCCGAGAAGAAAACCACTTTCCTGTCCCTCAACCGGTCCCCCCACAGCGCCAGCGCCACCACCAGTGGGAACAGCTCCAGAAACGCCAGGTTACGCATGAGGGGGCTCTGCCCCCATGCCTCCGGCCATTTTTCTGCACACCAGCTCCCGCTGAAGTAGGCCCCAAAACCCACGCTACCCGACGCGTCGGTGTACAGCTCCAGCTCAGCTGTCGACACGCCCCCTCGCCGAAAGAACACCGTCCCGTTAAAGTCCCTGAGGAAGGTATCCCACACCCCCAAGTCCGCCCGCATGGACGAAGATACCCGGATGAAATGGTGAGGGGACCTAATCCCCGCGGTAGCCGCCGATAAGCTGCGGCTAAACACCCTACCCATGGGTATCACCCTACAGGCGAAATTGAGCATTCCGACCAATGACTGCAGTCGGCGCAGGGTCACTTTCCGTGCCCGACGCACCTCTGCCACCACGCCGCGCAAACCTTCCAGCTTTGCCAGCGGCAGCCGACATTCCCCCCGCACTGAATCTATCTCCAGACCCAGGAAACTAAGGCACTCAGTCGGGCCCTCAGTTTTATCCGCCGCCAGCGGCACCCCAAAGCAGCCCGCCACCCATTGAATGGTACCTAACAAGTGCTGGCACGCGGGAGATCCGGCCGGCCCCACACACAGAAAATCATCCAGATAGTGCACCACCGCTTTATCTCCCGCTTCCGTCCGCACCACCCACTCGAGAAATGAACTAAACTTCTCAAAGTAAGAGCACGAAATGGAGCACCCCATGGGAAGGCACAAATCCACAAAGTAGCCCCCCTCAAAGAAGCACCCTAACAGGTGGTGACACGCCGGGTGCACCGGAAGCAACCTAAAAGCAGCCTCGATGTCCACCTTGGCCATCAACGCACCACGCCCGGCTCTCTTCACCAGCTCGACCGCCTGGTCAAATGATGCGTAAGAGACCGAGCATAGGTCCCTGTCAATGTCGTCGTTCACCGACTCCCCTTTAGGATAGGAAAGATGGTGAATGAGCCGAAACTTCCCTGTTTCTTTCTTGGGGACCACCCCGAGGGGAGAGACCCGAAGGCCCTCCAGTGGCGGGGCCGCAAAAGGCCCCGCCATCCTACCCAACCGCACCTCCTTGTCCAACTTCTCCCGAACCACCTCTGGGAACTCCACCACGGACTTGAGATTATGAGGGCAAGCAGTGCCACCCCTCTCCCGAAACGGAATGACAAACCCTTGCCCAAACCCCGCTCTAAGCAGCTCCGCGTCTGCCCTGTTACCGTAGCGGTTTAGCCAGGGCTCCATCGCGTCTAATTTCACTGGGGTTAGCCCCCGAGGTAGTGGGAGACCCTCCGCCGCCAACCGCGGCAGAGGCTCCCGTCCCCCCGGACTTCCCTTTCTTGAAACAACGTTGGAGCCCATGAGCCCCACCGCAGCCCGAGCACTCGTGCTTGAAGCGGCAGGCTGCGCCCCACTTGCACTGGCCCTCATTAAAGAGCCAGCATAAGCCCTTCTGCGAGGCGGCCGACGAGGAGGACTGACCCTTAGCGCCAGCCGCGTGCTGAAAGGGCTGCGCCTTCTGCGCCATCATGAGCTTCATCCAGAGAGGCAGGTCCATCTGGTCCCACCGCATGCCCGGATTCGCCGCCAGCCGCTGCCGGAACTGCTCATCATACCGCCACCATGCCAATCCGCCATAGGTGCGGTATGCCTCCCATATGCCGTCCAAGTAGCAAAACAGGGACGAGCAGGAGCCCGGCGATTTTTCCCCGATCACGCTGGCTAAGATACAGAATGCCCTTAGCCAGTTACCAAAAGACTTCGGTATCTTGCGATACCTCCGCCGCTTCTCCTCCTCCTCTTTCTTTTCGTCCTTTTTGTCCTCCTCCTTGAGGTCAAGAAAGTCCTCCAAGGGAAGAAGCGAGAAGATCTCGCAAAATTCCCCCTTCCAGATTTTATCTTTCGCCTCCTGCTTGAGGTGCACCCCCAGCGGGCCCGCGAAGGACACATACGCATGTTGCCTCGCTGCTTCCGTCACCCCCCCCGTCAACTCCGCCCGTTCGCTTCCCGCCTCACCCACGCTGGAAGCCGACACAGCTTCCCCGCCCGCAACTGCCGCCGGGGTCCCTAGACCGGGCCCCGCCTCCCCTCCCCCTTGCGTCCACACCTGCCCTACGCTACCTTGTGTGCCACCCCCCGCCCCCAGTGAGTGGAGTAGTGACTGCAGTGTTTGTACTAGTGCACTGGACTGTAGCGATTCAATAGACTCACCGGCCAAGCCCCTGGGGCCGATGACACCCGGGGCTGCGCAGTCCGTCACTGCTCGTCCAGGATGAACGCCATCCGCCGATGTCCCGCCAACCAGGGATCCCACCCGGTGCCTGAAAAAATCAGATGAAGAGCGACTCCGGGACCTGGAAAGAGGAGAAGAAGTCCTGGGCAAGGCGTACTGTTCCCCCACCACCTTCCCGTCCCGAACCGGGGAGCGCCTGCTAACCGCCAAAGCCTCCCGCCGGGTATCCTCCCGCCGTCGCACCCCAAAGGCCCTGAGAGCCCTGCCACGTGGACTACGACTCCTACCATCGCCTTTGGATGCCAACCCCCGTTGAGGCAACCTGGGGGACCCGGACCCTGCCGAACTCCCTGACATTGCGCGCCTGCGCCGGGGCCTCCGTCTGCGTGTCCTGGGGGCCCTAACCGGCGAGGGGCTAGCACTACCCGACTCCGAACTAGGCCCACCCTCCCCGCTTCCCGCCCCGCGCCCCAACCCCGCTGCAGCCCGACCTACCACTACACCTACGGAACCCGGACCAGGGGCACCTCCCCCGGGGCCCTCCACGGACGCGGATGGTGACACCCCGCTCCCCGAGACAGTTATCCCCGACCGACCGGACCTTGGAGCCTTCCCTTTCCCCTTACCCTCTACCACCCTCCTAACATCCACCGAACCCGCAGGCACTACCTTCCGCCCCGCAAGAGAACTACCGAGGGACCCCCCATCCTCTCCCACGGAAGCCCGCCCAGTCTGCACTCCGCGGGACCCCTTCGCAGCATCCCGCACCCCCCCCAGGGGCCTTCCGCCCGACCCCTGCTCCCCTTGGGCCGCTCGCCTACCCGCCCCCCCGTCCGCCCGCTCCCTGGAATCGGGCCTCACTCCCCGCCTGCCCACCACGCCAAGGGGACCCCCGGAAGGGGCCCCTGCACTTGCCTGCTGTACGTTGGGCCCGTCGTGGACCGTCCCAGTCCGCGTGCTGCAGTCCACCGCCAAGACCGATGGGGGTGCCCTCCTGGGCCGAGACCCCGCCCCGCCAGGCCCCGCACTAGGCCGTCCGGCCGCCATCTTGGATCCTGCTCCGCGCACGGCCCCATCCGTGTTAGGGGTTGGTGCATCGATGTCCAGGGCAGCCGCCCGTCTCGACTCACCACGCCGAAGCCCCGGCCGCACACTGGGAGGCAGAGCCTCAACCAGGCAGCTCCTGGGCCTGCTACGACTTCCACTGGCTGTCTCCTGCACTCCCGTGCCACCGACCTCCGGTTCTCCTCCCGGGCTCAAACGCCTCGGGGGCCTCCTGGCCCTCGCCGGGCGTGAGTCTCCGGCCTCCTGTCCTGCCGCCGCAGCAAGGACCGGGCCCAGCTGGGCCTGCACCCAATCCGCTCCTTGTTGCCGCGCCGCTGTCCTGATCCCCTCCAGAAGCTTCTCCACGATATCCATGGCCCTGCAGAGGAGACAAAAGAGAAACCCTACCCAGAAAGTATAGAGAGCACCGGGATGCACACAAACTGAACCGGGTAGGAAATTAGAAGTGAACCTTACAAAATGGCTCCTCCCTTAAATAGCCAAACCCACATATCCCATAACCCACCTGTCCTGTCTGTTCCTCCTGGGCCCGCCTCCTAACCCCTGTCAAGGCCCTGTTCCGCTTAAGCTGCGCTTTGGCTACATGGGGCTACATTAACAGGTTAAACTGTTCTCAAACAGTTTAAACCCAAAGGCTCGATCCAATACCAGATCCCAAGCGGCATCCAGCTATTGCTGCTCAGTTGCTAGCTCAATAAGGGGGGACCTGGTACAGGTCCCTCCACTCCTTCATGGTGGGGAACCCAAATAACTAAAATGAGGGGGACATAGTGCCCCTCCTCCCGCACCCATGACCGTCGGGTGGGGACTTAAATTAAATAAATAATAGGAGGGACCCAGGATCCCACCCATGAGCGGCAGGTGGGGACCCTAATTAAATAAATAATGGAGGGACCTAATGTCCCCCCCAGGTCCCCACCCATAAGCAGCGGGCTCCCCATTATTTATTTATTTAGGGTCCCCACCCGCCACTCATAGCTGCCCAGTCACTAGTAGTTTTAAATTACAACGAGCAGCCACTGGCTGCTCGCTGCTTAGGCGACATGCGCCTACTCGCAGCATGCCGTGAGTAGGGGCATGTGGGAGGGTTAAACCTCCCTTTTATTAATATGGGGGCCATAGTGACCCCCATAGGTTTTAATGTAAGGGGGGGAAGGAATTAATATTTAATACAAGGAGGGAGATGGTAGCGCTGCCGGCTTCCTCCTTGGGGTTAATTCCCCTGCAGCACGGAGTCTATTAAACGAAAGAACTAAAAGGTAATGCATTCAGCATTTCCCCCTTCGTTTAGTCTATATTTCGGATGTAGGGCTTTCGTTTTTATGTTTTAGTAAACCAATACGAAAAAAATTGCATTTTCGGACGAAATCTTATTTGTACGAAAACGAATGTACATGTCTTAAAAAACAGCTAAGTTGGAAAAAACTAAACAGTTCGTGATGATTTTAGCTCTGTTATTATCGCCACAATTTAAAATTGATCAGGAGTTTCTGACTAATCACACTCGTGGATATAACCTGCTGGTGGCTCATATAATCCAAAACATGCATATGATATACGCCATTTTCAGCTAAACTCATGTAGAATGATAAGGCTTTAACTGCTATGATGTATATGTATGGTAGGCAATGGTCTGCTTACATCCAAATCAGGTGAACGGTGTAGGAATTACAACAGTTTGTATTTGTGCCTCCCACTTTTCAAGGAACCAAAAGTAATGGGACAATTAGCTGCTCAGCTGTTCCATGGCCAGGTGTGTATTATTCCCTCATTATCCCATTTACAAGGAGCAGATAAAAGGTCCAGAGTTCATTTCAAGTGTGCTATTTGCATTTGGAATCTGTTGCTGCCAACTCTCAATATGAGATCCACAGAGCTGTCACTATCAGTGAAGCAAGCCATCATTAGGCTAAAAAAACAAAACAAACCCATCAGAGAGATAGCAAAAATATTAGGTGTGGCCAAATCAACTGTTTGGAACATCCTTAAAAATAAAGAACGCACCGGTGAGCTCAACAACACCAAAAGACCTGGAAGACCACGGAAAACAACTGTGGTGGATGACCGAAGAATTCTTTCCCTGGTGAAGAAAACACCCTTCACAACAGTTGGCCAGATCAAGAACACTCTCCAGGAGGTAGGTGTATGTGTGTCATAGTCAACAATCAAGAGAAGACTTCACCAGAGTGAATACAGAGGGTTCACCACAAGATGTAAACCATTGGTGAGCCTCAAAAACAGGAAGGTCAGATTAGAGTTTGCCAAACAACATCTAAAAAAGCCTTCACAGTTCTGGAACAACAGACCAAGATCAACTTGTACCAGAGTGATGGGAAGAGAAGAGTATGGAGAAGGAAAGGAATTGTTCATGAACCAAAGCATACCACCTCATCAGTGAAGCATGGTGGTGGTAGTGTCATGGCGTGGGCATGTATGGCTGCCAATGTAACTGGTACTCTTGTATTTATTGATGATGTGACTGCTGACAAAAGCAGCAGGATGAATTCTTTGTTTCGGGCAATATTATTTGCTCATATTTAGCCAAATGCTTCAGAACTCATTGGACGGCGCTTCACTATGCAGATGGACAATGACCCGAAGCATACTGCAAAAGCCACCAAAGAGTTTTTTAGGGTGCTGTGTGGGGGGGGGGGGGTAGGGTGCTGTGTGTGTGGGGGGGGTAGGGTGCTGTGTGTGTTTGGGGGAAAGGGTGCTGTGGGTGTGGGGGGGTAGGGGTGCTGTGGGTGTGGGGGGGTAGGGGTACTGTGTGTGGGAGGGGTAGGGGTACTGTGTGTGGGGGGGACAACCCAGGGTCCCCTGTAAGGAACCACGCCATCAGGGGTAACTGGTGTCGTAACACTAGTTCGTGTGAGTTCCAATCCGGATCCAGAAGGAGTTCCGGGAAGACCGGTATCAATCGAGGGTAGTCTATCGACAATTCCACCAACCGAGGGAACCATGGTCGAGACCTCCATAGAGGGGTGACAAGTGCCAGACAGCAGTCGTGCCGAACCAACTTCGAGATCGTGCGAGCGATCATGTTGAATGGGGGAAATGCGTACAGGCGACCCCGAGGCCATTCCTGGAGAAATGCATCCGTCGCCACCGCAGCCGGATACGGCCTCCAACTGAAGAATTTCGGGAGCTGCGTGTTCAGTCTCGAAGCAAACAGATCTGACCTGAACATTCCCCATAACTCGGCTATGCTCCGGAACACAGAAGCGTGTAAACGCCAATCTCCAGAGTCTCTTAAGTGTCTGGAATTCCAATCCGCCCCCGAATTGTCCAGACCTGGGATGTGCTATACCGTCACTGCCAGAATTCTTTCGCTAGAATCGCCAACATCTTGGATTTGGTCCCCCCGAGGTGATTTATGTAACGGACCGCTGACACGTTGTCCATCTTGAGAAGAACGCAGCAATTCGCCCGCTCTGGGGTGAGGCTGCGGATCGCGAAGGCCCCCGCCAGGAGTTCCAAGCAGTTGATGTGAAGCAACTTCTCTGTGTCGGACCATCTGCCGCCTGTGGAAACGTCGCCACAACGAGCACCCCAGCCGTGCAAGCTGGCATCGGACTCTATCACCACGTCCGGGGCGGAACCGAAAATGGCTCTCCCGTTCCACGCCTCCATGTGTGCCAACCACCATTCTAACTCGTCTCTGGACTCCGCGTCCAAGCGTATCCGAGATTCGTAGGAGTGGCCCAGTCGAAGGTGTGACCCTTTGAGCCGTTGAAGGGCTCTGTAATGTAGTGGGCCCGGGAAGATCGCCTGAATAGAGGCTGCGAGGAGGCCAATAATTCTCGCCAATTGTCTTACTGACAAGTCCGAAACACGAAGAGCCCTCCGGATTTCCTTCTGGATGGCTTTCATCTTGGAATCCGGTAGAAACAGAAACTGTTGGACGGAATCCACTTTGAAGCCCAGAAATTCTATCGCCTGGCGGGGGTCAGGACCGATTTTGTCCCAATTGATCAGAAATCCCAAACCTTGTAAAAGGTCGGTCGTCCATTCCAAGTGTAGTAGGAGGTCTGCCTTTGACTGGGACAAGATCAGAATGTCGTCCAGGTAAATAATTCGGAGGAATGCTACCACCGGCTTCAAGAGCTTGGTGAAGCACCAAGGAGCCGAAGAGAGACCGAAAGGCAGACAGGTGAAGCGCCATCGACGGCCATGCCAAGTGAAATGTAGGTAGTCCCTGCAGTCTGCAGCAATGGGAACCGTGAAGTAAGCGTCCTTCAGGTCCAGTTTGGCCAGCCAATCCGCCTGGCGTAGAAGGTCTCTGAGGCAGTGTATGCCTTCCATCTGGAAATGTTGGTAACGCAGGAAAGCATTGAGAGGGCGAAGATTTATCACGGGGCGAACTCCACTCCCTTTCTTCGGTACTAGGAACAAGTTGCTCGTAAAGCCTCTTGCGGCGAACGGCAGTTCCTCTATTGTGCCCTTGGACAACATTTCCACGACTTCCGCGGAAATCATCTCGTCCTGATCTGGTGGAAGAGACAGTTCTCTGGGGGGACAAAACTGGACAGGCATAGAAACGAACTCTAGGCGATATCCCCTTACACACTGTAGTACCCAAGCATCTGAGGTCAGTGCCACCCACCTGTGATAAAACAAGGCTAACCTCCCCGCTACCTGAACCTGAGCGGGAGGGGAAGAAGGGGTACTCACCGTAAGGACGTCTGTTTGGAGCGCCACTGCGGGGGTATCTGGAACCCCAAGCTCTGCCTCTGGCTGGGAAGAAGGTGGGTGATCTCGGGTCTTGGAAGCCTCGTGGTGGAAAAAAGGAACCTCTGGGTGCTCGGAACGAGCCTCTGTAACCGCGGCCAGGCGGACGGTTCCTGCTACGCCCGGCCCCTCCAAAAACCTTGGGCGTAAACATGCGCTTCATGTTCACCTGCGCTTTATCAATTGCCGTAAAGGTCTTTACATAGGAGCCCATGTCTTTGACAAAGGAGGAGCCGAACAGTAAGCCCTCCTCAGTCGGGTCAGGTTCTGTCACTGTCATAGCGGCCAGCTTAGGGTCGATCTTTAAGACGATCGCCTTACGCCTCTCGGAGGACATAGCCGTATTAGCATTGCCCAGCAGGCATATAGCCCGCTGGACCCATCCAATGGCCACATCCACATCCAAAATTGAGTCCCCAGATTTGGCAGCCTCGAGAACCTCGTATAGCTTCGATAGGGGCCCCAGAGTATCCAGGATCTTGTCCTGGCACCCTTTCAGGGAGTGGTCAAGGCCCTTCTTGGGCTTCCAGCCCGACTTATTGAGGAATTGGGCAATTTGGGGGTCAATATCCGGGGTTCTGCCGGCGGCGCCGGGGAGGGAAGGTCTCGGGCATTCGGCGCGCAGTTTATTGCGGCCTTCTTTAGAGAGCGGGGTGCGAATACGCTTAGTCACGTACTGGGCAATATGGTCTGGGGGAACCCACTCAGCGGACCTGGGGTGCCGCAGGTCGTCAGGGTCGAACAGGGGGTTACCCTGCGGGTCAAGAATCGCCTTGGTATCCCCAGAGGCGTCTAACAAGTGGCCACTGGCCTTGGCAGAGGAGCCCGAGGGGGTCACGCCCGTAAGGGGCAAATCCTCGCCAGATTCACCTTCGTCAAAGGAGTCATATCCCATAAGGTCGGACTCGTCCTCCACACTCCGGTCGGTATCCGACCCATCATCTAGGGCCCTAGCCCTTTTCCATAGTCTAGCCTTTTTAGCCCGGCCAGGGCCTCTTTTGCGCGTGGGGTGCGCGCTATCAGTGACCGCTTCCAGCGTGTCATTCATGGCAGGTAGCACCTGCATCGAGGAGTGGGAGACGACATTTTTGGATTTGGCCGTAGCCTTACGTGCCCCAGGCACTGTCTGGGCAGGGGAAGGGGACCCCCCACCCTGGGAAGCTGGGGTGGTTACTGCAGGTAAAACCATTGAATGCAGGGAGTGGGTAAATGAGGAGGAGACAGCCCCCATGGCTGAGGCAATAGCCTTCTGCAGTGAGGAAGCCATAGTGGCTTCAAGCAAAGCTTGAAATTCCTGAGAGGCCATAGCACTCTCAGTAGTCTCCATGGTAAAGTCCCCAGAGGGATCTGCAGGCCCATCATCCCTATCCTGCATGATGGCAATAATTTGTAAGAGCTAACTGTAAACTAATGAAATAGGGCAGGAGAGAACTAAAAGGGTTGAGTAACCCACAGAGAAAAGCAATAAGGAATATTCAGACCGTTAGTGTGCCCGGGAGGGATCGAGGCGACCGACTGCACGGCACTAGGAGGCAGACCGCATGGAGGTCCGTCCCAAAATGGCCGCCGCACGCGAGGGAAGTGCTCGCGGCCGTGCACCCGTCGGGGGAAGGGGCGCGTGCACTCTGCCCGCGCGGGAAGTCCGTGAGCAGGCAGGGAAGTGCACGTAGCCGCGGTCGTGCTGAAAGGACCGGCCGCGGCAAAAATCACTGTCTGCACCCGTGAGAGGGAGCAAGGGAAAGGCAGGGAGAAAAATCTCCCGGTAAAGGGGAAAAACCCCCAGGGATCCCCAAGGCACACTAAGCGGAGCACAAAAAATAAAAACGATGCAAATACAACTTAAACAAGGGATGCATCAATAAAAGCAACACCAAAGTACATTCAGTAAATAGCAATAATAATAAGAAATACCACAATCAAAGTGCAATAAGTAAGAGAGCTAAACATGGATACTTAGCTGTCTGAGGAAGCAGCAAAGAAAGAGGGGGATCGTGGGAGACACAGGACTTATATAGCTACTTCCTCTACTATGTGATTGGTTGCCTGTTGTGCCTGTTCAGTTTTTTCTTTCACTTTTGATAATATTTATATTCCTCTATCTTTGCTGCTGAGGAAATAAAGAAAGAGTTATGCATAATATGAGCCTCCGTGTCTTTAATAAAATCCTCCCGCATGCCACAAGTAGGGGCATGTTGCCTAAAAGCAAACAGCCAGTGGCTACTCGCTGTCATTTAAAACTACTAGTGACTGGGCAGTTCAATGTACTGAAGTGGTTCATGAGCCTATAATGTCCCTTTAACAGGTTAAACTGTTCTCAAACAGTTTAAACCCAAAGGCTCGATCCAATACCAGATCCCAAGCGGCATCCAGCTATTGCTGCTCAGTTGCTAGCTCAATAAGGGGGGACCTGGTACAGGTCCCTCCACTCCTTCATGGTGGGGAACCCAAATAACTAAAATGAGGGGGACATAGTGCCCCTCCTCCCGCACCCATGACCGTCGGGTGGGGACTTAAATTAAATAAATAATAGGAGGGACCCAGGATCCCACCCATGAGCGGCAGGTGGGGACCCTAATTAAATAAATAATGGGGGGGACCTAATGTCCCCCCCAGGTCCCCACCCATAAGCAGCGGGCTCCCCATTATTTATTTATTTAGGGTCCCCAACCGCCACTCATAGCTGCCCAGTCACTAGTAGTTTTAAATTACAACGAGCAGCCACTGGCTGCTCGCTGCTTAGGCGACATGCGCCTACTCGCAGCATGCCGTGAGTAGGGGCATGTGGGAGGGTTAAACCTCCCTTTTATTAATATGGGGGCCATAGTGACCCCCATAGGTTTTAATGTAAGGGGGGGAAGGAATTAATATTTAATACAAGGAGGGAGATGGTAGCGCTGCCGGCTTCCTCCTTGGGGTTAATTCCCCTGCAGCATGGAGTCTATTAAACGAAAGAACTAAAAGGTAATGCATTCAGCATTTCCCCCTTCGTTTAGTCTATATTTCGGATGTAGGGCTTTCGTTTTTATGTTTTAGTAAACCAATACGAAAAAAATTGCATTTTCGGACGAAATCTTATTTGTACGAAAACGAATGTACATGTCTTAAAAAACAGCTAAGTTGGAAAAAACTAAACAGTTCGTGATGATTTTAGCTCTGTTATTATCGCCACAATTTAAAATTGATCAGGAGTTTCTGACTAATCACACTCGTGGATATAACCTGCTGGTGGCTCATATAATCCAAAACATGCATATGATATACGCCATTTTCAGCGAAACTCATGTAGAATGATAAGGCTTTAACTGCTATGATGTATATGTATGGTAGGCAATGGTCTGCTTACATCCAAATCAGGTGAACGGTGTAGGAATTACAACAGTTTGTATTTGTGCCTCCCACTTTTCAAGGAACCAAAAGTAATGGGACAATTAGCTGCTCAGCTGTTCCATGGCCAGGTGTGTATTATTCCCTCATTATCCCATTTACAAGGAGCAGATAAAAGGTCCAGAGTTCATTTCAAGTGTGCTATTTGCATTTGGAATCTGTTGCTGCCAACTCTCAATATGAGATCCACAGAGCTGTCACTATCAGTGAAGCAAGCCATCATTAGGCTAAAAAAACAAAACAAACCCATCAGAGAGATAGCAAAAATATTAGGTGTGGCCAAATCAACTGTTTGGAACATCCTTAAAAATAAAGAATGCACCGGTGAGCTCAACAACACCAAAAGACCTGGAAGACCACGGAAAACAACTGTGGTGGATGACCGAAGAATTCTTTCCCTGGTGAAGAAAACACCCTTCACAACAGTTGGCCAGATCAAGAACACTCTCCAGGAGGTAGGTGTATGTGTGTCATAGTCAACAATCAAGAGAAGACTTCACCAGAGTGAATACAGAGGGTTCACCACAAGATGTAAACCATTGGTGAGCCTCAAAAACAGGAAGGTCAGATTAGAGTTTGCCAAACAACATCTAAAAAAGCCTTCACAGTTCTGGAACAACAGACCAAGATCAACTTGTACCAGAGTGATGGGAAGAGAAGAGTATGGAGAAGGAAAGGAATTGTTCATGAACCAAAGCATACCACCTCATCAGTGAAGCATGGTGGTGGTAGTGTCATGGCGTGGGCATGTATGGCTGCCAATGTAACTGGTACTCTTGTATTTATTGATGATGTGACTGCTGACAAAAGCCGCAGGATGAATTCTTTGTTTCGGGCAATATTATTTGCTCATATTTAGCCAAATGCTTCAGAACTCATTGGACGGCGCTTCACTATGCAGATGGACAATGACCCGAAGCATACTGCAAAAGCCACCAAAGAGTTTTTTAGGGTGCTGTGTGGGGGGGGGGGGGGGGTAGGGTGCTGTGTGTGTGGGGGGGGTAGGGTGCTGTGTGTGTTTGGGGGAAAGGGTGCTGTGGGTGTGGGGGGGTAGGGGTGCTGTGGGTGTGGGGGGGTAGGGGTACTGTGTGTGGGAGGGGTAGGGGTACTGTGTGTGGGGGGGACAACCCAGGGTCCCCTGTAAGGAACCACGCCATCAGGGGTAACTGGTGTCGTAACACTAGTTCGTGTGAGTTCCAATCCGGATCCAGAAGGAGTTCCGGGAAGACCGGTATCAATCGAGGGTAGTCTATCGACAATTCCACCAACCGAGGGAACCATGGTCGAGACCTCCATAGAGGGGTGACAAGTGCCAGACAGCAGTCGTGCCGAACCAACTTCGAGATCGTGCGAGCGATCATGTTGAATGGGGGAAATGCGTACAGGCGACCCCGAGGCCATTCCTGGAGAAATGCATCCGTCGCCACCGCAGCCGGATACGGCCTCCAACTGAAGAATTTCGGGAGCTGCGTGTTCAGTCTCGAAGCAAACAGATCTAACCTGAACATTCCCCATAACTCGGCTATGCTCCGGAACACAGAAGCGTGTAAACACCAATCTCCAGAGTCTCTTAAGTGTCTGGAATTCCAATCCGCCCCCGAATTGTCCAGACCTGGGATGTGCTATACCGTCACCGAGACGTTGTTGTAAAGGCAAAACTGCCAGAATTCTTTCGCTAGAATCGCCAACATGTTGGATTTGGTCCCCCCGAGGTGATTTATGTAACGGACCGCTGACACGTTGTCCATCTTGAGAAGAACGCAGCAATTCGCCCGCTCTGGGGTGAGGCTGCGGATCGCGAAGACCCCGCCAGGAGTTCCAAGCAGTTGATGTGAAGCAACTTCTCTGTGTCGGACCATCTGCCGCCTGTGGAAACGTCGCCACAACGAGCACCCCAGCCGTGCAAGCTGGCATCGGACTCTATCACCACGTCCGGGGCGGAACCGAAAATGGCTCTCCCGTTCCACGCCTCCATGTGTGCCAACCACCATTCTAACTCGTCTCTGGACTCCGCGTCCAAGCGTATCCAAGATTCGTAGGAGTGGCCCAGTCGAAGGTGTGACCCTTTGAGCCGTTGAAGGGCTCTGTAATGTAGTGGGCCCGGGAAGATCGCCTGAATAGAGGCTGCGAGGAGGCCAATAATTCTCGCCAATTGTCTTACTGACAAGTCCGAAACACGAAGAGCCCTCCGGATTTCCTTCTGGATGGCTTTCATCTTGGAATCCGGTAGAAACAGAAACTGTTGGACGGAATCCACTTTGAAGCCCAGAAATTCTATCGCCTGGCGGGGGTCAGGACTGATTTTGTCCCAATTGATCAGAAATCCCAAACCTTGTAAAAGGTCGGTCGTCCATTCCAAGTGTAGTAGGAGGTCTGCCTTTGACTGGGACAAGATCAGAATGTCGTCCAGGTAAATAATTCGGAGGAATGCTACCACCGGCTTCAAGAGCTTGGTGAAGCACCAAGGAGCCGAAGAGAGACCGAAAGGCAGACAGGTGAAGCGCCATCGACGGCCATGCCAAGTGAAATGTAGGTAGTCCCTGCAGTCTGCAGCAATGGGAACCGTGAAGTAAGCGTCCTTCAGGTCCAGTTTGGCCAGCCAATCCGCCTGGCGTAGAAGGTCTCTGAGGCAGTGTATGCCTTCCATCTGGAAATGTTGGTAACGCAGGAAAGCATTGAGAGGGCGAAGATTTATCACGGGGCGAACTCCACTCCCTTTCTTCGGTACTAGGAACAAGTTGCTCGTAAAGCCTCTTGCGGCGAACGGCAGTTCCTCTATTGTGCCCTTGGACAACATTTCCACGACTTCCGTGGAAATCATCTCGTCCTGATCAGGTGGAAGAGACAGTTCTCTGGGGGGACAAAACTGGACAGGCATAGAAACGAACTCTAGGCGATATCCCCTTACACACTGTAGTACCCAAGCATCTGAGGTCAGTGCCACCCACCTGTGATAAAACAAGGCTAACCTCCCCGCTACCTGAACCTGAGCGGGAGGGGAAGAAGGGGTACTCACCGTAAGGACGTCTGTTTGGAGCGCCACTGCGGGGGTATCTGGAACCCCAAGCTCTGCCTCTGGCTGGGAAGAAGGTGGGTGATCTCGGGTCTTGGAAGCCTCGTGGTGGAAAAAAGGAACCTCTGGGTGCTCGGAACGAGCCTCTGTAACCGCGGCCAGGCGGACGGTTCCTGCTACGCCCGGCCCCTCCAAAAACCTTGGGCGTGAACATGCGCTTCATGTTCACTTGCGCTTTATCAATTGCCGTAAAGGTCTTTACATAGGAGCCCATGTCTTTGACAAAGGAGGAGCCGAACAGTAAGCCCTCCTCAGTCGGGTCAGGTTCTGTCACTGTCATAGCGGCCAGCTTAGGGTCGATCTTTAAGACGATCGCCTTACGCCTCTCGGAGGACATAGCCGTATTAGCATTGCCCAGCAGGCATATAGCCCGCTGGACCCATCCAATGGCCACATCCACATCCAAAATTGAGTCCCCAGATTTGGCAGCCTCGAGAACCTCGTATAGCTTCGATAGGGGCCCCAGAGTATCCAGGATCTTGTCCTGGCACCCTTTCAGGGAGTGGTCAAGGCCCTTCTTGGGCTTCCAGCCCGACTTATTGAGGAATTGGGCAATTTGGGGGTCAATATCCGGGGTTCTGCCGGCGGCGCCGGGGAGGGAAGGTCTCGGGCATTCGGCGCGCAGTTTATTGCGGCCTTCTTTAGAGAGCGGGGTGCGAATACGCTTAGTCACGTACTGGGCAATATGGTCTGGGGGAACCCACTCAGCGGACCTGGGGTGCCGCAGGTCGTCAGGGTCGAACAGGGGGTTACCCTGCGGGTCAAGAATCGCCTTGGTATCCCCAGAGGCGTCTAACAAGTGGCCACTGGCCTTGGCAGAGGAGCCCGAGGGGGTCACGCCCGTAAGGGGCAAATCCTCGCCAGATTCACCTTCGTCAAAGGAGTCATATCCCATAAGGTCGGACTCGTCCTCCACACTCCGGTCGGTATCCGACCCATCATCTAGGGCCCTAGCCCTTTTCCATAGTCTAGCCTTTTTAGCCCGGCCAGGGCCTCTTTTGCGCGTGGGGTGCGCGCTATCAGTGACCGCTTCCAGCGTGTCATTCATGGCAGGTAGCACCTGCATCGAGGAGTGGGAGCCGACATTTTTGGATTTGGCCTTAGCCTTACGTGCCCCAGGCACTGTCTGGGCAGGGGAAGGGGACCCCCCACCCTGGGAAGCTGGGGTGGTTACTGCAGGAAAAACCATTGAATGCAGGGAGTGGGTAAATAAGGAGGAGACAGCCCCCATGGCTGAGGCAATAGCCTTCTGCAGTGAGGAAGCCATAGTGGCTTCAAGCAAAGCTTGAAATTCCTGAGAGGCCATAGCACTCTCAGTAGTCTCCATGGTAAAGTCCCCAGAGGGATCTGCAGGCCCATCATCCCTATCCTGCATGATGGCAATAATTTGTAAGAGCTAACTGTAAACTAATGAAATAGGGCAGGAGAGAACTAAAAGGGTTGAGTAACCCACAGAGAAAAGCAATAAGGAATATTCAGACCGTTAGTGTGCCCGGGAGGGATCGAGGCGACCGACTGCACGGCACTAGGAGGCAGACCGCATGGAGGTCCGTCCCAAAATGGCCGCCGCACGCGAGGGAAGTGCTCGCGGCCGTGGACCCGTCGGGGGAAGGGGCGCGTGCACTCTGCCCGCGCGGGAAGTCCGTGAGCAGGCAGGGAAGTGCACGTAGCCGCGGTCGTGCTGAAAGGACCGGCCGCGGCAAAAATCACTGTCTGCACCCGTGAGAGGGAGCAAGGGAAAGGCAGGGAGAAAAATCTCCCGGTAAAGGGGAAAAACCCCCAGGGATCCCCAAGGCACACTAAGCGGAGCACAAAAAATAAAAACGATGCAAATACAACTTAAACAAGGGATGCATCAATAAAAGCAACACCAAAGTACATTCAGTAAATAGCAATAATAATAAGAAATACCACAATCAAAGTGCAATAAGTAAGAGAGCTAAACATGGATACTTAGCTGTCTGAGGAAGCAGCAAAGAAAGAGGGGGATCGTGGGAGACACAGGACTTATATAGCTACTTCCTCTACTATGTGATTGGTTGCCTGTTGTGCCTGTTCAGTTTTTTCTTTCACTTTTGATAATATTTATATTCCTCTATCTTTGCTGCTGAGGAAATAAAGAAAGAGTTATGCATAATATGAACTCCGTGTCTTTAATAAAATCCTCCCGCATGCCACAAGTAGGGGCATGTTGCCTAAAAGCAAACAGCCAGTGGCTACTCGCTGTCATTTAAAACTACTAGTGACTGGGCAGTTCAATGAACTGAAGTGGTTCATGAGCCTATAATGTCCCTTTAACAGGTTAAACTGTTCTCAAACAGTTTAAACCCAAAGGCTCGATCCAATACCAGATCCCAAGCGGCATCCAGCTGTTGCTGCTCAGTTGCTAGCTCAATAAGGGGGGACCTGGTACAGGTCCCTCCACTCCTTCATGGTGGGGAACCCAAATAACTAAAATGAGGGGGACATAGTGCCCCTCCTCCCGCCCCCATGACCGTCGGGTGGGGACTTAAATTAAATAAATAATAGGAGGGACCCAGGATCCCACCCATGAGCGGCAGGTGGGGACCCTAATTAAATAAATAATGGGGGGGACCTAATGTCCCCCCCAGGTCCCCACCCATAAGCAGCGGGCTCCCCATTATTTATTTATTTAGGGTCCCCACCCGCCACTCATAGCTGCCCAGTCACTAGTAGTTTTAAATTACAACGAGCAGCCACTGGCTGCTCGCTGCTTAGGCGACATGCGCCTACTCGCAGCATGCCGTGAGTAGGGGCATGTGGGAGGGTTAAACCTCCCTTTTATTAATATGGGGGCCATAGTGACCCC